>NW_027361697.1:28990000-29337500 GCF_039654945.1 Dendrobates tinctorius
TGTTAGGCATGTAGGCATGTTAACTATTGGCATGGCTGTGATTGGCTGCCGAAATGATGTCATGATGCACTATAAAAGCCACCGCAGCCGCCATTTCTGGTCACTCTGCTGTGAATTCAGTTAGGGACAGGCTGCTGTAGAAGACTGTGAGGGACAGTTAGAAATAGCGATTCCACCAAACATCTAGTGCTTTACCCAGGCTACATAAACCACCACTGTAGCCTTCTTTGCCCTAGCAGCAGTGTTCACAGCTGTCTGCAAGGGCTGTGTGAGTGCAGCTCACGCTGTGGAGTGGGTCCTGCAGCCACGTCAGGCTGTAGGCCACCCAGTGTGATCACTGCTGCCTCATACATCTTTTATTTTTTGAGCTGCATTTTTTAAATAATTTCAATCTAGTGTGCTTCCATCCGTATCCATATACGTTGGTTGCAAACACTAGTAGTAGACAGCGGAGCCTTTCTGCAGCCTTTCAGTGCTAGTGTCCACTTTGCTGCACTGTTCACGGCTGTCTGAGAGGTCTCTGACTGTGTGTGAGTGCAGCTCACGCTGAGTAGTGTGTCTTGCAGCTACGTCTGGCTGTAGGACGCTCAGCGTGCGTCACTGCCTCACACATATTTTTATTTGAGTGCAGCTCATTTTTTCTTCTATTAGTGTGCATCCATCCGTCTCCATCTACGGTGGTTGCAAACACTATATAGGAGTACACAGCGGAGCCTTTCTGCAGCCTGTCAGTGCCAGTGCCCACTTAGCTGCACTGTTGACGGCTGTCTGAGAGGTCTCTGACTGTGTGTGAGTGCAGCTCACGCTGAGTAGAGTGTCCTGCAGCTACGTCTGGTTGTAGGACGCTCAACGTGCGTCACTGCCTCACACATATTTGTCTCTGAGTGCAGCTCATTTTTTCTTCTCCTATTAGTGTGCATCCATCCGTATCCATCAACATTGGTTGGTTGCAAACACTATATAGGAGTAGATAGAGGAGCCTTTTTTTCTGGCTTGTGCCCTGCCGGCGCAGCCAGATTAGTATTACCCAATTTTTTTGGAGCCTCATCTTTTGCATTGTAGGTTACCTGCCTGCATTGTAATAGCTCCAAAAAGTTGGTGATACTATCAGTTTCAATTCTTTGTTCTCATACTTTGAGTTTCTTTCAAACAAAGAAACCACATAAAAAGTTCACCAAACACTACATTTTGAACTTGTGTAGGCCACATCAGCTCCTATTAAAGTCTAGTCCACACACACACACTTCATAAAATTAGTGTTTCTTGTACCTGTAACCAGCTGTTCAGGAATAAGCACACTAAGGCCCCCCTTTGTACTTTTTTGCCTATCTTAAGCAGTCTTGCAAGATGAAGAAGGCAGGGAGTAAGGCGCGGGGGCGTGGGCGTGGAGTTTCAGCAGGGAGAGGACGTGGGGATTCTGCAGGGAGAGGACGTGGGGATTCTACAGGTAGAGGACGTGGGGATTCTGGGCCTGCTGCGGGCACCAGTGGATCAGCATCCCCCAGTTTTAGCAGGCAACAGTCCTTTATGCGCAGCTTTGTAGGACCTCAACGTACCCCACTGCTGCGGGAGGAACAAATTGAAGCCGTTGTCGGATGGATGGCAGCTAACGCATCGACTTCAATTACTTCCGCATCCTCTCAGGGTCAGAGCACCGAAGAGCAACCATCTGTCTCTTCACCACCTGCCAAAGTGCCCAGGCAGTCAGAGAGACATGGACAGGAGCCATCACAGTCTCTACTTCTGTTCTCGGAATCTGTTGGCTTGGAAAGAGGGGGCCAGCCAAGCAGCATTCCTGAATGTGAAGAAGAGGGAGTATGCAGTGATGCGCAACTTCTTTGTCCCTCTGAATCTGAAGAGGCGAGTGGGCCAGTGCCTATGGTCAGCACACCTCAGTACGCATCAGATGATGACGAGACTCAGTTGCCACTTTCTGGTGCGTACGGTGCTGGCGAGACAACCCCGGAGAAGCAGCTGTTTGAAGAGGGGAGGGAAGATGATGAGGTCCTTGACCCATCATGGCGTGAGCAACAGGAAGGTGGTGGGAGCAGCTCGGAGGAAGAGATTCCCCTACCGGCCAAAACAGGAGGCAGAGGGAGGGGGAAGACTTGGTTGCCTGTACCCTCCACTTCGGCACCCGTTAGGAGCATTCCTCCTTCCAAAGGCAAACCGGGCGCTCACAAGAGTTGCAGTGCGTGGTCCTTTTTTGACACAGTTGCAGATGACATTTGCTTTGTCAAATGCAAGCTGTGTCATCAGAGAGTCAAAAGAGGGAGAAATGTCAGCAACCTCAATACCACAAATATGTGGAAACATGTGCGCACCAAGCACGAGTTGGAGTTGCAGAGACACCCTGAAGACGTAGGCCAACGTACAGCACCACCTACCACCTCTTCAGTTCGTGTTGGGCCCTCTTCCTCCAGTTCACACACTGCTGGTTCGGCTTCCTCACAGGATCGCCAAGGAAGAACCTCTGCCACTGTTGTCCGGAGACCCTGTCAGATTCCACCCATAACAGCACGTTCCCATCCATCACAGCCATCGGTAGCACAGGCATGGGATAAAAGGCGCCCTTACTCGGCAAACCATCCCCGAGCACAGTCTCTGAATGCTGGCATTGCCAAACTTCTGGCAGTTGAAATGCTGTCATTCAGGCTGGTGGACACTGACACCTTCCGGGACTTAATGGCATTGGCAGTCCCCCAATACAACGTGCCCAGCCGCTTTTATTTCAGCAGGCGAGCCGTCCCTGCCCTGCAGAAACATGTTGAGGGCAAAATAAAACATGCGCTACTAAACGCCGTTAGTAGCAAGGTCCACCTGACCACCGATGCGTGGACCAGTAACCATGGACAGGGACGATACCTTTCCCTCACTGCCCACTGGGTCAATGTTGTGGAGCCGGGTACGGATCTGGAGAGTGGCGCTGTACGTGTTCTTCCAACACCACGGATTGCAGGACTCCAGTCTGTACACATAGACTCCTCCTCCTACTCAAGTTCCTCAGAAACAGCAGAGCAGGAGCCTGTTACGACCGATATGAGCACAGCCGTGGCCAAACGTCAACAGGCTGTACTCAAATTAATTTCTTTGGGGAATCGAAGCCACACAGCGCAGGAGCTCTGGAATGCTATCAAGCTGGAGAGCGATGTGTGGTTTGGGCCAGCGAATCTCCAGCCGGGCTTGGTAGTGTGTGACAATGGCCGAAATCTGGTGGCAGCTCTTGGCCTAGGCAACCTCACACACATCCCATGTCTGGCACATGTTCTTAACTTGGTCGTGCAGAGCTTTCTGAAGGACTATCCGGATCTTGATGCACTGTTGCACAAGGTCCGCATAGAGTGCGCTCACTTGCGACGTTCCAGCACGGCAAGATCGCGCCTCGCTGCTCTGCAGCGACGATTTGGCCTTCCGGAACATCGCATCATATGTGACCTACCCACCCGGTGGAATTCAACGTTACATATGTTGGAGCGGTTGTGTGAGCAGCAGGCAGCAGTCATGGAGTACCAGCTGCATCAGGCGCAAACAAGTCGCACTGTGCGCCGTTCACACTTCAGCACCATTGAGTGGGCCTCTATGAAGGACATCTGCCTCGTTTTGCGTGCCTTCGATGAATCCACGCGGATGGCGAGTGCAGACGATGCACTAGTCAGCATGACTGTCCCCCTTATCTGCCTGCTTCAACAAACACTGCAAGCACTAAGGGATGAGGTTTCAGAAGAGGTGGAGGATGAGGAGTCCCAAATGCCATCTGCTTCTGGACAGTCTGCGCTACGTGTTTCCTCACAAAGGCCTAGGCAGGGGACACTTTGTGAGGAGGATGAGGAGGAGTCGATGGAGGAGGAAGACATCTCTCCAGAGGAGGGAGGTACACAAACCTCTACTCAGTATGTACAGCGAGGGTGGGGTGATGCAGAGCAGGTCGAGGTCACGCCTCAAACAGGGGACAGCGGTTCTTTGGCAGTTGGGAGTCTGCAGCACATGGTTGATTTCATGCTGCAGTGCCTGAGAAACGACCGCCGCATCGCCCACATTCTCGTCTCGGCTGATTATTGGGTGTACACCCTCCTAGATCCTCGCTACTGGGACAGCGTACAAAGGCTCATACCAACGTTGAACCGGGAGCGTAAAATGCGGGAGTACGAAGAGTCACTGGTGCAGTCCATAATGTTTTCCATTCCACCCGACAGCATTGTTGCTAGTGCTTTACAAAGCAGCTCTGTGCGTCGAGGCAGTGGAGGAAACTCTGCACAAAGAGGGAGCAGAGGCAGTGCCGCAGCACAAGGCAAGACCACTATGGCCCAAATGTGGCAAAGTTTTGTGTGTCCACCACAATTGTCTACACCATCAGCGACGCCTCGAGTCAGCAGGAGGCAACGCTTCCGTCAGATGGTGTCAGACTACATGTCTTGCCCTGTCGCTGTACTCCCAGATGGCTCTTCCCCCTTCAAGTTTTGGGTCTCTAAGCTGGATACATGGCCAGAGCTTAGCCAGTATGCATTGGAGGTGCTGGCTTGCCCTGCTGCCAGTGTATTATCGGAACGTGTCTTTAGTGCCGCAGGTGGTGTACTAACAGACCGTCGCACGCGACTATCTTCCGATAATGTTGACCGGCTGACTTTTCTGAAAATGAACAAGGCCTGGATCTCCAAAGACTTTGCCATTCCTCTTACAGACTAAATTAGTGGTTGGCAACTGTATCCAGGTCTGCTGGTGTGTTCATTTTTCTACCACCTGAACTATAATCCCTGTGCTTCAACACAGCCAGTTGTCGCTCAGATGTGTCGTCTGCACAGAGAAACACACTAGCTCCTGTGTTACTGGGGTTCAGTAATGCCAGCTGATCCCCTGCTGTGTGGACGGCAGAGTCACCAGCTCCATCAACATTCAAACCACTACTGATTTTTAACCGTGCCCAACTTAGGTCTCTGGCTCCACTGTCTCTACTATTTCCCCTGACCTCCAACCCCGCCATCTACATCTCTGAAGTGGCGTCAGCACAATCTACACTTGTTCCTGTGTTCCTGTGGCTCAGTCCCATCAGTTTATCCCCTGATGTGTGTCCGGCAAGGTCTCCTGCTCTGTCCACATTCCCATAACCAGTAGTGGGAATGAGGACAGAGCTGGCGAACTTGCCGGACAAACATCAGGGGATCAACTGATGGGACTGAGCACCAGTAACACAGGAACAAGTGTAGATTGTGCTGACGCCACTTCAGAGATGTAGCTGGCGGGGTTGGAGGCCAGGGTAAATAGTAGAGACAGTGGAGCCAGAGGCCTAAGTGGAGCATGGTTAGAATCAGTAGTAGTCCACAACCTCCATAAAAACCGATGCCCATTGGCCTCTGCATGCGGCATGCGTAATCCTGGGCTCCAACAGCGTCAGTTGGTGTTCAGAAGTGTCGTCTCCACAGAGCCAAACACATTCGTTCAAGTGTTAGTGGGGTTCAGCACTGTCAGCTGTTCCCCTGCTGTGGAGATGGCAAGTCTCCTGCTGCATTCACCTGCCAAAATCCAGTAGGCCCCAGCCTGCTCCTCGCCTAATCCTGAGCTCCAACAACGTCAGTTGGTGTTCAGAAGTGTCGTCTCCACAGAGCCAAACACATTCGTTCAAGTGTTAGTGGGGTTCAGCACTGTCAGCTGTTCCCCTGCTGTGGAGATGGCAAGTCTCCTGCTGCATTCACCTGCCAAAATCCAGTAGGCCCCAGCCTGCTCCTCGCCTAATCCTGAGCTCCAACAACGTCAGTTGGTGTTCAGAAGTGTCGTCTCCACAGAGCCAAACACATTCGTTCAAGTGTTAGTGGGGTTCAGCACTGCCAGCTGTTCCCCTGCTGTGGAGATGGCAAGTCTCCTGCTGCATTCACCTGCCAAAATCCAGTAGGCCCCAGCCTGCTCCTCGCCTAATCCTGGGCTCCAACAACGTCAGTTGGTGTTCAGAAGTGTCGTCTCCACAGAGCCAAACACATTCGTTCAAGTGTTAGTGGGGTTCAGCACTGCCAGCTGTTCCCCTGCTGTGGAGATGGCAAGTCTCCTGCTGCATTCACCTGCCAAAATCCAGTAGGCCCCAGCCTGCTCCTCGCCTAATCCTGGGCTCCAACAACGTCAGTTGGTGTTCAGAAGTGTCGTCTCCACAGAGCCAAACACATTCGTTCAAGTGTTAGTGGGGTTCAGCACTGCCAGCTGTTCCCCTGCTGTGGAGATGGCAAGTCTCCTGCTGCATTCACCTGCCAAAATCCAGTAGGCCCCAGCCTGCTCCTCGCCTAATCCTGGGCTCCAACAACGTCAGTTGGTGTTCAGAAGTGTCGTCTCCACAGAGCCAAACACATTCGTTCAAGTGTTAGTGGGGTTCAGCACTGTCAGCTGTTCCCCTGCTGTGGAGATGGCAAGTCTCCTGCTGCATTCACCTGCCAAAATCCAGTAGGCCCCAGCCTGCTCCTCGCCTAATCCTGAGCTCCAACAACGTCAGTTGGTGTTCAGAAGTGTCGTCTCCACAGAGCCAAACACATTCGTTCAAGTGTTAGTGGGGTTCAGCACTGCCAGCTGTTCCCCTGCTGTGGAGATGGCAAGTCTCCTGCTGCATTCACCTGCCAAAATCCAGTAGGCCCCAGCCTGCTCCTCGCCTAATCCTGGGCTCCAACAACGTCAGTTGGTGTTCAGAAGTGTCGTCTCCACAGAGCCAAACACATTCGTTCAAGTGTTAGTGGGGTTCAGCACTGCCAGCTGTTCCCCTGCTGTGGAGATGGCAAGTCTCCTGCTGCATTCACCTGCCAAAATCCAGTAGGCCCCAGCCTGCTCCTCGCCTAATCCTGGGCTCCAACAACGTCAGTTGGTGTTCAGAAGTGTCGTCTCCACAGAGCCAAACACATTCGTTCAAGTGTTAGTGGGGTTCAGCACAGCCAGCTGTTCCCCTGCTGTGGAGATGGCAAGTCTCCTGCTGCATTCACCTGCCAAAATCAAGTAGGCCCCAGCCTGCTCCTCGCCTAATCCTGGGCTCCAACAACGTCAGTTGGTGTTCAGAAGTGTCGTCTCCACAGAGCCAAACACATTCGTTCAAGTGTTAGTGGGGTTCAGCACTGTCAGCTGTTCCCCTGCTGTGGAGATGGCAAGTCTCCTGCTGCATTCACCTGCCAAAATCCAGTAGGCCCCAGCCTGCTCCTCGCCTAATCCTGGGCTCCAACAACGTCAGTTGGTGTTCAGAAGTGTCGTCTCCACAGAGCCAAACACATTCGTTCAAGTGTTAGTGGGGTTCAGCACTGCCAGCTGTTCCCCTGCTGTGGAGATGGCAGTCTCTCCTGCTGTCTCCGCATTACAAAGACAGTAGGCCTCTGCCTACACCCTCCTATTTCCTGGGCTTCAACACAGCCAGTTGTAGTTCGGAAGTGCCGTCCACACGGAAAGAGATACTTGCTCCCGTGTCTCAGTGGGGTTCAGTAATGTCAGCTGATCCCCTGCTGTGTGGATGGCAGTCTCTCCTGCTGTCACCTCATTCAAAATACAGTAGGCCTCTGCCTACACCCTCCTATTTCCTGGGCTTCAACACAGCCAGTTGTAGTTCGGAAGTGCCGTCCACACGGAAAGAGATACTTGCTCCCGTGTCTCAGTGGGGTTCAGTAACGTCAGCTGATCCCCTGCTGTGTGGATGGCAGTCTCTCCTGCTGTCACCTCATTCAAAATACAGTAGGCCTCTGCCTACACCCTCCTATTTCCTGGGCTTCAACACAGCCAGTTGTAGTTCGGAAGTGCCGTCCACACGGAAAGAGACACTTGCTCCCGTGTCTCAGTGGGGTTCAGTAACGTCAGCTGATCCCCTGCTGTGTGGATGGCAGTCTCTCCTGCTGTAAACTCATTCAAAATACAGTAGGCCTCTGCCTACACCCTCCTATTTCCTGGGCTTCAACACAGCCAGTTGTAGTTCGGAAGTGCCGTCCACACGGAAAGAGATACTTGCTCCCGTGTCTCAGTGGGGTTCAGTAATGTCAGCTGATCCCCTGCTGTGTGGATGGCAGTCTCTCCTGCTGTCACCTCATTCAAAATTCAGTAGGCCTCTGCCTACACCCTCCTATTTCCTGGGCTTCAACACAGCCAGTTGTAGTTCGGAAGTGCCGTCCACACGGAAAGAGACACTTGCTCCCGTGTCTCAGTGGGGTTCAGTAACGTCAGCTGATCCCCTGCTTTGTGCATGGCAGTCTCTCCTGCTGTCACCTCTTTCAAAATACAGTAGGCCTCTGCCTACACCCTCCTATTTCCTGGGCTTCAACACAGCCAGTTGTAGTTCGGAAGTGCCGTCCACACGGAAAGAGACACTTGCTCCCGTGTCTCAGTGGGGTTCAGTAACGTCAGCTGATCCCCTGCTTTGTGGATGGCAGTCTCTCCTGCTGTCACCTCTTTCAAAATACAGTAGGCCTCTGCCTACACCCTCCTATTTCCTGGGCTTCAACACAGCCAGTTGTAGTTCGGAAGTGCCGTCCACACGGAAAGAGATACTTGCTCCCGTGTCTCAGTGGGGTTCAGTAATGTCAGCTGATCCCCTGCTGTGTGGATGGCAGTCTCTCCTGCTGTCACCTCATTCAAAATTCAGTAGGCCTCTGCCTACACCCTCCTATTTCCTGGGCTTCAACACAGCCAGTTGTAGTTCGGAAGTGCCGTCCACACGGAAAGAGATACTTGCTCCCGTGTCTCAGTGGGGTTCAGTAACGTCAGCTGATCCCCTGCTGTGTGGATGGCAGTCTCTCCTGCTGTCACCTCATTCAAAATACAGTAGGCCTCTGCCTACACCCTCCTATTTCCTGGGCTTCAACACAGCCAGTTGTAGTTCGGAAGTGCCGTCCACACGGAAAGAGATACTTGCTCCCGTGTCTCAGTGGGGTTCAGTAACGTCAGCTGATCCCCTGCTGTGTGGATGGCAGTCTCTCCTGCTGTCACCTCATTCAAAATACAGTAGGCCTCTGCCTACACCCTCCTATTTCCTGGGCTTCAACACAGCCAGTTGTAGTTCGGAAGTGCCGTCCACACGGAAAGAGATACTTGCTCCCGTGTCTCAGTGGGGTTCAGTAACGTCAGCTGATCCCCTGCTGTGTGGATGGCAGTCTCTCCTGCTGTCACCTCATTCAAAATACAGTAGGCCTCTGCCTACACCCTCCTATTTCCTGGGCTTCAACACAGCCAGTTGTAGTTCGGAAGTGCCGTCCACACGGAAAGAGACACTTGCTCCCGTGTCTCAGTGGGGTTCAGTAACGTCAGCTGATCCCCTGCTTTGTGGATGGCAGTCTCTCCTGCTGTCACCTCTTTCAAAATACAGTAGGCCTCTGCCTACACCCTCCTATTTCCTGGGCTTCAACACAGCCAGTTGTAGTTCGGAAGTGCCGTCCACACGGAAAGAGACACTTGCTCCCGTGTCTCAGTGGGGTTCAGTAATGTCAGCTGATCCCCTGCTGTGTGGATGGCAAAGTCTCCTGCTGCCTACACAGTCGTACCACTACTGATTTTTAACCGTGCTCCAATTAGGCCTGTGGCTCCACTGTCTCTCGTATTTCCCCTGTCCTCCAACCCCGCCAGTTACAGCTCCGAAGTGGCGTCTGCACAATCCACACTTGTTCCTGTGTTACAGGTGTTCAGTCCGGTCAGTTAATCCCCTGATGTGTGTCCGGCAATGTCGCCTGCTCTGTCCACATTCCCATTATCGGAATGTGGACAGAGCAGGCGACATTGCCGGACACACATCAGGGGATTAACTGACCGGACTGAACACCTGTAACACAGGAACAAGTGTGGATTGTGCAGACGCCACTTCGGAGCTGTAACTGGCGGGGTTGGAGGACAGGGGAAATACGAAAATCAGTGAAGCCACAGGCCTAAGTGGAGCTTGGTTCAAATTAGTAGTCTACAACCGATCTTAAAATTTCTTCAATGCAGCCTAAGCCTGCTCCGTGCTTGTCCCTGGGCTTCAACACAGCCAGTTGTTGCTCGGAAGTGCCGTCTTCACAGAGTAAAACACTAGCTCCTGTGTTTGTGGGGTTCAGTAACGTCAGCTGTTCCCCTGCTGTTTTGATGGCAATCTGTCCTGCTGCCTCCCAATTGACAGCACATCAGGCCTCAGCCTGCTAAGTGCTTGTCCTGGGCTCCAACATCGCCAGTTGCTGCTCATAACTGACTTTGGCACGGGTACTCCCTCCTGCCCAGCTTGGTTCCAGCCCTGCCTGCTGTTTCCGGGAAGTGTCAATGTCAGTTTGCCACCCCAAGTTGCCATGTCGTGTTGCGGTTGGGTTAGCCGAGGCTAGGGTGCCAGCAGTTTAGGTGCTTCCTATGTGGACTGCGGGTTCTGGTAAGAAAGGTTTGTTCCATAGTGCCAGTAGGACAAGCACCCCCTGTAGGACTGTGTGATTCGGTAACTGCGGCCAGCTTGCGGCATGCCAACTTTGCTTTTCAGGGGTAACTTCTGATACCCCTCCGGGTTCCAGCACCGTCAGCTGGTTCTCATCAGAGCCTTTGGCCTAGGTGCCTCCATCTCGGTATCCGAGTTCCGGCAACGTCTGCTGGTCCTTGGTAGTGCTTTGTAGCACAGGTACCTCCTGCTTAGTAACCGGGTTCCAGCACCGTCAGCTGGTCCTCGGTTGTGCCATTGGCTCTTATTCCTTCTGCTGCCCCTCCGGGTGCCAGCACTGTCAGCTGGTCCTCGCTATTTCCATTTGCTCTTGCAGCTTATGCTACCCCTCCGGGTTCCAGCACCGTCAGCTGGTTCTCGTCAGAGCCTTTGGCCTAGGTGCCTCCATCTCGGTATCCGAGTTCCGGCAACGTCTACTGGTCCTTGGTAGTGCTTTGTAGCACAGGTACCTCCTGCTTAGTAACCGGGTTCCAGCACCGTCAGCTGGTCCTCGGTTGTGCCATTGGCTCTTATTCCTTCTGCTGCCCCTCCGGGTGCCAGCACTGTCAGCTGGTCCTCGCTATTTCCATTTGCTCTTGCAGCTTATGCTACCCCTCCGGGTTCCAGCACCGTCAGCTGGTTCTCGTCAGAGCCTTTGGCCTAGGTGCCTCCATCTCGGTATCCGAGTTCCGGCAACGTCTGCTGGTCCTTGGTAGTGCTTTGTAGCACAGGTACCTCCTGCTTAGTAACCGGGTTCCAGCACCGTCAGCTGGTCCTCGGTAGTGCCATTGGCTCTTGTTCCTTCTGCTGCCCCTCCGGGTGCCAGTACCGTCAGCTGGTTCAAGAGGACAAAGAACAGGAAGACAACCACCAAGATGCAGAACAACAAGAGAGAGAAGACAAAGAAGCATAAAAAAAACAAAGCAGAAGAACATTAAGCATAAGACTAATACTCTGAGCAAATGATATTATCTTATTTATAAGCAGAAGAAGACTAAGCAGTGTATGGGGGTGAGTCCGTTCCTCCTCGTGGTGCCCCTGGAAAAGGCCTGCTTCTGCAGGCCAAACTGAACGCGGACAAATCCTGTTGTAAATCTTTTGTGACAGGCAGAACGGAAGGTGTAAACTTCTAACTTTTCTAGATAACAACTACAGGAATGCCTGACACAAACAAGAATATGATGAAGAAGAATAGGAAGAAGATGAAGAAGCTGAATATGTAGAATAATAATTGTTGAATAAGAAGAATATGAAGAATGTAAGAAAAGGAAGAAGAAGAAGAAGAAGAAGAAGAAGAAGAATGTAAAAAAAGGAAGTAGAAGAAGAAGAAGAAGAATGTAAAAAAAGGAATAAGAAGAAGAATGTAAAAAAAGGAAGTAGAAGAAGAAGAAGAAGAATGTAAAAAAAGGAAGTAGAAGAAGAAGAAGAAGAATGTAAAAAAAGGAAGTAGAAGAAGAAGAAGAAGAATGTAAAAAAAGGAAGTAGAAGAAGAAGAAGAAGAATGTAAAAAAAGGAAGTAGAAGAAGAAGAAGAAGAATGTAAAAAAAGGAATAAGAAGAAGAATGTAAAAAAAGGAAGTAGAAGAAGAAGAAGAAGAATGTAAAAAAAGGAAGTAGAAGAAGAAGAAGAAGAATGTAAAAAAAGGAAGTAGAAGAAGAAGAAGAAGAATGTAAAAAAAGGAAGTAGAAGAAGAAGACATACATGTCTGGCAAAATATAAATGAGGCTAACATAGTCAATATCTTTGTAACTCCTAACATCTTTAAAAAAAAAAGTTTAATTCCTGCTATTCCATTTGATTGGGCTAAACCTCTATGGCTTTAATGTCTCCTCCACCTCCCACAATACATTCTACATTATTCTTAGTTGTTTTTCTTCATGTAGAATTAACCTACAAGGAAAGAAAGGGTTTTTTTTAATTCCGATATTTTGGCCCCATTGACTTGCATTGGTTCCCGGTATCGGAATCGGCGATACCGATACTTTTTTTAAAGATCGGCCGATCCATTCCGATCCGATATTTTCAAGTATCGGCTGGTATCGCTCAACTCTAGTCATCTGCCATTTTGTATTATTCCCACAGTGGTCTGACACTGCTGTAAATTCCACGGCGTGAAAGCCAGCAGTGTACTCACACAAGCCCAAACTATCTTTACTGAGTACTATATATGTATTAAAGTACATATTGTTGCCCGAGACATGTTTCACCAATACTCCATTGTCTATGAAGATACCAGAAAGTGGTGAAAAAAAGTTGGACAGCTTTAACAACAATGCCATAAGGCACCCACCCACGGATCCTGTTACGCCTGTTGTGCTGTTCATTCTGCTACTCTGTTCTACTACTTTGTACGGTTGCTGTCGGCACAATTAGTTCAGTGACTGTACTGTAATATACTCCCAACAAGTGTAGGTTTGTGCAGGAGTGGATTCTAATGGAAGAAAAACTATAACAGAAAGTCTTACTTTTCATCTGCTGTTTTACCTGCTCGTTATTGTGCAAAAAGGCTTCAAAAACCAGACTGTGTGAGAAAGGCCTTGTAGACTTCTGTAACCCATATGTTAAAAAGGAAAATATTGAAAATTATTGATTGCTGTAATTTTTTTAACAAAATAATAAAAAATATTTTCTAATTCTCATGTCACTGTCTTTAAAATATGTACCAAACTCTTAGAGCATTTACACTGCCCACTAAAGGGAATCTGTCAGCAGGTTTTTGCTACGTAATCTGAAGACAGCAGGAGATAGGGACTGAAACACAGATTTCCATGATATGTCACTTTTTTGGCTGTGTGCTGTTGTTTACTTTAAATGAAGGTTTTTATCACCAGGAGATGCCTGGACAGGGTCTCAAATAACAGCTAAATTGATCACACAGCTTCCACAGATAAGCAACTCACTGTCAATAGACAAAGCGCATTGAGAATCTGGTGAGGTTAGTTTTCTGCTACATGCGACATCTAAAAACTGATTTTGTCACAAATGCTGCTCCCAGTAAACTAAGTGATACATCACTGGAATCAGGGTCTCTTTTCCAACATTATTCTGTTCTCAGATGAGGTAGCAAAAACCTGATGGCAGATTCCCTTTATGTTTCATAATAGCTTTTTGCGTCCTGTTCTTTAGAGCAGTGGTCCCCAACCTGTGGCTGGGGAGCCACATGTGGCTTGCGGGTCCATGATATGTGGCTCTCTGCCAGCTTGGTGTATTAACAACAGGTCAAGAAAACAGCTATGAGAACGACTCCAGATGGTGACTTTTTTAGTAGCCCTGGACCAATAGAATGTTACTGCAGGTTAGAGAGGTGCTTGAAGTTATATGCAACAGTGTGGTAAGTGTGCTTAAAGGGAACCTGTCACCCCCCAGGCGTTATTAAGTAAAAGAGCCACCTTGTGTAGCACTAATGCTGCATTCTGTCAAGGTGGCTCTTTCATTTAGTGTCCCTTCCACCGCGGAAATAATCGTTTTTAAAATTGGTCAAAAATACCTGAAGTTTGACCGAGGGGCAGGTCTTTCCCCCTGTGACATAGACACCTCACATCCATCAGTCATTTCTTCCTTCAGGCTCTGCTCCGCCTCCTCAGCATTCTTTTGAAATCCTGGCACCTGCGCTGTACTATATTTTCTTGGGCATGCGCAGTTAGCGCTGCCCGTGCTGTCACATCACATCCTGTCCTTCCTATCGCGCCTGCGTGGACGTGCGGCCAGAGATGCCATCCCGCAGTCACTTATTATTATTATTTATTTATATAGCACCATTGATTCCATGGTGCTGTACATGAGAAGGGGTTACATACAAATTACAGATATCACTTACAGTAAACAAACTAACAAATGACAGACTGATACAGAGGGGAGACGACCCTGCCCTTTTGGGCTTGCGTGCTACAGGATGTTGGGGAAGGAGACGGTAGGTTGGTGGGTTGCAGAAGTTTCGGTGTTAGTTGAGGTGATATCACCGGTAGTGGTGAGATAGAACAAGGTAGCGGGGTCATTGCAGGTTGTAGGCTTTCTTGAAGAGGTGGGTTTTCAGGTTCCGTCTGAAGGATCCAAATGTGATTGATAGTCGGACTTGTTGGGGCAAAGAATTCCAGAGAATAGGGGCAGTTCGGGAGAAGTCTTGGAGGCAGTTGGGTGAGGAAAGAATAAGTGTGGAGGAGAGAAGGAGGTCTTGGGAGGACCGGAGATTACGTGAGGGAAAGTATCGGTAGATTAGTTCAGAGACATATGGGGGAGACTGGTTATAGATGGCCTTTAGGTCAGTATTAGTAATTTGAACTGGATACACTGAGGGAATGGGAGCCAGTGAAGAGATTTGCAGAGGGGAGAAGCGGAGGAGTAGCGAGGAGAGAGATGAGTTAGTCGGGCAGCAGAGTTAAGGATGGACTGGAGAGGTGCTAGGGTGTTAGCAGGGAAACCACAGAAAAGGATGTTGCAGTAGTCGAGGCGGGAGATGATGAGGGCATGCACAAGCATTTTAGTAGGTTGAGGAAGGGATGGATTCTGGAAACATTTTTGAGCTGGAGGCGACAGGAGGTAGAAAGAGCTTGGATGTGCGGTTTGAAGGACAGGGCAGAGTCAAAGGTTACTCCGAGGCAGCGGACTTCTGGTACTGGGGAAAGCGTGATGTCATTAATTCTTATAGCTTGGCCGGGTATAGAAGATCTGTGAGATGGAGGAAAGATGATGAGTTCAGATTTGTCCACATTGAGCTTGAGGAAGCTGATAGACACTCTGGGATTCTGGACAGCAGAGAGGTGACGTCTGGGCCAGAGAGGTAGATCTAAGTGTCATCAGCATAAAGGTGGTACTGGAATCCGTGGGACTTTATGAGTTGCCCCAGACCAAGTGTATAGATTGAGAAGAGTAGGGGTCCTAAAACAGAGCCTTGGGGAACTCCAACAGAGAGAGGGTGGGATGAGGAGGTGGTGTGGGAGTGGGAAACGCAGAATGTGCGGTTGGAAAGGTATGAGGAGATCCAGGATAGAGCGAGGTCTTTGATGCCGAAGGAGGAGAGGATCTGTAGTAGGAGGCAGTGGTCAACTGTGTCGAATGCAGAGGACAGGTCTAGAAGCAGGAGTATAGAGTATTGTCCATTTGATTTGGCTGTAAGTAGGTCGTTAGTAATTTTGGTCAGGGCTGTCTCAGTGGAGTGATGGGGGCGGAAATCAAATTGTAGATTGTCAAAGAGCAAGTTAGATGATAGGTGGGAGGAAAGTTCAGCGTGGACATGCTGTTCCAGGAGTTGGGAAGTGAATGGGAGCAATGATATTGGGCGATAGCTGGACATAGCGGTTGGGTCGAGGGTTGGCTTTTTAAGGATAGGCATGATTGTGGCATGTTTGAAAGCAGAAGGGAAGGTACCAGACGTTAGTGATAGGTTGAAGAGGTGGTTTCGGGATGGGATAAGTGTGGTGGTGAGGTTGGAGAGGACATGGGATGGGGTCGAGTGCACAGGTTGTGAGGTGCGATTTGGAGAAGAGACGATTAAGCTCCCCTTCAGTGATATTGGAGAGTGAGGTTATGAGGTTTGGGCATTGGTCTGGTATACAAAGAGGTTGTGGTGGTTGAGCGATGAAGACTTGCCTTGTTTGGTCAGTCTTATTTTTGAAGTGTGTGGCAAAGTCCTCGGCAGAGATGAGGGAGGTTGGAGGAGGCAGTGGTGGGTGGAGGAGGGAGTTAAAAGTTTTGAATAACTGTTTGGGGTTGTAAGATAGGGAAGATACGAGGGTTGTGAAGTAGGCCTGTTTAGCAAAGGTGAGGGCAGATTTGAAATCGAGTGTTGCCTGTTTGAATGTGGTGAAGTCATCTTGCAAATTTGTGGGAATGAATCTTGGGCATGAGAGCCGCAGAGAATTACTACGCATGCCCAAGATTCCCAGCCCCGCAGTGTGAATAAATCATAAGCGACTGCGGGGCGGCATCTCTGGCCACACGTCCACGCAGGCGCGATAGGAAGGCCAGGATGTGATGTGACAGCACGGGCAGTGCTAACTGCGCATACCCAAGAAAATATAGTACAGCGCAGGCGCCAGGATTTCAAAAGAATGCTGAGGAGGCGGAGCAAAGACTCAAGAAAGAAATGAGTGATGGATGTGAGGCGTCTGTGTCAGAGGGAGAAAGACCTGCCTCCTGGTCAAACTTCAGGTATTTTTGACCAATTTTAAAAACGATTATTTCTGCGGTGGAAGGGACGCTAAATAGAAGAGCCACCTTGACAGAATGCAGCATTAGTGCTACACAAGGTGGCTCTTTTACTTAAAAACGCCTCAGGGGGTGAGAGGTTCCCTTTAATAGAAGAATATCAAATTTAGGGTAAAGTGGGAATAGCTAGATGCAAGAATGCTTCATTTAAGGGAGGAGGGCACAAATTTTTGAAGTTCCTTTTGTTAGAAAGCTTTGGTTGTCATCGGGGACTTTGAGTGTCACTACTAGAAAGGGGAGGAGTTGAATGTGGCTCTCAAGGTAACAAAGGTTAGGGAACACTGCTATGAAAATTACTACTTCGCAATCTTCACAGTATCCCAAAGGAAGGATAGCATTGAAATGTAACTCATTCAATAGAAAGCTAGTGGCAAGTGACATGGGATCCATCTTTGACAAAATAGGTGATGGTTCTAGCTCTCCTCTTACTCACTGCACAGTGACCGTTGCAGGAATCACAGAGCATGATCATAAAATTCTTACAAAGACATGTTATCTCTAGAGGTGAGCAATCCTTCTAAGGTTCGGTTCGGTTCGCTGAATGTCCCGATGTTTGCCGAACATGTAAAATTAGGGTCAGACAACATGAAAAGTGGCATCAATTGGCCCACAGTAGCAATTTGCTAATGGCACAGCAGTAGTCAGCCATGGGCCATGCATGAGGTATCCGGGTCTTGGCCAGCATTTAGAGCTTTGAATTGAAGTTTCAGTGTTAAAAGCTGGTGGTTAAGGGAGCAGTTTAGGCTTTCTATGCTGGAAGCCCTGATACCTCATGCAACAGCTATTTTTTTCCAAGCATCACTCAGATGTCACAAACATCAGGTTCATAGAGTACTATTGGTAGAAAAAGGTAAGGATTGTAACACGGGTAGGTGAGTGAAAGTGCAGGCCTGCGTGTCTGGGAGCCCTACTGCTACAGGCAACACACATGAAGAAGACCCAACTTGGATTCTCCACATTTCAAAAAAATATTGTCACATACCACTAAAGTGGCATAAATTTCCACAGAGTAGAAACAGTATAATAGGCTTCTGACACACCTTCCACCTACCAGATGGAGACCCAACTTGCAAGTCTCCACATTTCAAAAAACTGTTTGTAACATCAGTCACAAAAGCTATGAAAAAGGTGTCACAGACTGCAATAATGCAAGATCAATGAATGACACTAAAAGCAGCACCATCGCCTAGTTCAAAAGTCATTGCAAATCCATGACTTGCTCATTTTGATGAAAATTAGGCAGTCTACATTTTCAGGGGACAGCTGGATGCGCTTATCTGTCAGGACACCACCAGCAGCGCTAAAGACACTTTCTGAGAGAACGCTGACTGCTGGACATGACAAAACCTCCAAGGCATGACAGGCAAACTCAGGCCACACTACCATTTTTGAAGACCAAAATGCTAAAGGGTCAAAATTCCCCCTGATGGCATTGATATTGTGCTCCAGATACTTCTACACCATCCTCTCAAGCAGTTCACAACATGTCAGACTTGTACTCTGTTCTGCTGGTTCACAGGCGGGTCTAAAAAATGTGTGAAATGACTCACAGAAATTGCTTATGCCACTTAGACTGCTGCTGCTTATGTTTTTTCAGTGACGCCTTGACCACCCGGGGTTGGAAATCTATAACTGGAATGGATACTATGTGCCTCACTGCTGTCTTGGGGAAAAACACTCCTAAGTTTGTCTACAAGCGTGTTTCGATACTCCAGCATGCGCATGTCCCTTTCCAGGGAGGAAGCATCTGGCAAAATTTACTCTTGTACTGTGGATCTAACAGAGTGGAAACCCAGTAGTCAGCACTATTTCTAACCCTAAGAATACGGGCATCATGTTAAAGATAGTGCAGCAAGAAGGCGCTCATGTGTCGGGCACTTTCTTGAGGTCCATGTCCATGGTGTGATTGTGGCGGGTTAGCACTCAAGGTTGCTTCCTCCATCCCCTCCCGCCAATCAAGGACAACAAAGAGAGGATCATTATCCTCTTCATCTCCTGACTGTTGTGCGCCACTCACGTCTTCCTCCTCATCCTCCTCAATTTGTTCCTCGACTCCTGCACCTTCACTAAAAGTTTGTCTGGTACCATGAGCCCCCCTCAATCATTGTAATCCACCATCCCATGGCACCCGCTTGTGCAATGACAGTCCAGAAATTAGAGATGCTGTTGTGCCTCTCGCATCCTCCTCTGATTCCTCCTCTTACACTGGGACCATCACTTCCTCCCGCAGACTCTTAAAAGTGTGCTTCAGCATGTAGATCAGGGTTTCCCAACTCCAGTCCTCAAGGCCCACCAACAGATCATGTTTTCAAGATTTCCTTTGTATTGCACAGGTGATGTAATTATCACCTGGGCAATACTAAAGAAATCCTGAAAACATGATCTGTTGGTGGGCCTTGAGGACTGGAGTTGGGGAACCCTTATGTAGATAACCAGAATAGTGGAGCTGATGATGACAGTCAATGCTAAACATCTTAGTAGCCATTTTGAAACTGTGCCCACCCCGAAAGCTTGATTTGTGCCACATCTGTACTGCATGGGCCCAGGCTATGCAAAAGGACATATTGCACCAGGGCTCGTCACTGCTGCCACAGTCACTGCAAAATGTGCAGAGTGGAATTCCACTGTGTAAAAACATCGCAAATTAAACAATTAATCAGTAGGCTGAAAGAACTCTGTAGTGATACAAGTCAATTAACCTGAGGGGTGATATCGTCAAAAGGAAGCAAACAGCATCCGTGCTTTCTGGAGCAGCATTTCCATGCCGTAATAGTGGTGGAGAAATTGCTGTACCACCAGGTTGAGGACATGAGCCATGCAAGGCACGTGTCTAAGGTTTCCCCGATGCAGGACCACCATCGGTTTGCGCTGTTATTGCACACGGACTTCCCTGGCTCCAGGTTCAGTGGAGACGGCCATTGCTCTTACTCGGCCTGGATACCTGTCTCCAACTCTTGAGTTTTATGATTGTGATCTCCAAGGAATATTAATTTAATACTGCCTGATTGCGGCGAGCCCTGACTGCGCAGTACGGAGGTAGGGGGGATTCTCTCTGCACAATTGGAATGCGTGTCTCATTAAAAACCAGGGGAAGAGTCCTGAGGAGATCATTTGCATATTCCCAGTGCCTTCTGGGATAAGTGAAGAGTCTCCGTGAGCTCAACGATCACTGGGTTTTGGCCGTTGCAGCTGAAAAGAGGAAATCGGAAAACCAGGGGAAGAGTCCTGAGGAGATCATTTGCATATTCCCAGTGCCTTCTGGGATAAGTGAAGAGTCTCCGTGAGGAAATCGAAAGTCTCCGAAAAGAGGAAATCGGAAAACCAGGGGAAGAGTCCTGAGGAGATCATTTGCATATTCCCAGTGCCTTCTGGGATAAGTGAAGAGTCTCCGCGAGCTCAACAATCACTGGGTTTTGGCCGTTGCAGCTGAAAAGAGGAAATCGGAAAACCAGGGGAAGAGTCCTGAGGAGATCATTTGCATATTCCCAGTGCCTTCTGGGATAAGTGAAGAGTCTGCAGGTGAACAACTGGCTACGTCTATGGTGCCGTCAGCAACGATTTGGATTTCTGGATCACGGAGTGAATTACCTATACGATGGACTACTTGCTAGAGATGGGGTGCACCTTACGAAGACTGGAAAATAAGTATTTGGAAGTCGCCTTGCTACACTTGAAAGGAGAGCTTTAAACTAGAACAACGTGGGAAGGGAAGCAAAAGACCAGAAAAAGCCATACACCTGACAAATGCTATTGAGAACTCTGCTATTAGAAGTGGAAAGGAAGAACAAAGACAAAAGAATCTAAATAATAAAAATATTGGAGAAAGAGAAAACAAACACAAACTAAAATGTTTCTATACTAATGCACAAAGCATGTGCAACAAGCAAGGAGAATTGAAACTACTAACGCAGGAAAAGAAATATGATGTCATTGGAATCACTGAAACTTGGTGGGACGATACACATGATTGGAATACAAGACTAGAAGGATACAACTTATTTGTAAGAAACAGACTTGATAAACGAGGAGGAAGTGTTGCATTGTATGTTAGAAACGTGTATATCTGCACAGAGATTGAAGCTTCAGAGACTGGGAGTTCTGTGGAAACTGTTTGGGTAAGAATACAAGGACAGAACAATGGAAAGGACACCATTGTAGGCATTTACTACAGACCACCTGTGCAAGCTGAAGATATGGATGAACTCTTTATGCATCAAATGGCCAAGTTCTCCAAAAAATATGACATAGTTGTCATGGGAGATTTCAACTATCCAGACATTTGTTGGGAATCTCTCTCAGGCAAAACTAACAGGTCAAGAAAATTCTTATCCTCTCTTGCTGACAACTTTATCTTCCAAAAGGTAGGGTAGAAAACAAGGAGAACTGCTACCTTGGATCTAATCCTTATAAACAGGGAGGAAATGGTTGACGAGGTGAAAGTGGCTGGGACCCTAGGAGGTAGCGACCATGCTATTTTAGAATTTTGGATAACTGTAGGAGGAAGACCTGTGAAGACTCAGACTTCAAGGTTAGATTTCAGAAAGGCAGATTTTAAGGGATTCAGAAAGAGAATTGGAGGGATCCAATGGCTGGATATCCTTAAAAGACAAAAATGTCCAGGAAGGATGGGAAATCTTGAAAAATGAAATTCTCAAAGCACAATTGTTAACAATTCCGAAAAGAGGGAAGAATAGGCAGCATTTAAGGAAACCAGGATGGATGAACACAGAACTTAAGCACATGCTAAAAAGGAAGAAAAAAATGTTTATAAAATGGAAAGAGGGAGGCATATCTAAAGAACAATATAATGATGTCTGCAGAACTTTCAGGGCACAAATCAGATTATTAAAGCTGACAATGAATTGAGGCTTGCAAGAGATGTCAAAAGCAATAATAAATGATTTTGGGGGTATGTCAAAAGTAAAAGAAAAGTCAAAGATGCTATAGGATTTTTACAGGATGAAAATGATGAAATGGTAAGACAGGATGTTGAGAAGGCCGAACTTTTAAATTCCTATTTTGCATCTGTTTTCTCTCAGATAGGAAATGTAACATCAACTGTTCTTCACTGTCCTATTAAGGGAATAGAAGAATCCAGGATATCTATAAACAGAAAGATAGTGAGGAAACATTTAGCTAACCTAAATGAATTCAAGTCACCAGGTCCAGATGAATTACACCCCAGAGTACTGAAGGAGATAGCAGAAGAAATTTTTGAACCCCTCTCCATAATCTTTGAAAATTCTTGGAGAACAGGAGAAGTCCCAGAAGACTGGAGAAGAGCAAATGTTGTTCCTATCTTCAAAAAGGGGAAGAAGGTGGACCCAGGCAACTATAGGCCGGTGAGTCTGACTTCCATACCAGGAAAGATCTTTGAACAAATTATTAAACAACATGTATGTCAGTACCTGGATAAGAATGAAGTGATTAAACAGAGTCAGCATGGGTTTGTAACTAATAAGTCATGTCAGACTAACTTAATTTCCTTTTATGACAGAATCACTGATTGGGTGGATCAAGGAAATGCTGTAGATATAGTATATCTTGACTTCAGCAAAGCATTTGACAAAGTATCTCATACAATCCTTATTGAAAAAATGACTAAGTATGGAATGGACATGGCAACTGTTAGGTGGATTCATAACTGGCTTAGTGATCGGACCCAAAGAGTGGTCGTAAATGGCTGCACATCCAGTTGGAAGAATGTCTCAAGTGGGGTACCACAGGGCTCTGTCCTGGGCCCTGTATTGTTCAACATCTTTAACAACGATTTAGATGAAGGAATTGAGGGTAAACTGATTAAATTTGCTGCTGACACAAAGTTAGGAGGGATAGCTAATACTAGAGAAGAGAGAGAGAGGATTCAAAAAGATATAAATAAACTGGAGCAGTGGGCAGCAACTAACAGAATGGTTTTTAACAGGGAAAAATGCAAAGTACTACATCTGGGCAATAAAAATGAAAAAAGCATATACAGAATGGGAGGAATAGGGCTAAGCAACAGCACATGTGAAAAAGACTTGGGTATTCTAATAGATCACAGACTGAATATTAGTCAACAGTGTGATGCAGCAGCAAAAAAGGCAAATGCAATTCTAGGATGTATTAACAGAAGCATACAGTCTAGATCACGTGGTCATTATTGGCCTCTACTCCTCTTTAGTCAGACCTCATCTGGAATATTGTGTCCAGTTTTGGGCACCACATTTTAAAAAAGACATCAACAAACTGGAGCAAGTTCAGAAAAGAGCGACCAGAATGGTGACCAGTCTGCAAACCCTGTCTTATGAGGAAAGGTTGCAGGATTTGGGAATGTTTAGTTTGCAAAAGAGAAGACTGAGAGGAGACTTAATAGCTGTCTACAAATATCTAAAGGGCTGTCACATTGTAGAAGATTCATCTTTATTCTCATTTGCACAAGGAAAGACTAGAAGCAATGAGATGAAACTGAATGGGAGGAGACAGATTAGATATTAGAAAAAACTTTTTGACAGTTAGAGTGATCAATGAGTGGAACAGGCTGCCATGAGAAGTGGTGAGTTCTCCTTCAATGGAAGTCTTCAAACAGAGGCTGGACAGACATCTGACTGGGATGATTTAACGAATCCTGCTTTGAGCAGGGGGTTGGACCAGATGGCCCAGGAGGTCCCTTCCAAATCTACGATTCTATGATTCTAAGGGACAGATTGAGGGTGCAGGTGGAAGCTCTAGAGGAGGAAGTGTTGGATACAGAGGTTTGTCCCGTATGCCTTGAGGATTCCAAGACTTGAGGAGATGCCCCTGACCGCCTGCCCCCACAGCCATCAGTCACCTAGTGCCCAGTCAGCGAAATGTAACGCCCCTGGCCATGTTTTCTCGCTTAGGTGTCAATGGTGAAATACAATGTATCAGATATAGATTTTTTCAGAGAACAGGTGATGGTGTATGTGACATGCTGGTGTAGTGCAGGCACAGCTTTCTTAGAGAAGTAATGGTGACTGGGCAACTGGTACGGAGGGACTGTGACAGCATCTACTTTCAGAAACCATCTGTATCCACCAGGCAGAAAGGCAGCATATACAGTATGTAGCCAACAGATTGGAGATGGAGTTTAAGCTCTTGGCTTTAGTATGTGTAGAAAGAAACATTATATTACGTGGCCACAACTGTAGGACCGAGGGCTGGCTGCTGTGTTGAGAGAGGGTGGAGTAGTGTGAACCAGACAAACTGCTTGACTGTTAATGAGGTGCAGGCTGAGTTATGTTGGATTGAAAAAGATGCTTTGTGCTCGATGACACAAAAAGAGCAGCCATCTTCACTTCCATTACAGCTGACGGGCTCTCACTCACCCCTATTGTAGGGGGTAAACAAATGAAGTTTCTGCGGCAAAGAAAAAGGAAGAAGCAGCAGATGTGGTTGATGAGAAGGCTGGTGGTTGGCGAGGTCTGCTAGTCCGCATTTTAGCACAGTGAGATTCCCAAACTAAGTTTTTCTAATTTTTGCCTCTACTGAGTCTTTTTTTTTGCAAATTTGACAGATAACATGAGTTGGGTCATCCTTTGCGGTCTCAAAAAAAAGAACCCATTCTAGGCAACCCTTGCAGCCCCTGTAAATTGCAGACTTGTGACCGATGCTGGGGAAAAAGCCACAGTTGTGGCTGAGGATGCAGTGCTTGTCATGGTTGCATCACTCTGTGTCTGTGCGGCAATCTGTAATGTAATCTCCTTATCTTCCTACTACTCTACCGCCTCTGTTGAGTTACTCAGCTGTGTGCTGCTGGATTCACACTAAGCGGGATCTACAACCTCATTGTCATCCTCTCTTTTCTCCCACTCCTAGACCTGAGAGTCACACCCTTCCTGCCCTGACACTACATTAGTCACCATGCGTCTCTGGTATCTAAATCTTATCAGAATCACCTTCACCCGCGGGAGTGAACGTCTGGTGAAGAGGGTCTGGATTCTGCTCGAACCCTACTTTGTCCATTCTTGGATCCAACATGAAAAATGTTTGAGCATCAGTGCAGATGCTTTCCTCTGTATTCTGTGAATCTTTGGAGCAGACCTCTGATGCTCATGGAATAGAATGTGTGAAGAGCTCTGCAGAATGGTCCATCTGAGGATCCCCACTGTCAGTTGGGCATTTGGAAATTTGTGTTGATAAGGGGGAGGGGACAAGTGTGATTGGGGTGCCAACTCTGAGGATTGTACTGTATGTGTATTGTTATGGTATGTGCACGCGGTGCAGATTCTGGTGCAGTTCTGCAGCAGATTTGGCCCTGCAGAACTGCAAGTGATGTACAGTACCATTTAAGGCTATGTAAAACAAAAAACGCTGTGCACATGTTGCAGATTTTTCCACACAGATTTGGTGCAGATTTAAAACTGCAGCATGTCACTTCTTTTGTGCAGTTCTGCAGCAGTTTTTCATCTGCTCCATTAGGGTATGTGCACACGCTGAGGATTCTACTGCGTATCCGCAGCAGTTTTGGCCCTGCGGGTCCGCAGCAGATTCTGCTGCGTTGTACAGTACCTTTATTTCCTATGTAAAAAAAAACGCTGTGCACATGCTGCGGATTTTTCCGTGCGGTTTTGCTGAGGGTTACAATCCGCAGCATGTCAATTCTTTGTGCGGTTTCACACCTTATCATTATGAGGTGTGAAACCGCAGGGCAAAGCTGCAGGCTAATTCGCAGATAAACTGCAGGACTTTTGTCCTGCGGATTTACCTGCGGATTTCTCTACAAAATCCACACAACCAAAAAACTACGTGTGCACTTACCCTTATAGAAATCTGCAGGTGAAAACTGCAGGGGAAATCCGCACAAAAACTGCACTAAATCTGCACTAAAACTGCAGATAAAACGCAGGTCATTTTACCTGCAGATTTAGCAAAATCTGCGTGGAAAATTCCACAGCAGAATCCGCACCATGTGCACATAGCCTTAGGGTGGAAGAAGAGGAGGAGAGGCCACTTAATGCAGCGCTTGCCATCAACTGGAGCACATGCTCTTTCTGAGCCTCATCTGCAGTACAAGGCGTACTGTTGTGCAGCTGCAAAGAAAAGGAGTCGAATAGCCCGTCCACCAACATATGTTGTCAGTTGTCTTTGCATAGGACGAGACTGTGGTTGTTCAGTTGAGTTTTCATTAACATTAGCACCTTAACCACATACAAGTTGAACACAAAGACCCTTCCACCGTGACCTCGATTTTTCACACTCATGTTGTATGTACCCTTCCCTCTTCTAAACTGCTGTTTCACAACATTAGGCCCACAACTGTCAGTTACTTGTCACTAAGTGAACAATCACTATTTATTTTCTTAAATACCATGCCTGAACAACATTCTTAAGGCCCCTTTACATTTAGCGATGCACCAGCGATCCCGACAACGATACGACCCGGTCAGGATCGCTGGTGCATTGCTAAATGGTCGCTAGTGAGCTGTCACACAGGCAGATCTCACAGCGATTATGCAAATAAAGTCCGTGGAGCCTCATTTAAGAGTCTCAAACACAGGACTAGATAGATCTTCCTCCAGGGAAGGACCCAGCCAAGGGGTGGCTCCTTTCGGAAACCACCATTACCACCATATTAAGTGGCCCTGTAAGTCAATATCCAGCTCTTTACGAGTTTACAGATATGACAAGGGAAATACCAAGGCCAGGTATCCATCCACAGACAGCTGTTTCGGGATGTTGCCCCTCATCAGTGTGGAGTAGTATTTCCCAGGGAGCAATGCACCTAGGATTTCACTGATTGAGCGCCTTTGCTGGCTGCCGCAGTGTTTTCTTTGACTGGTCTCCCTGAGGTCAGTGATTGTTTCGAGATCTCACAGTGATGTAGCGACACAGCAGCAGTCGTTACTTACCTTTCAGACGCGGCGATCCTGATGTCCTCCCGCCCGCGTCCACACGTCGCTTGTCGGCACCAGCAGGAAGCGCCTGACGAGAAATGGAGCTGCATGATCTCACGCGATCAGCGATAGACAGCAGGGGAGCCGGTCGGAGGTATCACACATAGCGATATTGCTAGCGATATCGCTGCTGCGCCACAAAATCGGTGACGCTTTAGCGATATCGCTAGCGATATCGCTATGAGTAAAGGCCCCTTTAGACCTAACGATTTGAAGAGCAAATGGGGCCTCCTGATTCCTCACTGCAACACAGTTTTATCCCAAATGATTAGGATTAGCAAATATGGTCTGCTGGATGAACTCCTATATTAGGCCTAATGATTTTTAAGAGGAAATAGATCCTCCTGATTCCTCACTACAACTCAGTGCCCAAACGATTTTCATTAGCAAATGAGGCCTTCTCACTGCAACACAGTTTTATCACAATCTAGTTAGATGCTGGAAGATTGATTTCACACAAGATAGGATCCTGTCTAGCAAACTGACAAGTTCACTTTCATCAGTAGCAGTAGGCAGGGCCGCCATCAGGGCATTACTGCCCTTACTACTGTATGGGGCCCCATGAACAGTAGCAAAAAGAGGGTCCCAGATGCGCTGGCAGCCCGGGCCCTCCTCTCTTGATACTGCTGTTTGGGCTACAGGCGCAATAGTTCATGGCCGCTGCAAGCCAGATACATAACAACACCGCGGTGATTTAAAGATAAACCTACAGTGTTGTTAGTGAATGCGGCAGCCAGAAATCGGTGCTGTACCTTTAAAGCAGCAGCAGGACCAAGTGCATCATGGTCCGGATCCTGGTCAGGTGACAGACTGCGTGCTCTTCTTCATTCTCGAGCAGAGCAGCAACATGTCACGTTTCTGGGAGGCAGAAGATGCTGAAGTCAGCGATGAGGCAAAGGAGGTGGGCAGTGTGTGATGACTTGGAGGAAGTTGCAGAGGCGAGTGAGGTGAGGAGATGGCAATCTGCTGATGTGAGTGAGAAGCTGGGAATCTGCTGAGGTGAGGAGATGGGAGGCTGCTGAGGTGTGGAGATGGGAAGCTGCTGAGGTGTGGAGATGGGAGGCTGCTGAGGTGTGGAGATGGGAGGCTGCTGAGGTGTGGAGATGGGAGGCTGCTGAGGTGTGGAGATGGGAGGCTGCTGAGGTGTGGAGATGGGAGGCTGCTGAGGTGTGGAGATGGGAGGCTATTGAGGTGAGAAGATGGGAGGCTGCTGAGGTGTGGAGATGGGAGGCTGCTGAGGTGTGGAGATGGGAGGCTGCTGAGGTGAGGAGATGGGAGGCTGCTGAGGTGAGGAGATGGGAGGCTGCTGAGGAGAGGAGATGGGAGGCTGCTGAGGTGTGGAGATGGGAGGCTGCTGAGGTGTGGAGATGGGAGGCTGCTGAGGTGAGGAGATGGGAGGCTGCTGAGGTGAGGAGATGGGAGGCTGCTGAGGTGAGGAGATGGGAGGCTGCTGAGGTGTGGAGATGGGAGGCTGCTGAGGTGAGGAGATGGGAGGCTGCTGAGGTGTGGAGATGGGAGGCTGCTGAGGTGTGGAGATGGGAGGCTGCTGAGGTGTGGAGATGGGAGGCTGCTGAGGTGAGGAGATGGGAGGCTGCTGAGGTGAGGAGATGGGAGGCTGATGAGGTGAGGAGATGGGAGGCTGTTGAGGTGAGGAGATGGTAGGCTGTTGAGGTGTGGAGATGGGAGGCTGCTGAGGTGAGGAGATGGGAGGCTGCTGAGGAGAGGAGATGGGAGGCTGCTGAGGTGAGGAGATGGGAGGCTACTGAAACGACCAAAAAAATTCTAGAATTCCACTTTTTTTTTCAATTTCACCACACTTTGAATTTTTTTTCCCATTTTCCAGTACACTATTTGATAAAGCCAGTCATGTCATTCAAAAGTACAACTCGTTCTGCAAAAATCAAGCCCTCACATGGCCATATTGATGGAAAAATAAAAAGTGGGTATATATGACTGGGAAACATCTTTAGTTGGGAAATTGTTCTACGCTCGCACTGCAGTGCATGGACTGGGCGCCGATCTCCTGGCCTGCATCCTCATACATGCTGTGAGTCTGCTGAGTTCTAGTCAGGAGACCTGCAGCCTGTCCATGCACTGCCGTCCGAGCGCAGATCGATATCCTCCGACAGCTTCATACATGTACAGAAAACAATACAATAATCTGCAATCAGAAATACAGATTATAAAAAAAGTCACAATCTGGTTTCAATTATTTTAAAAAAATGTATGTGACTCATTTCCTAAAAGAAAAAGAATAATATACCTAAAAAGAGTATTGGGTATTTTAACAAATGATTAATAGGTTACAGTACAGTAGACCTCGGCCAAAAGAGTTTACCTTGTTGTTGTGGCGGCAATTCTTTTGGCCAGAACAAAAGCTGATGGCTATATGTATGATCTGGGAAATGTTAATGTGTGATTGGTGAGGATGTGGTGCAGAAGTGGAGTTTTTCCAAGAGTGGGCGGTGGGACTCTGGAAGATTTGAGGGGTGGAGGCATGGCTGGGGTGGAGTCTGGACGGAGTCTCAAGGGGGCCCAAAAATGTTTACAGGATGGGGCCCTGAAATTCCTAATGGCAGCCCTGGCAGTAGGGATCGGCCTCTCTGCATTGTTACACTGAAAAAATGGTGCCAGCAAAACAAGATGTTTGCTTTTTATATGTCCAGTGGGCATGTGACTTCGGCAGCCAATCACAGAAGACCTTGTGTCAGGCCGCTGTGGATGGTTTCTGTGCCCTGATTGGCTCCTGCAATGTATACACATTAAGAACAAATAAAAAAAAAATTACACTCTGACGCTCCTCTGACCTAGACACCCACCCTCCCCTCATAAAACACGTCCCCTCTCTCATCATACAGCACCACTATCCTAGACATAGTAGAAACACAAGCATTAGTGGAAATGTGATCATTTACCAATCTGTAACCAAATTTGCTGACATTAAGGAAAAATGCTCGGGAAACAGAACACGAATCCGAATGTGCTACATTCGTGCGGAATTTGAGATTGGTTAACTTTTTCTGAACAAGTTCGCTCATCTCTAGTTCCGTCTAGACATACAGAGCAGACGGTCAATGCCAGCCTGATGATGGCTAACACAATTTTTTGAAGAGAATAAAATAATCTACATTAAAAAAAATCAACAGTTTTGAAAAAAATATATGCATTTATTTGAAAAAAAAAATGTAATATATTCTCTTCTAAAATAAAAAGGAAAAAAGTTGCCATGAAATATCCAAGCATGATCTGGGGCCAAGTAATATGGTTGAACTGATAATAATTTCTCATTGCACAAATCAAATTAATCTTAGTTTCTTTCCCCTCGCAATGTAAAAAGGCTCCAATCGGCTTAACTATAAATGATCAATCAACTCCAAAACAGATTTTTGAATTAAAATTTAACCAATTGTATTTATATTTAGGTCTCTCCATACCTCTTGTCCAGCGTCACAAAATGTCTATGTCAAGAAGATGCCTGAGGTCGGCTAGCACTCCTCAACCACTTCCTACTGCCGTAACTCTGAAGCTACATGACATCTTAACCTTTGAAAAACTGCTTCCAGTCAGCATTTTAAAAACACCCAAATCTTATTTGACCTTTGCAATTTGGTACAGTTTTAGTGGAGAAAAAAAAATGACGTTACAACAAATTGTTTTCTAGCTATGGCCTTTTTAAAATGTTCATTGTGTACTGTGTTCTTACTTTGCCTCTACTATATTATTTGAAACCAATCATTAATCATGAAAGATAAACACCTGTTTTTTTATGATCTGGATTTTTTTTAATAGTTTTGCTTCATGCCTGTGACATTTAAAGCAGTCATTTTGCTGAAATGTAGATCAGATTTGTACTATAATATGCATGGAATTTCATTTTTTTTTACTTGCAAATGTTACACTTGTCTCAGTGTGTGTGAATATGTACAATTGTACATCTCAACTCAAGAACACTTTGCAACCCGCATACGTCGTTTATTCGCTTTACACCACATAATGCAGAAACAATGCGAAGCTTTCAAAGAATTTAGCCATTAATCTTTTTGTTTTGCTTAATAGAAAGAATCAAGTCTTGTCTTCATAATATGCATATATCTGTTGTAAATTATATAGCCTTAAAGGAGTTGTCCACTACACGGACTACCCCTTCTTACTCTCTATATTATCTAGTAAAATAATTACACTTATACTCACCTCCATTGCTGGCAACATTTCAGCGCTGTTGGCACTGCCTTTCCTGGGGATTGTGTAACATTACCTCTTCGCAATCTTCATGTTTTCCCTTGGTAAAATAACACTTTTACTCCCCTCCGTTGCCAGTGTTCTTCAAACGGTATCGGCACTGCGGCCAATCAGTGCTGACTTCACTGTCTTAGTCTTCAGACAAATCCCATACATCTGGAGGAAATAAATGAGCTGCAGCTCTCACTTCCTCGGAATGTTTGTGATTTGTCTGAATGTGGGAAGAGTGAAGCCAGCACTGATTGGCTGCAGGGATCACATGACATAACAATGTTACCCAATCCCAGGGAGAGACAGTGTCGACACCACTGGAACCACACAGCGACAGGAGGTGAGTATAGATGATAGGCTACTTTCACACTTCCGGCTTTCTGAATCCGGCGCTTTGTGGTGAAAATTTGCAAAACCGGATCCGGCGATATGTGGCGCCGGATCTGTTTTTTTCTCCATTGACATACATTGTTGCCGCATTGTGCAGCATGGATAGGCAAAGAGTGACGGTGCGGCATCTCTCTCTCAGCGCGAGATCTCCGGATCACTGTTCCTTTAAATTTCTAGTGCGCCTTATCCATCCACAAAACGGATCCGGTTGCATCAGGTTGTTGCAAAAAGGAATCGGATCCGTTTTTTCACACTCTGCCGGCTTGCAACTGACGGCAAAAACCTGGAGTGTGAAAGTAGCCTTAGGGTCCCGTTTCGCTTAGCGATGCACCAGCGATCCCGACAACGATACCACCTGGCAAAGATCGCTGGTGCTTCGCTAAATGGTCGCTAGTAAGCTGCCAAACAGGCAGATCTCTTCAGCGATGTAGCAACCATCCAGCGATCCTCAGCGGTCGTTGGTACCTTGTCACACAGCAGCTTTTCTGAACTATTCCAGCCTGAGTCCCTGAGTTCTGCGTCGCCAATGAGGTCTCTCGTCGGGTCAAACACAGTGATGCGCGCTGGCCAGCGGGACGCCGAGGATGAAAAAATGGCCCAGGACATTCGAGCACGATCAGCGATGTCCAGCAGGGGGCCGGTCGCCGCTGTATGTCACATGTAGCGAGATTGCTGGCGAGATCGCTGTTGCGTCACAAAATCGGTGACGCTTCAGCGATCTCGCTAGCGATCTCGCTATGTGAAATGGGGGCTATATTTTTCAAGGGGGAAACAGGAATAAGAAGGGGTTGTCCAAGTAGTGGACAATCCCTTTATTCAGGGTAAAATTAAAAAGCTTTTATTGCTCAATTATACATTTTCCAATTTCAACTGGCTAGCTAGACATATATTGATGTATTATAATAGTAATTCTGCACTCATGCCAGACAGATTCTGCTGAGTTTTTGAATTGAATTCTTCATAGATCCTGTCATCCAGAGACTCAAACTTTCAACTGCAGTCAGTTAACATGCAGATGTAGCAAAGTTTACCATAACAAAGCACCATCTTGATAAGTTGTTGCAGAAGATTCTCACTTGGGGCTCATTTACACATCAATGATTTTTCTCTGATGGAAAAAATGGTCCAAGTTTCATCAGTGTTATCACAGTTTAGTCAGTAAATCAGATGTTGCCATCGGTTTCATCAGCTTTTCTCATCAGTAGTGTTGAGCGATACCTTCCGATATCGTGAAATCTCAGATCGGATTGGATCGGACAGATACCCAAAAAGTATCGGATATCGCCAATTCCGATACAGGAAACCAATGCAAGTCAATGGGACAGAAATATCGGAATTAAAATAAACCCTTTCTTTCCTTGTAGGTTAATTCTACATGAAGAAAAACAACTAAGAATAATGTAGAATGTATTGGGGGAGGTGGAGGAGACATTAAAGGCATAGAGGTTTAGCCCAATCAAATAGAATAGCAGGAATAAATTTTTTTTAAGACGTTCGGAGTTACAAAGATATTGACTATGTTAACCTTTGTTATATTTTGTCAGATATGTATGTTTCACTACTTCCATGCTCTTCACCTTCTTTTTTACTCTACCACACTTTCTCCTTCATGATTCTCAGCAGCAGCAGCATCTTTTTCATCAACTTCTTCTTCACCTCATTCATCTTCTTCTTCTTTACCTTCTTCCTAATATTCTATTTTTTACATTTTTCATATTCTTCTTATTCAACCATTATTCTTCTTCATATTCTACTTCTTCATCTTCTTCCTATTCTTCTTCTTCATCATATTCTTATTTGTGACAGGCATTACTGTAGTTGTTATCTATAAAACTTTGAAGATTACACCTTCCGTTCTGCCTGTCATAAAAGATTTACAGCAGGATTTATCCACGTTCAGTTTGGCCTGCAGCAGCAGGCATTTTCCAGGGGCACCACAAGGAGGAACGGACTCAACCCCATACACTGCTTAGTTTTCTTCTGCTTATAATTTATATAATATCTTTTGCTCTGATCTTTAGTCTTATGCTTAATGTTTTTCTGCTTTTTGTTCTTCTGCTTCTTGGTCTTCTGTCTCTTGTTGTTCTGCATCTTGGTGGTTGTCTTCATGTTGTTTGTCCTCTTGGTCATCTTCTTCAGGGTCATCTTTTTGGTCTTCTTTGGGGTGGTCTTCAGGGTCGTCGTCAGGGAGATCCAGAGTGATTACCAAAAACCATTTCAAAAAGCTTGAACTTGGAAATGTAGCATAAGGTACAAGAAGGCTGAGGAACTGCCGAGAACCAGCTGACGGTACTGAAACCCGGATAGGTAGCAGAAGGAACAAGAGCCAATGGCACTTCCGAGGACCAACTGACGGTACTGGAACCCGGTTACTAAGCAGGAGGTACCTGTGCTAGAAAGCACTACCAAGGACCAGCAGACGTTGCTGGAACTCGGATACTGAGAAGGAGGCACCTAAGCCAAAGACACTGCCGAGAACCAGCTTACGGTACTGGAACCCGGATGGGTAGCAGAAGGTACCCATGAAAAACAACGTTGCAAGGCCGCGAGCCGGCCGCAGTTACCGAAACCCACAGTCCTACAGGGGGTGCTTGTCCTATTGGCACTACGGAACCAGCCTTTATTGCCAGATCCCGCAGCCCACATAGGAAGCAACTAAACTGCAGGCACCATAGAGTCGGCTAACCCGACCGCAACACGACAGGACAACGTATTAGTGCCAAAGTGACGTTGACACTACCCGGAAACAGCTGGCGTGCTGGAGCCAGGCTGGGCAGGAGGGAGTACCTGTGCCAAAGACACTTCTGAGCAGCAACTGGAGTAGGCTGAGGCCTAATTGGAGCAAGTTTAAAATCAGTTGTAGTGTGACTGTGGAGGGAGCAGGAGATATTGCCGGACACACAGCAGGGTAGCAGCTGATGTTACTGAACCCCACTAACACAGGAGCTAGTGTTTTTCTCTGTGCAGACGGCACTTCTGAGCAGCAACTGGTGGTGTTGGAGCCCAGGGTCAATCATGGAGTAGGCTGAGGCTTAATTGGAGCAAGTTTAATATCTGATGTTGGGATGAATGTGGAGGGAGCAGGAGATGTTGCCGGACACAGCAGGGGAGCAGCTGACGTTACTGAACCCCACTAACACAGGAGCTAGTGTTTTTCTCTGTGCAGATGGCACTTCGGAGCAGCAGCTGGTGGTGTTGGAGCCCAGGGATTACAGTTCAGGTGGTAGAAACATGAACAGAACAGGAGACATGGATACTGTTGCCAACCAATTATTTAATCTGGAAGAGGACTGGCAAATTCCAGCTAGATCCAGGCCTTGTTCATTTTCAGAAAAGTAAGCCGGTCAACGTTATCGGAGGATAGTCACATGCGAATGTCTGTTAGTACACCACCTGCGGCACTAATGACGCGTTCCGATAATACACTAGCAGCAGGGCAAGCCAGCACCTCGAATGCATACTGGCTAAGCTCTGGCCATGAATCCAGCTTAGAGAACCAAAACTTGAAGGGGGAAGAGCCGTCTGGGAGTACACTGAGAGGACAAGACATGTAGTCTGTCACCATTTGACCGAAATGTTGCCTCCTGCTGACTAGAGTCGTCTGTGATGGTGTAGACAATTGTGGCGGGCACACAAAACTTTGCCACATTTGGGCCATACTGGTCTTGTCTTGTGCTGAGGCGCTGCCTCTGCTCCCTCTTTGTGCAGAGCTTCCTCCACTGCCTCGAAGCACAGAGCTGCTTTGTAAAGCACTAGCAGCACTGCTCTTGGGTGGAATGGAGAACATGATGGAATGCACCAGTACGTCTTGGTACTCCAGCATTTTACGCTCCCGGTTCAACGGTGTTATGAGGCTTTGTAAGTTGTCCCGGGAGCGAGGATCAAGGAGGGTGTACACCCAATAATCAGCCGTGTTGAGAATGTAGGCGATGCGGCGGTCATTCTCAGGCACTGCAGCATGAAATCAACCATGTGCTGCAGACTCCCAACTGGCCAAGAAACGCTGTCCCCTGCTTAAGGCGTCATCTCTGCCTGCTCTGCATCACCCCACCCTCGCTCTACATACTGACTACTAGAGCATTGTGTAACTCCCTCCTCTGGAGAGATGTCTTCCTCCTCCATTGACTCCTCCTCACCCTCCTCACAAAGTGTCCCCTGCCTAGGCCTTTGTGAGGAACCACGTTGCGCAGACTGTCCAGAAGCAGATGGCATTTATGACTCCTCATCCTCCACCTCTTCCAAAACCTCCTCCCTTAGTGCTTGCAGTGTTTTTTGAAGCAGGCAGATAAGGGGGACAGTCATGTTGACTAGTGCATCATCTGCACTCGCCATCCGCGTGGAATCATTGAAGGCACGCAAAATGTGGCAGATGTCCTTCATAGAGGCCCACTCAGTGGTGGTGAAGTGTGAACGGCGCGCAGTGCGACTTGTTTGCACCTGATGCAGCTGGTACTCCATTACTGCTGCCTGCTGCTCACACAACCGCTCCAACATATGTAACGTTGAATTCCACCTGGTGGGTAGGTCACATATGACACGATGTTCCGGAAGGCGGAATCGGCGTTGCAGAGCTGCAATGTGCGATCTTGCCATGCTGGAACGCCGCAAGTGAGCACACTCTATGCGGACCATGTGCAGCAGTGCATCAAGATCCGGATAGTCCCTCAAAAAGCTCTGCACGACCAAGTTGAGCACATGTGCCAGACATGGGATGTGAGTGAGGTTGCCTAGGCCCAGAGCTGCCACCAGATTTCGGCCATTGTCACACACTACCAAGCCTGGCTGGAGATTCGCTGGCACAAGCCACACGTCGCATTCCTGCTTGATGGCATTCTAGAGCTCCTGTGCTGTGTGGCTTTGATTCCCCAAGGAAATTAGTTTCAGTACGGCCTGTTGACGCTTGGCCACGGCTGTGCTCATATCGGTCGTAACAGGTAAGCGTTCACGGGTCCATGTGGAGGTAGACCGTGACGGCTCCTGCAGCGCTGATTCTGAGGAACTGGAGTATGAGGAGGAGTCAATGTGTACAGACTGGATTCCTGCAAACCTTGGAGTTGGCAGAACACGTATAGCGCCACTCTCAAGATCTGTACACGGCTCCGCAACATTTACCCAATGGGCAGTGAGGGAAAGGTAATGTCCCTGTCCATGGTTACTGGTCCACGCATCGGTGGTCAGGTGGAGCTTGCTACTGACTGCGCTAAGTAGCGCATGTTTAATTTTTCCCTCCACATGTCTTTGCAGGGCAGGGACGGCTTGCCTGCTGAAATAAAAGCGGCTGAGCACATTGTATTGTGGGACTGCCAATGCCATGAAGTTACGAAAAGTGTCAGTGAATGAGAGCATTTCAAGGGCCAGTAGTTTTGTAATGCCAGCATTCAGAGCCTGTGCTCGGGGATGGTTTGCCGAGTATGGCCGCCTTTTCTCCTATGCCTGTGCTACCGATGACTGTAGAGTGGCCTGGGATTGTGAGGATGACAGGGAACGTGTGCTGTGGGTGTAATTACACTGGGTCTCTGTACAAAAGTGCAAGAGGTTCTTCCATGGCGATCCTGTGAGGAAGCAGAACCAGCTGTGTGTGAGGTAGAGGAAGAGGCTACAACTAGTGTTGAGCGTTACCATCCGATATAGAGAAATATCGGATCGGATTGAATCGGACTGATGCCCAAAAAGTATCGGGTATCGCCGATTCCAATACTGGAAGTCTCATTCAAGTCAATGGGACAGAAATATCGGAATTAAAAAAACCCCTTTCTTTACTTGCACATCCAGTTCGGGAGGGGGGAAGAGTGTGGGTGGTGCGTGGGCGGACACTGTGTGTGTCTGTGTGCGGGCGGGGTCTGTGCGGGCCTGCCGGGGGTCTGTACGGGCCTGCCAGGGGCCTGTGCCGGCTGCCAGGGGTCTGTACGGGCCTGCCGGGGGCCTGTGCCGGCTGTCGGGGTTCTGTACGGGCCTGTCGGGGTCTGTGCCGGCTGCCAGGGGTCTGTACGGGCCTGCCGGGGGCCTGTGCCGGCTGCCGGGTGTCTGTATGGGCCTGCCGGGGGCTTGTACCGGCTGCCAGGGGTCTGTACGGGCCTGGTGGGGGCCTGTGCCAGCTGTCGGTGGTCTCTACGGGCCTGCTGGGGGCCTGTGCCGGCTGCCGGGTGTCTGTACGGGCCTGCCGGGGGATTGTACCGGCTGCCAGGGGTCTGTACGGGCCTGGTGGGGGCCTGTGCCAGCTGTCGGTGGTCTCTACGGGCCTGCCGGGGGTCTGTGCCGGCTGCCAGGGGTCTGTATGGGCCTGCCGGGGGCCTGTGCCGGCTGCCGGGGGTCTGTACGGGTCTGCCGGGGGCCTGGGCCGGCTGCCGGGTGTCTGTACGGGCCTGCGGGGGGCTTGTGCCGGCTGCCAGGGGTCTGTACGGGCCTGGCGGGGGCCTGTGCCAGCTGTCGGGGTTCTGTACAGGCCTGCCGGGGGCCTGTGCCGGCTGCCAGGGGTCTGTATGTTTTGTGAGTTCATTTTCCCCTTCGTCACTGAGGTCTGGTGAACTCCCTATTCTGGTAAAGGAAGGTAATGAGCCTGATTATCAGGCACCTGAGTCTAGTGATGATGACTGGCTGAGTGGAGTCACGGACTGGATATAAGGCTGCCGACGCCCTTCTGCCCTGCGGGTGATTTCTCTGTGGACTTCTAGGAAACCAGTCTGATTCCTGCTCCTCTAAAGCTAAGTTTTCTGCTTTGCCTTTTAGCATTTGTGTTTTGTTTTTGTTTGCCTTGCTTTTCTGGATTCTGCCATTCCCTGCTGGGGTGAGCTGTTTCTTCTTTTGCCTGTTGCTCTGTCTTCAGAATATTCCTGAGTACTGACATAGTCTTTTTGAAGCCTAGCGTCTTCAGGGCCTTTTTCACTGTCAGTCTGTTGGCTCTTATTTTCATAGGGTTTTTCATGGATTGCAGACAGCAGCCTTCCTGTCCTTTCCTATCTAGTTAGCTTGGGCCCCGTCTTTGCTCAGTCTATCTTTCTGTCTGTGTTGTGTTCTTTCTTCTTGCTTCACCGTCATTATATGTGGGGGGCTGCCTTTTGCTTTGGGGTCTGCTCTGGGGCAGTTTAGATTTCCCTTTCTATCTTTAGGCTATTTAATTCTCCGGCTGTGATCGAGGGGTCTAGGGCATCGTAGGAACCCCCCACGACTACTGCTAGTTGTGTTGATAGGTTCAGGGGTCTGCAATCCGATAGCTGCCAACCTCTCTGGTTTTCTGTACTTAGCTAGCATTTCTGTTTTTGCCTCCTACGGTGACTCAATCATAACAGTATGGGCCTGCCGGGGGCCTGTGCCGACTGTCGGGGGTCTGTACGGGCCTGCCGGGGGGCCAGTGCCGGCTGCCGGGGGTCTGTGCGGGCCTGCCGGGGGTCTTGTGTGTGTGCAGGCATCGTCCGATGGGACTACAAGTCCCATCGGGCGATGCCTGCTACAATGACAGTGATTGACACATTAGCCAATGATGGGACAGTGGTAGTCCCATCATCCGGCTAATGTGTAGAATGAAAAAAAAAAATAAAAAACCATACATACATACTACATACATACTACATATATACAACATTCATACAACATACATACTACATATATACAACATTCATACAACATACATACATACTACATACATACTTCGTATATACTACATTCATACAACATACATACTGTAAATACTACATATATACTACATTCATACAGCATACATACATACTACATAATACGTACATAATACATATATACAACATTCATACAACATACATACATACTACATATATACCAAGTTCATACAACATAGATACATACCACATACAGTACATACTTCATATATACTACATTCATGCAACATACATACATGCATACTACATGCTACATACATACATATATACTACATTCATACAACATACATACATACATACATAATGCAAAAAATACAAAGAAAAAACACAAAAATTGAGCTTGGTTTGAGATGATACACATGCAGCGTATAAATGCATGTTGACATTGGCCATAAAACATAAAACCTGCAAAAGACAAAGTGAGCAAAAACCCTGCTGTAACTAAATAAGTAAAAGCAAAAGTGCATCTAAATAAAACAGAGTTTTTAGTAATACTGTTTTTGATCAAAAGTAGCATGAAAGCCATCCCACCACGACAAGGTAACTCTGTTCGGGATAGTCCTACACTGTCTAATATTAAAAACCTTGCTTTGTGTCAAAGTTGACCTCAATGTGTGAACAAGGGCAGACAAAAGGACTGGGTCCCAAACAGTAGACACCAGTCTGGGGAAGCCTTATATACAATTTCCAGCTCAGGAGAGGGAGGCCACACCCCAGCTTGCACAGAATGCAAAAAATACAAAGAAAAAACACAAAAGACTGTCGGGGGTCTGTACGGGCCTGCCGGGGGCCAGTGCCGGCTGCCGGGGGTCTGTGCGGGCCTGCCGGGGGTCTTGTGTGTGTGCAGGCATCGTCCGATGGGACTACAAGTCCCATCGGGCGATGCCTGCTACAATGACAGTGATTGACACATTAGCCAATGATGGGACAGTGGTAGTCCCATCATCCGGCTAATGTGTAGAATGAAAAAAAAACAAAAAAACCATACATACATACTACATACATACTACATATATACAACATTCATACAACATACATACTACATATATACAACATTCATACAACATACATACTACATATATACAACATTCATACAACATACATACATACTACATACATACTTCATATATACTACATTCATACAACATACATAAATACTACATATATACTACATTCATACAGCATACATACTACATAATACGTACATAATACATATATACAACATTCATACAACATACATACATACTACATATATACCAAGTTCATACAACATACATACATACCACATACATACTTCATATATACTACATTCATGCAACATACATACATGCATACTACATGCTACATACATACATATATACTACATTCATACAACATACATACATACATAGTATATACTACATACATACTACATACATACAACATGCTACAGACATACAACAAACATACTACATACATACTACATACAATACATTCATACAATACATACATATAGACATACAGTACATATAACATAGAGTACATACTCACCATTACTTGTATACTCGCTGATCCACAAAAAATCCACGAGTGTCCCACGCCGATCTCCCGTGGAGAACAGCAGCATCAGCTGATGCGACCGCTCTCTAGGGGGCTCCAGGAATACAATGACGGGAGGTAGGTATCATTCCGCACTGTATTCCTCCGCCACTGTAAAAAAATAGTCCCTAGTCTCACTTTTGGCATTGCTGTGTGAGAAAGTTCCCACGCAGCTTTTGCCATAAAGTGAGCGATAGTAAACTCTCAGTGTTCAGTGCAGGAGATCATCGTGGCTCGTGGGACACTCGTGGATTTCTGCGGATCAGGAGGTATATCGGTTGTTTGTTATTTTCATATTTTTTGACAAATGACACTGGCTTCAGGGATCAAAGTGACAAGTAATGGTGAGTATGTACTCTATGTTATATGTACTGTATGTCTATATGTATGTATTGTATGAATGTACGAATGTATTGTATGTAGTATGTATGTAGTATGTATGTTGTATGTCTGTAGCATGTTGTATGTATGTAGTATGTATGTAGTGTGTACTATGTATGTATGTTGTATGAATGTAGTAAATATGTAGTATGTATGTATTGTATGAATGTACTGTATGTATGTTATATGTAATATGTATGTAGTATGTATGTTGTATGTCTGTAGCATGTTGTATGTATGGTGTATGTATGTAGTAAGTATGTAGTATGTATGTATGTTGTATGAATGTAGTATATATGTATGTAGTATGTATGTATGAATGTAGTATATATGTAGTATATATGTAGTATGTATGTATGTTGTATGAATGTAGTATATATGTAGTATGTATGTAGTATGTATGTATGTTGTATGAATGTAGTATATATGTAGTATGTATGTAGTAAGTATGTATGTTGTATGAATGTAGTATATATGAAGTATGTATGCTGTATATATGTAGTATGTATGTATGTATGTTGTATGAATGCAGTATATATGTACTATGTATGAGAAACTGGGTCTGAGCAGAAAAAGTAAATTAATGTGCATGCAAAATGTAATTGCATATGAACACATGACCTTTACACAGAGAAAACCAAAAACAAAACACAAAACAAATATCCTGGAATAAAAAAGTAAAAAATATATTGCAAAAATTGCATGAAAGTAGTAATAATAGTAATAATAAGGGTATTTAGTTAACATAATTTTGATCAAAATAATGTAGAAGCCATCCCGACACGTCACGGCAACCCTTGTGGGACAGTCCTAACTCTTGTATTTAAAATATATTGCAAAAATTGCATGAAAGTAGTAATAATAGTAATAATAAGGGTATTTAGTTAACATAATTTTGATCAAAATAATGTAGAAGCCATCCCGCCACGTCACGGCAACCCTTGTGGGACAGTCCTAACTCTTGTATTTAAAACCTTTCCCCTTGTCAAGTGACGTAAATGTGAACAAGGACAGAGGGACTGAACCACCAGTAATACTATAGGCCAGACAAGATGGATTTTCCAACTCAGACAGGGCGGTCACACCCTTATATGCACAGAATGCACAATGAAACAAACGAGAAACTGGGTCTGAGCAGAAAAAGTAAATTAATGTGCATGCAAAATGTAATTGCATATGAACACATGACCTTTACACAGAGAAAACCAAAAACAAAACACAAAACAAATATCCTGGAATAAAAAAGTAAAATCCATCCTGTCTGGCCTATAGTATTACTGGTGGTTCAGTCCCTCTGTCCTTGTTCACATTTACGTCACTTGACAAGTGGAAAGGTTTTAAATACAAGAGTTAGGACTGTCCCACAAGGGTTGCCTTGACGTGGCGGGATGGCTTCTACATTATTTTGATCAAAATTATGTTAACTAAATACTAGAGTTGAGCGACTTTTGTTTTTTTAGGGTCGAGTTTCGTTTCGTGAAACCCGACTTTTCCAAAAGTCGGGTCGAGCAAGATCGGCCGATTATAGGGAAAAGTCGGGGTCGTCCCGAAACACGAAACCCAATGTAAGTCAATGGGGAATAAAAGTCGGCAGTGAGAGGAGGACAGGAAACACACCTACAGTGCTCATTTGAATGCCAAAAGCATCAATTCTTCTTACTTAAGCTTGTCAACCTTAATTAACTTCATAATACAAGTTACGCACTGAAAAATGGGGGTTATTTGGCTAAAGTTGTGGGGGGTAGGGCTGGCTCCAGGTTTTCATGTGCCCTGGGCAAAAGAGCGCCCCTTTAACACATACCACAACTCATCATGCTCCGATACGGCAGAGAAATAGCGGTATAGTACAATGAAAAATACTTCACTTTTTACATCTCATGATGAGGCCCATCTATTTCTCCATACAGAATCATTGGCCCCATATAATGTTTGAAACAGTATATAATGAGCTCCACATAATGCTACAGTATATGTTGGTCCCCATGGATGAAGCTCCACTGTCTTATGGGCCCAAATAATGCTCCAAACATAATGGGCCCCATTTCTAATGCTCTAGTGTATAATGGGCCCTGTAACTGCTGCTCCAGTGTCTGATGTCCACCTTTGGAATGTTCCAGTGTATGGTGGGCCCCATCTACTGTATCATTCTCCAGAGTATAGTGCTCCCCAAAAATTGCTGTCCCAACATTGAAAACAATCAAATAAGTCTCCTCGCTAGGGAATCCCTGTACTAGTCTGGACTCCTCGTCGTCCCCATCTTCCATCTCACTGCACAGTATTTCAACCTTGCAAGTGCTGTGATCCTGAGCAAGCAGGGGGGGCCCACTCATTGGTGACGGCACTGGCACAGGGCACCTGATAGTACGGTGGTGTGTCTGATGGCGGGTGTGCCGAACCTGCACTTTCATCTGCAGCTTCCTCTTTGTCACCGTGTAAGATGGAACTGTATATGGGAAGGGTAACCTGAGTTTCATCAGGGTCAGATTCAGGCCATGTAGCGTGCGAAGGGAATGTAGTGGTCTGGGTCAATGTACCAGCAGATTCATCGAGCAGTGGCTGGGCATCAGTGCACTTGTGTCGCCCCCAGGAGTACGGTCGCCACAGTGGCATTACCTTCCTCCTAGGGAGTGTGATGTCATGCTTGGGAGCAACGAATGATCTCTCTAGCAGGTTAACTGATTGGGCGGCGTTATTCCCACGAGTCATGACCCTCCAAACAGCGTTCATGAAGGCAAAGTGTTTGTTTTACGTGGGCAGTATGGTTGCAAAGCTGAACCTTAAAGGAATGTCCAGAAGGGCACCACCAGGAGTGGAGCCTACGGTTAAATTCGACTCCACCTGGGAAACCTCAACCATGCCAGCTACAGAACAGATGCACACATTGCAAGCTTAATTCCGTTAACGAACGAGACTCCGTCATGCCCCGCGGTCCGTGTCCGGCTTACTAGAGGGACACGTGAGGCTCTGGCACATGAGATTGGCCAATAACTGGTGTGTCATGCCCTTACATGTCCGTGGCTGCATGTGCGCTACACTGAAAAGGCCAGCGTTTGTCGCTTACAGGTGCAGATAACCCGCTGAACAACGATAGTGATGGGGATCACTGAATACAATTATTACCCGCGAACGATGATTTCCCAGTAAGTGCAGGTCAACCGCAGTTCCGGAATTAGGCCTAACCGTCATTCCTGAAAAAATGAAAAACTTACGTGTGCAAACCACAGGTGCTGTAGCTTGCTTAACAGCTCGCCAGCCGTTCTCATGACCAGTATGGATTACACGTGATTACACAAAGGTGAGAAAGGGTACCGTATCCCCGGATAACATGTATGGATAGCGTACACATTCAAAATATATGTCTATACATCAGGAGGCAGGCTCAGACGGTGTCAGGCCCAGTATGGATTGCACGTGATTGCACAAATGTGAGAAAGGGTACCGTATCCCCGGATAACATGTATGGATAGCGTACACATTCAAAAGACATGTCTATACATCAGGAGGCAGGCTCAGACGGTGTTAGGCCCAGTATGGCTTGCACGTGATTGCACAAAGGTGAGAAAGGGTACCGTATCCCCGGATAACATGTATGGATAGCGTACACATTCAAAAGATATGTCTATACATCAGGAGGCAGGCTCAGACGGTGTCAGGCCCAGTAAGGATTGCACGTGATTGCACAAAGGTGAGAAAGGGTACCGTATCCCCGGATAACATGTATGGATAGCGTACACATTCAAAAGATATCTCTATACATCAGGAGGCAGGCTCAGACGGTGTTAGGCCCAGTATGGCTTGCACGTGATTGCACAAAGGTGAGAAAGGGTACCGTATCCCCGGATAACATGTATGGATAGCGTACACATTCAAAAGATATGTCTATACATCAGGAGGCAGGCTCAGACGGTGTTAGGCCCAGTATGGCTTGCACGTGATTGCACAAAGGTGAGAAAGGGTACCGTATCCCCGGATAACATGTATGGTTAGCGTACACATTCAGAAGATATGTCTATACATCAGGAGGCAGGCTCAGACGGTGTTAGGCCCAGTATGGCTTGCACGTGATTGCACAAAGGTGAGAAAGGGTACCGTATCCCCGGATAACATGTATGGATAGCGTACACATTCAAAATATATGTCTATACATCAGGAGGCAGGCTCAGACGGTGTTAGGTCCAGTATGGCTTGCACGTGATTGCACAAAGGTGAGAAAGGGTACCGTATCCCCGGATAACATGTATGGATAGCGTACACATTCAAAAGATATGTCTATACATCAGGAGGCAGGCTCAGACGGTGTTAGGCCCAGTATGGATTGCACGTGATTGCACAAAGGTGAGAAAGGGTACCGTATCCCCGGATAACATGTATGGATAGCGTACACATTCAAAAGATATGTCTATACATCAGGAGGCAGGCTCAGACGGTGTTAGGCCCAGTATGGCTTGCACGTGATTGCACAAAGGTGAGAAAGGGTACCGTATCCCCGGATAACATGTATGGATAGCGTACACATTCAAAATATATGTCTATACATCAGGAGGCAGGCTCAGACGGTGTCAGGCACAGTATGGATTTGACGGCCCAGACTACACAGCGGAGGAGCAGGGAGAGTTAAAGATTGCAAATGCTGGGGCCCTGCCCAAGCAAGGGGGGCCCACTCGTGGGCGTCGGTACTGGCACTGGGCCCCTCATAGTACGGCGGTGTGTCTGACGGCGGGTGTGCACCACCACAGTCAGAGACACTTGATTGCACTATGAGGGACCCTGTGCCAGTGCCCGCGCCCAAGAGTCGGCCTACCCACCTGTCCAGGGCAACGGCACTCGCACGGTGTCGTGCGCTAGGTGGTGACCCCGGCCATGGGGGGGGAGGCAGCACAGTTAGGGAGTTTTAGAAAGTGGCATATGTTGATGTTGGACATTCAGCTGATGCAAAAGGCGAAATAGGTCAAGTCCCAGGAAGAGGTGGACCAAAGCAAGCCATTTTTCTGTCACCCTATGTGTCATCAGGGGAAGGTGGGACAAAATTCTTGGAAACCCATGCATGGTTCATTTTAATGAAGGTTAGATCATCCACATTTTGGGTTGACAGACGGGTCCTTTTTTCTGTCAGGATTGATCCAGCTGCACTGAAGACTCTTTCCGATAGCACACTTGCAGCTGGGCAAGCGAGCTCCTGTAAGGCATATTGGGCCAATTCAGGCCAGGTGTCCAGTTTAGCGGCCCAATAGTCAAAGGGGAATGACCTGTGTGGGAGAACATCGATATGGGAGGAAAAGTAGTTTGTAACCATAGTTGACAACTGCTGTCTCCTGTCACTTTCCATCGATGCTGTATTACCAGTTGTGTGAGCGGTACTTTGAAAATCAGTCCACAACATTGTCATGAAACCCGTGTCTCCAACGCCACTTCTGCTGTGTGCACCATGAACACCTCTGCCAAGCTGCCCCTGGCCCGTACGGCTCGTGTGAGAACCATCACCGCTGCTGTGTGCTGGGAATGCCTCAAGCAACCGATTTACCAGAGTTGCTTGTTTATTAGCCAATATTAGGTCAAGGTTCTCCTGTGGCATGATGTTTTGTAATTTGCCTTTTTTAGCGTGGATCCAGGATGCTGGCCAACCAGTAGTCGTCATCGTTCATCATTTTGGCAATGCGGGGGTCCCTTTTTAGGATCCGCAAGGCATAATCTGACATGTGGGCCAATGTTCCCGGTGTCAATGATGCACTGCGAGTGCTGGTTGGAGAAGCACTTTCTGGCAAATCCACATCCCTCCAGTCACGCACAAACCCTGTACCAGACCTTGCCACGCCAACATTTTCACTTGCCCCACGAGATGCATCCTCCTCCCCTAAGTAATCATCCCCATCATCATCCTCCTCCTCCTCTTCTTCCTCCAACTCGTCCAGGAGAGGTCCCTGAGCAGACAATGGCTGAATGTCATCAAGGATTCCCTCCACCTCTTCCTCCTCGTCAACATTGGCTGCAGATGCCTGCTCCTTAAGGTGCATCAAAGTTTGCATGAGCAGACGCATAAGTGGGATGCTCATGCTTAGGATGGCGTCGTCTGCGCTTACCAGCCGTGTGCATTCCTCAAAACACTGAATGACTTTACAGAGGTCTTTCAGCTTCGACCACTGCACACCTGTCAACTCCATGTCTGCTCTCAAAGTGCCTGGCCGTGTATCCTCCCACAAATGCATTATGGCCTGCCTCTGCTCGCACAGCCGCTCCACCATGTGCAGGGTGGAGTTCCACCTTGTTGCAATGTCGATAATGAGGCGGTGGTTGGGAAGGTGGAGCAATCGCTGCAGCTTATGCATACGAACGGAGTGTACAGGCGACCGGCGGATGTGCGCGCACAGTCTTCGCACCTTATGGAGCAGGGCTGTTAACTCCGGATAATTTTTGAGGAAGCACTGCACCACCAGGTTCAAGGTGTGAGCCAAGCAAGGTATGTGGCTGAGTTTTGAAAGGGCTATGGCTGCCACAAAATTACGGCCGTTATCACTAACTACCTTGCCTGCCTCAAGATGTACACTGCCCAGCCATGACTCAGTTTGTCGCTTCAAGTACTCGGCCAGCACCTCGGCGGTGTCTCTGTCGCCCAAACACATCATCTGCAACACAGCCTGCTGATGCTTTCCACTAGCCGCTCGAAAGGGGGACACCTCGTGTGCAACAGTGGCAGCTGCAGATTGAGTGCTCGTACGACTGCGCTCTGTGGACGAGCTTTCGCTTCTGGAGGAGGAGGAGAAGGAGGAGGGTCGAACGCCTACAGCCAACTGTTTCCTATACCGTGGGCTAGGCAGCACTGTCCCACCACCGCTGTCCCCTGTGGACCCTGCATCCACCACATTAACCCAGTGCGCAGTGATGGACACGTAACAGCCCTGGCCATGCCGACTGGACCATGCATCAGTTGTGAGGTGCACCTTTCCACTCACTGACTGCTTGAGTGCATGGACAATGCGGTCTTTTACATGATGGTGGAGGGCTGGGATGGCTTTGCGAGAGAAGAAGTGGCGACTGGGTAGGTCATAGCGTGGTACTGCATAGGCCATGAGTTCGCGGAAAGCTGTGCTTTCCACCAACCGATTGGGCATCATCTCAAACGAGATTAGTTTGGCAATGTGGGCGTTCAAACCCAGTGTACGCGGATGAGAGACTGAGTACTTTCTTGACCTACTCATAGTGTCTGGGAGGGTGAGCTGGACTTGAGAGCTGCATATGGTGGAAGTAGCGGTGGACAGGGCGGACTGAGAGAGGGTTGATGATGGTGATGGAGTTGGTGTTCTTTCTGATGGCCTAGATTCAGTATTTTGTTGATATAACAGTGGGATTCCCTGACTGCTGTGGCCTTGCAACGACACCTCAATATTTGCTGCTGTGCTAACCGGTGGGCTTACAGTGGGGGAAACAATGTAGCGTTGCTGACTACCTTCTTTGTGATCAGTTGCACATGTGGCACTTGAGGTTTGGTGTTGTGTCCACGCTTGCAAGTGCATGCTGGTTAAATGTCTAAGCATGCAACTGGTATTCAAATTTTTCAGATTTTTCCCTTGGCTCAAGGTCTTTGCGCACTTCTTACAGATAACCTTGGCCTGATCATGAGGATTTTGTTCAAAAAAGTGCCACACTGCACTCTTCCTACTTTGGCAGACATTTTGCGGCCTAGCACGCTGTGATGTTTTGACCCTCTGGACAAGCTGTCCAGCAACTCTTTTGAGTTTTGGAACCTGTCTTTGGAGTGCTCCGGGCCTGCCAGATAACAGCTGTTGCGATGTCGATGTCTGCTGTGGATGCTCCTCATCTGAGCTATTGGAAGCAGCACCCTCTTCCCCCAATGGATGCCAATCTGGGTCAACAACTGGGTCATCCATCACCTCCTCTTCAATGTCATGTGCACCTTCCTCTGTGTCACCTTGTATGGTGGTATAGTGTGCGGGAAGGGGCACCTGAGTCTCATCAGGGTCAGAATCTGTCTCTGTACACTGCGAGGACAATGTAGTGCTCTGAGTGAATGTACCAGCAGAATCATCTATCAGCGGCTGTGCATCAGTGCACTCCATGTCAGATTCATCTTGGCCTGGGTAATTCACCATTTGACTTGATAATCCAGGCATGGTATGTGAAAACAGCTCCATGGAGTAATCAGTAGTATGGCCTGCGTCATCCTTCAATCTTGGTTGGGGTGAAGGACACAAGGAAAGGTGTGGTTCATGAACATGAGCCTCCAATGACGACTCAGTGCTTTTACTTTTTACAACTTCAGAAGAGGAGGCGATAGAGCTGGAGGCTGAGTCAGCAATGTAAGACAAATCTTTTTCCTGATGCTGTGGCTTTAAAAGCGGTTTGCCAACTCCTAGAAAACTAAGCCTTCGAAGCCTTATGGAGCCAGACGATGACGCAGGCTCAACACCTCCTGCATTCGGTCCTATTTTGCTTTTGCCACTACCATCAGATCCAACACCATCATTACCAGCTGCCAACCCCTGCCCAATTCCACGGCCTCTTCCACCAGCCTTCCTCATTTTTGGTAGAAATGTAGACAAAATCCAACAAACTATATAGTAATGTAAAACAAGGTACAAGGTGTCTATAGGACAGGGGAGATTTAGATTTTCTGCACACACTAGTGGACACTGGACACTTTTGGATTGTGTGAGGCCCACTGAATATCAGAGTGCTATGTCAAAGGCTCGATGCAACAGGTGTGAAAAAAGTGACTACAGGATAAGGGAGATTTTGAATTTCTGCAGACACTTGTGGACACTGGACACTTGGATTGTGTGAGGCCCACTGAATATCAGAGCGCTATGTCACAGGCTCGATGGCACAGGTGTGAAAAAAGTGACTACAGGATAAGGGAGATTTTGAATTTCTGCAGACACTTGTGGACACTGGACACTTGGATTGTGTGAGGCCCACTGAATATCAGAGCGCTATGTCACAGGCTCGATGCAACAGGTGTGAAAAAAGTGACTACAGGATAAGGGAGATTTTGAATTTCTGCAGACACTTGTGGACACTGGACACTTGGATTGTGTGAGGCCTACTGAATATCAGAGCGCTATGTCACAGGCTCGATGGCACAGGTGTGAAAAAAGTGACTACAGGATAAGGGAGATTTTGAATTTCTGCAGACACTTGTGGACACTGGACACTTGGATTGTGTGAGGCCCACTGAATATCAGAGCGCTATGTCACAGGCTCGATGGCACAGGTGTGAAAAAAGTGACTACAGGATAAGGGAGATTTTGAATTTCTGCAGACACTTGTGGACACTGGACACTTTTGGATTGTGTGAGGCCCACTGAATATCAGAGCGCTATGTCACAGGCTCGATGGCACTGGTGTGAAAAAAGTGTCTACAGGATAAGGGAGATTTTGAATTTCTGCAGACACTTGTGGACACTGGACACTTTTGGATTGTGTGAGGCCCACTGAATATCAGAGCGCTATGTCACAGGCTCGATGGCACAGGTGTGAAAAAAGTGACTACAGGATAAGGGAGATTTTGAATTTCTGCAGACACTTGTGGACACTGGACACTTTTGGATTGTGTGAGGCCCACTAAATATCAGAGCGCTATGTCACAGGCTCGATGGCACAGGTGTGAAAATAGTGACTACAGGATAAGGGAGATTTTGAATTTCTGCAGACACTTGTGGACACTGGACACTTTTGGATTGTGTGAGGCCCACTGAATATGAGAGCGCTATGTCACAGGCTCGATGGCACATGTGTGAAAAAAGTGACTACAGGATAAGGGAGATTTTCAATTTCTGCAGACACTTGTGGACACTGGACACTTTTGGATTGTGTGAGGCCCACTGAATATCAGAGCGCTATGTCACAGGCTCGATGGCACAGGTGTGAAAAAAGTGACTACAGGATAAGGGAGATTTTGAATTTCTGCAGACACTTGTGAACACTGGACACTTTTGGATTGTGTGAGGCCCACTGAATATCAGAGCGCTATGTCACAGGCAGAAATTGGCTAGTGTATCACAAACTACAAGATGTATGTAGAATTGGGCAGAATAGGAATCTCCCTAGAGTGTAGGTCTGTAAGAACGGAACAAGTCCAACACTTATCCTTCCACAGTGACACACAGATAGCTTCACTGTGGCTGTGATAACAGCCGTTACACGGTACTGTGTGAGGAGCGTACACCGCTGTATGGTGTGAAAAAATGCACGCTCAGTACCTCAGCAGGACAAAAAAAAAAATTGGGATTGCTTTTAAAAAAGTAGTTTGCAGAGCAGTGGGGAAACAGCAATGCAGCTGTCAGGAAGCCTTAGAAGGCAGCCTAATAACCAACACCGCTGATCCACCGCAATATAGCCTCCCCTTGCACTGCACACACAGTGACTGGTGTGTTGCACAGGCAAAATCGCTAGCAGCAGAAGCAGTTTTTTTTTCTTCTTCCCTGCCTAACGCTCTCCCTACAGAATCAGCAACCTCTCCCTATGCTAAGATCGGCAGAAGTAAGATGGCGGTCGACGTGCACGCCCTTTTATAACCCCTGAGACGCCCACCAAAGCAAGCCAATCACTTGCATGCCCTTCTGAAAGATGGTGGTGACCCCTGCCTATGTCATCACGTTGCCCACAGTGTCCGTGGATCCTGATTGGCTGAAAAAGAGCGCAAAACAAACTTTTGAAACGCAACTTTGGCGCGTAAGTCGCCGACCTCGTGGCCGACCTCATCCTAGGGTCGGGTTTCGTTTCATGAAACCCGACTTTGCCAAAAGTCGGTGACTTTTGAAATTTTTCGACCCGTTTCGCTCAACTCTACTAAATACCCTTATTATTACTATTATTACTACTTTCATGCAATTTTTGCAAAATATTTTTTTACTTTTTTATTCCAGGATATTTGTTTTGTGTTTTGTTTTTGGTTTTCTCTGTGTAAAGGTCATGTGTTCATATGCAATTACATTTTGCATGCACATTAATTTACTTTTTCTGCTCAGACCCAGTTTCTCGTTTGTTTCATTGTGCATTCTGTACATATAAGGGTGTGACCGCCCTGTCTGAGTTGGAAAATCCATCCTGTCTGGCCTATAGTATTACTGGTGGTTCAGTCCCTCTGTCCTTGTTCACATTTACGTCACTTGACAAGTGGAAAGGTTTTAAATACAAGAGTTAGGACTAGAGTTGAGCGAAACGGGAAAAATTCAAAAGTCGCCGACTTTTGGCAAAGTCGGGTTTCATGAAACGAAGCCCGACTCTAGGATGAGGTCGGCCACGAGGTCGGCGACTTACGCGCCAAAGTCGCGTTTCAAAAGTTTGTTTTGCGCTCTTTTTCAGCCAATCAGGATCCACGGACACTGTGGGCAACGTGATGACCTAGGCACGGGTCACCACCATCTTTCAGAAGGGCATGCAAGTGATTGGCTTGCTTTGGTGGGCATCACAGGGGGTATAAAAGGGCGTGCACGCCGACCGCCATCTTACTTCTGCCGATCTTAGCATAGGGAGAGGTTGCTGCTGATTCTGTAGGGAGAGCGTTAGGCAGGGAAGAAGACAAAAAAACTGCTTCTGCTGCTAGCGATTTGGCCTGCACAACACACAAGTCACTGTGTGTGCAGTGCAAGGGGAGGCTATATAGTGGTGTATCAGTGGTGTTGGTTGTTGGGCTGCCTTTTAAGGCTTCCTGACATGCTGGCATTGCTGTTTACCCACTGCTCCGCAAACTGCTTTTTTAAAAGCAATCCAATCTCCCTTATCCTCTAGTCACTTTTGTCACAGCTGTGCCATTGAGCGTGTCACATAGCGCTCAGATATCAGTGGGCCTCACACAATCCACAAGTGTCCAGTGTCCAAAAGTGTGCGCAGAGATTCAAAATCTCCATTATCCTCTCGTCACTTTGGTCACAGGCAGCTGTGCCATCGAGCCTGTCACATAGCGCTCAGATATCAGTGGGCCTCACACAATCCACAAGTGTCCAGTGTCCAAAAGTGTGCGCAGAGATTCAAAATCTCCATTATCCTCTCGTCACTTTGGTCACAGGCAGCTGTGCCATCGAGCGTGTCACATAGCGCTCAGATATCAGTGGGCCTCACACAATCCACAAGTGTCCAGTGTCCAAAAGTGTGCGCAGAGATTCAAAATCTCCATTATCCTCTCGTCACTTTGGTCACAGGCAGCTGTGCCATCGAGCGTGTCACATAGCGCTCAGATATCAGTGGGCCTCACACAATCCACAAGTGTCCAGTGTCCTAAAGTGTGCGCAGAGATTCAAAATCTCCATTATCCTCTCGTCACTTTGGTCACAGGCAGCTGTGCCATCGAGCCTGTCACATAGCGCTCAGATATCAGTGGGCCTCACACAATCCACAAGTGTCCAAAAGTGTGCGCAGAGATTCAAAATCTCCATTATCCTCTCGTCACTTTGGTCACAGGCAGCTGTGCCATCGAGCCTGTCACATAGCGCTCAGATATCAGTGGGCCTCACACAATCCACAAGTGTCCAGTGTCCAAAAGTGTGCGCAGAGATTCAAAATCTCCATTATCCTCTCGTCACTTTGGTCACAGGCAGCTGTGCCATCGAGCGTGTCACATAGCGCTCAGATATCAGTGGGCCTCACACAATCCAAAAGTGTCCACTGTCCACAAGTGTGTGCAGAAATTCTAAATCTCCCCTGTCCTATAGACACCTTGTACCTTGTTTTACATTACTATATAGTTTGTTGGATTTTGTCTACATTTCTACCAAAAATGAGGAAGGCTGGTGGAAGAGGCCGTGGAATTGGGCAAGGGTTGGCAGCTGGTAATGATGGTGTTGGTGGTGGATCTGATGGTAGTGGCAAGAGCAAAATAGGACCGAATGCAGGAGGTGCTGACCCTGCGTCATCGTCTGTCTACATAAGGCCTCGAACGCTTAGTTTCTGCTGGTACATTCACTCAGAGCACTACATTGTCCTCGCAGTGTACAGAGCCAGATTCTGACCCTGATGAGACTCAGGTGCCCCTTCCCGCACACTATACCACCATACATGGTGACACAGAGGAAGGTGCACATGACATAGAAGAGGACGTGATGTATGACCCAGTTGTTGACCCAGATTGGCATCCATTGGGGGAAGAGGGTGCTGCTTCAAATAGCTCAGATGAGGAGCATCCACAGCAGACATCGACATCGCAACAGCTGTTATCTGGCAGGCCCGGAGCACTCCAAAGACAGGTTCCAAACATCAAAAGAGTTGCTGGACAGCTTGTCCAGAGGGTCACAGCGTGCTAGGCCGCAAAATGTCTGCCAAAGTAGGAAGAGTGCAGTGTGGCACTTTTTTGAACAAAATCCTCATGATCAGGCCAAGGTTATCTGTAAGAAGTGCGCAAAGACCTTGAGCCGAGGGAAAAATCTGAAAAATTTGAATACCAGTTGCATGCTTAGACATTTAACCAGCATGCACTTGCAAGCGTGGACACAACACCAAACCTCAAGTGCCACATGTGCAACTGATCACAACGAAGGTAGTCAGCAACGCTACATTGTTTCCCCCACTGTAAGCCCACCGGTTAGCACAGCAGCAAATGTTGAGGTGTCGTTGCAAGGCCACAGCAGTCAGGGAATCCCACTGTTATATCAATGAAAGACTGATTCTAGGCCATCAGAAAGAACACCAACTCCATCACCATCATCAACCCTCTCTCAGTCCGCCCTGTCCACCGCTACTTCCACCATATGCAGCTCTCAAGTCCAGCTCACCCTCCCAGACACTATGAGTAGGTCAAGAAAGTACTCAGTCTCTCATCCGCGTACACTGGGTTTGAACGCCCACATTGCCAAACTAATCTCGTTTGAGATGATGCCCTTTCGGTTGGTGGAAAGCACAGCTTTCCGCGAACTCATGGCCTATGCAGTACCACGCTATGACCTACCCAGTCGCCACGTCTTCTCTCGCAAAGCCATCCCAGCCCTCCACCATCATGTGAAAGACCGCATTGTCCATGCACTCAAGCAGTCAATGAGCGGAAAGGTGCACCTCACAACAGATGCATGGTCCAGTCGGCATGGCCAGGGCCGTTACGTGTCCATCACTGCGCACTGGGTTAATGTGGTGGATGCAAGGTCCACAGGGGACAGCGGTGGTGGGACAATGCTGCCTAGCCCACGGTATAGGAAACAGTTGGCTGTAGGCGTTCGACCCTCCTCCTCCTCCTCCAGAAGCGAAAGCTCGTCCACAGAGCGCAGTCGTACGAGCACTCCATCTGCAGCTGCCACTGTTGCACACGATGTGTCCCCCTATCGAGCAGCTAGTGGAAAGCGTCAGCAGGCTGTGTTGCAGATGATGTGTTTGGGCGACAGACACACCGCCGAGGTGCTGGCCGAGTACTTGAAGCGACAAACTGAGTCATGGCTGGGCAGTGTACATCTTGAGGCAGGCAAGGTAGTTAGTGATAACGGCCGTAATTTTGTGGCAGCCATAGCCCTTTCAAAACTCAGCCACATACCTTGCTTGGCTCACACCTTGAACCTGGTGGTGCAGTGCTTCCTCAAAAATTATCCGGAGTTAACAGCCCTGCTCCATAAGGTGTGAAGACTGTGCGCGCACATTCGCCGGTCGCCTGTACACTCCGTTCGTATGCAGAAGCTGCAGCGATTGCTCCACCTTCCCAACCACCGCCTCATTATCGACATTGCAACAAGGTGGAACTCCACCCTGCACATGGTGGAGCGGCTGTGCGAGCAGAGGCAGGCCATAATGCATTTGTGGGAGGATACACGGCCAGGCACTTTGAGAGCAGACATGGAGTTGACAGGCGTGCAGTGGTCGAAGCTAAAAGACCTTTGTAAAGTCCTTCAGTGTTTTGAGGAATGCACACGGCTGGTAAGCGCAGACGACGCCATCCTAAGCATGAGCATCCCACTTATGCGTCTGCTCATGCAAACTTTGACGCACCTTAAGGAGCAGGCGTCTGCAGCCAATGTTGATGAGGAGGAAGAGGAGGAGGGAATCCTTGATGACATTCAGCCATTGTCTGCTCAGGGACCTCTCCTGGACGAGGTGGAGGAAGAAGAGGAGGAGGATGATGGGGATGATTACTTAGGGGAGGAGGATGCATCTCGTGGGGCAAGTGAAAATGTTGGCGTGGCAAGGTCTGGTACAGGGTTTGTGCGTGACTGGAGGGATGTGGATTTGCCAGAAAGTGCTCCTCCACCCAGCACTCGCAGTGCATCATTGACACCGGGAACATTGGCCCACATGTCAGATTATGCCTTGCGGATCCGAAAAAGGGACCCCCGCATTGCCAAAATGATGAACGATGACGACTACTGGTTGGCCAGCATCCTGGATCCACGCTATAAAGGCAAATTACAAAACATCATGCCACAGGAGAACCTTGACCTAATATTGGCTAATAAACAAGCAACTCTGGTAAATCGGTTGCTTGAGGCATTCCCAGCACACAGCAGCGGTGATGGTTCTCACACGAGCCGTACGGGCCGGGGGCAGCTTGGCAGAGGTGTTCGTGGTGCACACAGCAGAAGTGGCGTTGGAGACAGGGGTTTCATGACAATGTTGTGGACTAATTTTTCAAATACCGCTCACACAACTGGTAATACTGCATCGATGGAAAGTTACAGGAGACAGCAGTTGTCAACTATGGTTACAAACTACTTTTCCTCCCATATCGATGTTCTCCCACACAGGTCATTCCCCTTTGACTATTGGGCCGCTAAACTGGACACCTGGCCTGAATTGGCCCAATATGCCTTACAGGAGCTCGCTTGCCCAGCTGCAAGTGTGCTATCGGAAAGAGTCTTCAGTGCAGCTGGATCAATCCTGACAGAAAAAAGGACCCGTCTGTCAACCCAAAATGTGGATGATCTAACCTTCATTAAAATGAACCACGCATGGGTTTCCAAGGATTTTGTCCCACCTTCCCCTGATGACACATAGGGTGACAGAAAAATGGCTTGCTTTGGTCCACCTCTTCCTGGTACTTCACCTATTTCGCCTTTTGCATCAGCTGAATGTCCAACATCAACATATGCCACTTTCTAAAACTCCCTAACTGTGCTGCCTCCCCCCCCATGGCCGGGGTCACCACCTAGCGCACGACACCGTGCGAGTGCCGTTGCCCTGGACAGGTGGGTAGGCCGACTCTTGGGCGCGGGCACTGGCACAGGGTCCCTCATAGTGCAATCAAGTGTCTCTGACGGTGGTGGTGCACACCCGCCGTCAGACACACCGCTGTACTATGAGGGGACCAGTGCCAGTACCGACGCCCACGAGTGGGCCCCCCTTGCTTGGGCAGGGCCCCAGCATTTGCAATCTTTACCTCTCCCTGCTCCTCCGCTGTGTAATCTGGGCCGTCAAATCCATACTGTGCCTGACACCGTCTCAGCCTGCCTCCTGAGACATATATTTTGAATGTGTACGCTATCCATACATGTTATCCGGGGATACGGTACCCTTTCTAACCTTTGTGCAATCACGTGCAATCCATACTGGGCCTAACACCGTCTGAGCCTGCCTCCTGAGACATATATTTTGAATGTGTACGCTATCCATACATGTTATCCGGGGATACGGTACCCTTTCTAACCTTTGTGCAATCACGTGCAATCCATACTGGGCCTAACACCATCTGAGCCTGCCTCCTGAGACATATATTTTGAATGTGTACGCTATCCATACATGTTATCCGGGGATACGGTACCCTTTCTAACCTTTGTGCAATCACGTGCAATCCATACTGGGCCTAACACCGTCTGAGCCTGCCTCCTGAGACATATATTTTGAATGTGTACGCTATCCATACATGTTATCTGGGGATACGGTACCCTTTCTAACCTTTGTGCAATCACGTGCAATCCATACTGGGCCTAACACCGTCTGAGCCTGCCTCCTGAGACATATATTTTGAATGTGTACGCTATCCATACATGTTATCCGGGGATACGGTACCCTTTCTAACCTGTGTGCAATCACGTGCAATCCATACTGGGCCTAACACCGTCTGAGCCTGCCTCCTGAGACATATATTTTGAATGTGTACGCTATCCATACATGTTATCCGGGGATACGGTACCCTTTCTAACCTTTGTGCAATCACGTGCAATCCATACTGGGCCTAACACCGTCTGAGCCTGCCTCCTGAGACATATAGTTTGAATGTGTACGCTATCCATACATGTAATCCGGGGATACGGTACCCTTTCTAACCTTTGTGCAATCACGTGCAATCCATACTGGGCGTGAGAACGGCTGGCGAGCTGTTAAGCAAGCTACAGCACCTGTCCAGACAAGTACAGGGATTCCCTAGCGAGGAGACTTATTTGATTGTTTTCAATGTTGGGACAGCAATTTTTTGGGAGCACTATACTCTGGAGAATGATAGATGGGACCCACCATACACTGGAACATTCCAAAGGTGGACATCAGACACTGGAGCAGCATTTACAGGGCCCATTATACACTAGAGCATTAGAAATGGGGCCCATTATGTTTGGAGCATTATTTGGGCCCATAAGACAGTGGAGCTTCATCCATGGGGACCAACATATACTGTAGCATTATGTGGAGCTCATCATATACTGTTTCAAACATTATATGGGACCAATGATTCTGTATGGAGAAATAGATGGGCCTCGTCATGAGATGTAAAAAGTGAGGTATTTTTCATTGTAATATACCGCTATTTATCTGCCGTATCGGAGCATGATGAGTTGTGGTATGTGTTAAAGGGGCGCTCTTTCGCCCAGGGCACATGAAAACCTGCAGCCAGCCCTCCCCCCCCACAACTTTAGCCAAATAACCCCCATTTTTCAGTGCGTAACTTATATTATGAAGTTAATTAAGGTTGACAAGCTTAAGTAAGAAGAATTGATGCTTTTGGCATTCAAATGGGCACTGTAGGTGTGTTTCCTGTCCTCCTCTCACTGCCGACTTTTATTCCCCATTGACCTACATTGGGTTTCGTGTTTCGGGACGACCCCGACTTTTCCCTATAATCGGACGATCTTGCTCGACCCGACTTTTGGAAAAGTCGGGTTTCACGAAACGAAACGCGACCCTAAAAAACCAAAAGTCGCTCAACTCTAGTTACGACTGTCCCACAAGGGTTGCCGTGACGTAGCGGGATGGCTTCTACATTATTTTGATCACAATTATGTTAACTAAATACCCTTATTATTACTATTATTACTACTTTCATGCAATTTTTGCAATATATTTTTTTACTTTTTTATTCCAGGATATTTGTTTTGTGTTTTGTTTTTGGTTTTTTCTATGTAATATGTATGTAGTATGTATGTATGTTGTATGAATGTAGTATATATGAAGTATGTATGTATGCTGTATGAATTTAGTATATATGTAGTATGTATATATGTTGTATGAATGTAGTATATATGTAGTATGTATGTAGTATGTATGTATGTTGTATGAATGTAGTATATATGTTGTATGTATGTTGTATGAGTGTAGTATATATGTAGTATGTATGTAGTATGTAGTATGTATGTATGTTGTATGAATGTAGTATATATGAAGTATGTATGTAGTATGTAGTATGTATGTATGTTATATGAATGTTGTATATATGTAGTATGTATCTAGTATGTATGATTTTTTTTTTTACATTCAACACACTAGCCGGATGATGGGACTACTACTGTCCCATCATTGGCTAATGTGTCAATCTCTGTCATTGTAGCAGGCATTGCCCGATGGGACTTGTAGTCCCATCGGACGATGCCTGCACACACACAAGACCCCCAGCAGGCCCACACAGACCCCCGGCAGCCGGCACAGACCGCGCATCATGATGACATCATTTCAGCAGCCAATCACAGCCACAACAGTGGCTCATTGCATTATGGGGACTTCCGATTCCAGTATCCGATATTGAAAAAATATCGGTAGTCGGTATCGGAATTCCGATACAGTGAATATCGGCCGATACCCGATATTTGCAGTATCGGAATGCTCAACACTAGCTACAACACGGGCTGAAGAGGTTGTAAGTGGTGCTGTAGGTTGGCCTACGTCTTCAGTGTGTCTTTGTAACTCCACCACGTGCTTGGTCCGCACATGTTTCCACATATATGTGGTATTGAGGTTGCTGACACTTTTCCCTCTTTTGACTTTCTGATTACACAGCTTGCATTTGACAAAGCAAATGTCATCTGCAACTGTGTCAAAAAAGGACCATGCACTGCAAGTTCTGGGAGCGCCCGTTTTGGGTTTTGGAAGAGGAATGCTCCTAACGGGTGCCAAAGTGGAGGCTACAGGCAACCAAGTCTGCCCCCTCCCTCTCCCTCCTGTCTTGGCTGTTCGGGGAATCTCTTCCTCAGAACTGCTCCCACCACCTTCCTGTTCCTCATGCCATGATGGGTCAAGGACCTCATCATCTACACTACCCTCTTCAAACACCTGCTTCTCCTGGGTAGTCTCGCCAGCACAGTACGCACCAGAAAGTGGCACCTCATTCTCATCATCAGATGCGTACTGAGGTGTGCTGACCATAGGCACTGGCCCACCCGCCTCTTCAGATTCAGAGAGACAAACCTGTTGCGCATCACTGCATATTCCCTCTTCTTCACATTCTAGAATGCTGCTTGGCTGGCCCCCTCTTTCCAAGCCAAGAGATTCAGAGAACAGAAGTAGAGAATGAGATGGCTCCTGTCCAGGGCTCTCTAACTGCCTGGGCAAATTGGCAGGTGGTGAAGAGACAGATGGTTGCTCTGGACCTGAGAGGATGTGGAAGTAATTGAAGTCGATGCGTTAGCTGCCATCAACGGCTTCAATTTGTTCCTCCCGCAGCAGTTGGGTACAGCGTGCTCCTGCAAAGCTGCGCATAAAGGACTGTTCCCTGTTAAAACTGTTGGATGCTGAGTCACTGGTGCCCGCAGCAGGCACAGAATCCCTATGTCCTCTCCCTGCTGAAACTCCACGCCCATGACCACGTGCCTTACTCCCTGCCTTCTTCATCTTGGTAGACTGATAAAGATAGGCAGAAAAGTACTAAGGGCTTAGTGTGCTTATTCCTGAACAGCTGCTAACAGGTATAAGAAACACTAATTTTATAAAGTGTGTGGACTACACTTTAATATGAGCTAATGTGGCCTACACAACTGTAAAGTGGAGTGTTTGGTGAACTTTATATACGTGTTTTTTTTTCAAAAAAACAAAAAGGATGTGACCAAAGATGTAAAAGCGATAATATCACAAACTTTTTGGAGCTATTACAATGCAGGAAGGTAACCTACAATGCAATAGATGAGGCTCCAAAAAATAGGCTAATACTAATCTGGTTGGGGCTGCAGGGCACAAGCCAGCAGAAAGGCTCCTCTATCTACTCCTATATAGTGTTTGCAACCAATCTAGCTGGATACGGATGGAAGCACACTAATATTAGAAATTCAGGAAAAATAAGCAGCACTACAGCAAAAAAGGACAATGTATGAGGCAGTGACGCACGCTGAGCGGACTACAACCAGAGGTGGCTGCAGAACACACTACAGCGTGAGCTGCACTCACACACAGAGACCTCACAGACAGCCGTGAACAGTGCAGAGAACTGTGCACTAGCACTGAAAGGCTGCAGAAAGGCTCCGCTATCTACTCCTATATAGTGTTTGCAACTAATGTAGATGGATACGGATGGATGCACACTAATAGGAGAAATCAGTAAAAATGAGCAGCAATAAAAATAAAAGAATATGTATGAGACAGTGACGCACGCTGAGCGGCCTACAACCAGAGGTGGCTGCAGAACACACTACAGCGTGAGCTGCACTCACACACACAGACCTTGCAGACAGCTGTGAACAGCGCTGCAAGGCAAAAGAAAGCTTCACACAGGGGTTGCTAAAGTAGCCTGGGTAAAGCACAATTTAGCAAATCGCTATCTCTAACTGTCCCTCGGAGTCAGAAGAGCAGCGTCCTGTCCCTAACTGAATTCACAGCAGAGTGAACCCAAAATGGCGGCAGCGGCTTTTATAGTGCATCATGACATCATTTCAGCAGCCAATCACAGCCATGCCATTAGTTAACATGCCTACATGCCTAACAGGATGTGCCCACACTTCTTAGGATTCCTCATTGGCAGAATCAAATCAAACTGGCTCATAGCATTATGGGAACTTCCGATTCCGGTATTCGATATGCTAAAAGTATCGGAACTCAGTTTCGGAACTCCGATGCCGCGAATATCGGCAAATACCCGATATTTGCAGTATCGCAATGCTCAACATTACTTGTCAGCTAAAAAAAAACTGATGGAAGCTTCTCAAACTTCTCCTATCAAACAGTGGTAGTCTACAAAACTGATATTTGGCCACCTGAGTGTGGCTCAGCATGAAAACAGGTAAAGGTGTTGCATGTGATATCAGGGCTCCCAGCAAAGAAGGTCTTCACCGATCCCTTACTCACCTCGTCTTACTGTGATGTTCAATAGAAAGCTGTAAATGCTGTCCCACACCCCGTTACCTCATGCCTGGCTGATTGCTGCAGTGCCATGCGGCAAATTGTACTGGGGTTGAATTGAGGCCACTTTCCTTGTGTCTGTCCCTCATGTGATGTGGTTTGGCAACATTTGGGGACGTTATAAGGTGTTGTGCATGCGTTTGTTTTTGCCTCCCATTGAGATGAATGGTGAATATTCGACGAATTAATCCGCGGATATTACAAATTCGGTGATCATAATCTGAACCGAACATTGAAATATTCACTCATCTCTATCAGAAATATGAATAGAAATAATAGAAAACTTTCTTTAGGACAAACGAAGGCATGTGGTGGCACCAAAGAACATGAGTGCCCGCACTGGATAGGGTTCAAAATGTCATGCAAAATTGAAAAAGACAGAGTGACGAATGAAAAACCCGGTGACAGGGGATCGTGAAGGACACAGATGAGGAGGTTTTTTATAACTTAATTTATTGTTATCCACCACGCGTTTCGATGGTGTATATCCGTCTTCATCAGGATACTGCCAACTGATGAAGACAGTATACACCGTCAAAAAGCGTTGTGGATAACAATAAATTAAGTTATAAATAACCTCCTCATCTGTGTCCTTCGCGCTCCCCTGTGACTGGGTTTTTCATTCATCACTCTGTCTACTCCTCTCCCGAGGTACCTGGCTGGAGCTGCAGTGGACCTCCCTCAATTGGCCACCTGCCTGGCGCTCCATCTAGACCGTCCTTTCTGACTTTGCCTGATGCAAAATTGAAAAGTTAGTCATGACCACACAGACACAGTGTATTCATATGTAGTATATATCAGATAAATACGGGCAGAAATACTTAGCTAATGACGAAAAAACGTTCATGGGAGCCTCTGTAACTATGATAAAATGATGCACGTGCAGTAAAATTACAGCAGGGTCAGAGAAAAATGGCAAGATCCTAATGAATCCTATATGGGATCACAGTTACAAGAGAGATGATGCAATTGTATGCCCATGAGTCACAAGGATGTACGCAAATTATTTTTTGAATATTCAGCAAATTTAAAGTTCAAAAGATTTGCTCATCTCTATGGTACATACTCTTGATCCTCCTATATTTATTCAAGATATCATGCCTACTGTACTAAAAAAAAGGGTTACACTAAAAATTGAATGAAAATAAAAATGTTAAGTGATTTATTGACCTATTTGGCAAAAGGCAAAAAATTTTTGGGTGGTGTCTTGTTCTTCAATTTTTAATTTTGTCTCTACCTTTTTTTAGGAATAGCATTTATTGTGGAGGACGGTAAGCAAGCTGCACAGATGCAGCTTCAATTGTGCAATTTTTAATCTATTATTCTTTTAATGTTTTTATGTCTGATGGGCTAAGAAGGGCAGCAAAGTACAGACAAGAACTTATACAAATTATATTTCAACTTTTTTCTTTTATTCAGTTATCAGACAAATCATAAGCAAGAAAATAAACCTTTTCTTCTCTTGAAAAATGAAAACTGCCTAAACAATACTCTCCAGTGACATGTAATATTCTGAAAATGGATCTAATTATTTTCATAATGATTTTGGTTTTAACTGCAAATAATTTCTCGGAATTACAATATAATGTCCCCACACTAGAAAACCAATGTAGCGGTAGAGATAAAAATGCTGCAATGTGTTATCACTTTGTTGTCACGTGACTAAATTTTGGGAGCTCTTGAAAAATATGACTCTGGCCTCTGAGAAGAACAGCTGCAGAAAATGGAATAAATTCCTGGAAACGATAACTATACACTTCTGAATTAATAAAATCTGTGAATTTTTTTTGGAACATATGACAGTTCTACTTAAAAGGTTATAACAATTTGATACAATCGTGCTGTGGTTTTGCCCCCTATTTTACCTGTACTCTTGAGTTTAGCAGGAATTTTTTCTCTTGAACTCATGCTGTCTCTTGCAGCCCACAACAAGTTCTACATATACAGCCTTTTTTTAATTACTTTCTATGCCAAGAGTCTTGTATATACTTTTCCAGGTGTGTCCATTTTGTTTGGCTACCACAGCTTCAATTTGTGGTCTGATTCATACAGAAATATTATAAATATTTAATAATGGGAAACAAATGTCCGCATTAAAAATTGAAGTGCACAGTTCACTATTTGACGGCTTTATATAAAAAGGAACCCAACGTCAGGACTATAGTATTTTACATGCACCCTCTACTCTGAACCAGTAGGCCAAAATTACCCAATGAAGGGGTCTTGTAGGGAAGGAGGTCCATAAGCTCCACAGGTGCTTAGGAGAAAGGATCATAGCTCAGTAGTTGAACTACATGATTGAGAAGGTTGCGCACTGATAGAATGTGAAGTCTGTACACATCACTAAAGGGCTTCTCCTAGAATTATATAAAATGGAGTCCCTGATAATTAAACCTCCAGCTCGTCCTGGTCATATATCAGTATGGGCTGCAGACTGAAGACATATAGCTCCCAAGAAGTGTGTCTCAATATTGCACATACATTCAGCGGTCTGGCGCACGGCTGTGATATGTGAAGAAATATGTTTTATACTATGTTATGCTCTCCCAGGAGATCTCCAGTTTCATTACCGTCCTCCTCCTCTATCAGTATGACAGCTTTATAACAGTGCACAGATTCTGACTGTGCCCAACTGGAAAACAAATAAATATCAAGGATGATGAAGCTTGAGATGACCCCCCTTCCTCGTTAAAAATATATATTTCTTCACATATCACAGACATGCTCTCGGCTGCCGACTGAGGTAAAGTTGATACAGCTGTTGACAGTTGAGACATAGGTCTCAGGAGCTGTATGTGTTCAGTCTGTATCCCACATTAACAGGTGACTAAAATGGGTTGCAGTTTAACTTATACAGTATGAGGCCCCTATGCTCATTTTGCACTCCTTCATCAGTGGCTGGGCAATTTGGATCCTCTGCAGGATTAGCATCAAAACAACTTTGAGATGCCATTGGCGGCCTGGAGCATGGCTGTGACATGTGAAGAAATGTTTTAACTTGCATTGTGCTCGGCCAGGAGATCTCCAGCTTCATCACCCTGGTCTCTCTGTCTGACCACTTTATATCAGTGCGCAGAGACTAGTTGCACCCAACTGTAAAACAAATAAACATGAACAAAGATAAAGATGGAAATGACTCCCACCCCCATTCCGTTGTGTTCAGTGAAGAAGTTATGAAGAGATGTATTACTTTGCATCTCACAGATGTGCACCCAGCTGCTGACTGAGGCATGGGTGATAGTAGAGACAAAGGTGTTGGGAACTGTATGTTTTCAATCTGCAACCCACACTGACAAGTGGCTAGGATGGACTGCTGTTTAACTAGTATGGAGTATCAAATTCCCTGCATCCTTATTAGAGATAGGCAAACATCTTTCTGAAGAAGCTGCATTGGTAACCCAGATATCTGGAGCGCTCCTGATGATCAGCTGTTTGGCACCAAAGCTGCATGTGTCGCGGCTGTGTGGCAGTCACAACACACAGGCTCTCCATGCATGTGCTAATTATCGGGAGCGCTCCAGGTATTCGGGTTCCCGAGGCAGCTTCTTTGGTAAGTGCTATAGCTTGCTGAACAAGGAGGGAGGCGACGTTGTTCGCTCATTGCTAGTCCTTATGCTCATTTTGCACAGCTTCATCAGGGGGTATGCAACTGGGATCCTGTGCAGGATTACCATTGGAGCGGCAAATATAAAACCAGCAAACGTTATTGCAGGCAAAAAGAACTGGACACCTGATGTATCCGTAGCACATTAACAGTAACGTCAGACTGTGTTAAAATGACAAAGCAATTGAGTGTGGCTCAGCAGTTAGAGTAGATTATTACAGTTATGCATCACACACAAATCAAATTCCAAAAATATTTAAACACATGTAATGTAACAAAATAGATTAAAAGCTATGGGAGTGGATACTTTCACAAGCCACTGTATATGTATTTTAAGTTCTGATTTTTTTGTGGTTGTATAGTTTAAAAAAACTATTGAAGTCTGGTATTACCATAATGATCAGGACAATTATGTACAATGGCATGTAAAAGTTTGGGCACTCCTGGTCAAAATTACTGTTATTGTGAACATATAAGCAAGTTGAAGATTAAATGATCTCTAAAAGGCCTAAAGTTAAAGATGTCAAATTTCCTTGGTATGTTAGCATTTTTGGTATACACACTGTTCAAAAAAATAAAGGGAACACTCAAATAACACATCCTAGATCTGAATGAATGAAATATTCTCATTGAATACTTCTGTGCAAAGTTGAGTGTGCTGACAACAAAATCACACAAAAATCATCAATGGAAATCAAATTTATTAACCAATGGAGGCCTGGATTTGGAGTCACACACAAAATTGAAGTGGAATGTGATGTCCTTAAAACAAGTCAAAATGAGGTTCAGTATTTTGTGTGGTATCTACGTGCCTGTATGACCTCCCTACTGTACAACGCCTGGGCATGCTCCTGATGAATGGTCGGCGAATGGTCTTCTGAGTGATCTCCTCCCACACCTGGACTAAAGCATCCGCCAACTCCTGGACAGTCTGTGGTGCAACCTGACGTTGGTGGATGGAGCGAGACATGATGTCCCAAATGTGCTCAATCGGATTCAGGTCTGGGGAATGGGCGGGCCAGTCCATAGCTTCAATGCCTTCATCTTGCAGGAACTGCTGACACACTCCAGCCACATGAGGTCTGGCATTGTCCTGCATTAGGCAGAACCCAGGGCCAGCCGCACCAGCATATGGTCTCACAAAGGGTCTGAGGATCTCATCTCGGTACCTAATGGTTGTCAGGCTACCTCTGGCGAGCACATGGAGGCTGTGCTACCCTCCAAAGAAATGTCACTCTTCACCATTACTGACCCACTGGCAAACCGGTCATGCTGAAGGATGTTCCAGGCAACAGATCGCTCTCCACGGTATCACCAGACTGTCTTGTCTGTCACATGTGCTCAGTGTGAACCTGCTTTCATCTGTGAAGAGCACAGGGCGCCAATGGCGAATTTGCCAATCCTGGTGTTCTGTGGCAAATGCCAAGCGTCCTGCACGGTGTTAGGCTGTGAGCACAATCCCCATATGTGGACATCGGGCCCTCAGACCATCCTTATGGAGTCGGTTTCTAACCATTTGTGCAGACACATGCACATTTGTGGCCTGATGGAGGTCATTTTGCAGGGCTCTGGCAGTGCTCCTGTTCGTCCTTGCAGAAAGGTGAAGATAGCGGTCCTGCTGCTTGGTTGTTGTCCTCCTTCAGCACCCTCCACGTCTCCTGGTGTACTGACCTGTCTCCTGATAGCGCCTCCAGCCTCTGAACACTATGCTGACAGACACAGCAAACCTTCTTGCCACAGCTCACATTGATGTGCCATCCTGGATGAGCTGCAATACCTGAGCCACTTGTGTGGGTTGTAGAGTCCGTTTCATGCTACTACGAGTGTGAAAGCACAACCAACATTCAAAAGTGACCAAAACATCAGCCAGAAAGCATTGGTACTGAGATGTGGTCTGTGGTCCCCATCTGCAGAACCACTCCTTTATTGAGGGTGCCTGGATAATTGCCAATAATTTCCATCTGTTGTCTATTCCATTTGCACAACAGCATGTGAAATTGATTGTCAATCAGTGTTGCTTCCTAAGTGGACAGTTTGATTTCACAGAAGTTTGATTTATTTTTTGAGCAGTGTGTGTGTGTATGTGTGTGTATGTGAGTATGTGTGTGTATGTGAGTACGTGTGTGTGTGTATGTGAGTGTGTATGTGAGTATCTATATGTGAGTACGGGTGTGTGTATATGTGAGTACGTGTGTGTATATGTGAGTATGTGTGTATATATAAGTGAGTATGTGTGTGTGTATGTGAGTACGTGTGTGTGTATGTGAGTACGTGTGTGTATGTGTGTATGTGAGTACGTGTGTGTGTATGTGAGTACGTGTGTGTGTATGTGAGTACGTGTGTGTATGTGTGTATGTGAGTATGTGAGTATGTGTGTGTATGTGAGTATGTGTGTGTGTATGTGAGTATGTGTGTGTATGTGAGTATGTGTGTATATGAGAGTACATGTGTGTGTATGTGAGCATGTGTGTGTATGTGAGTACGTGTGTGTGTATGAGAGTACATGTGTGTGTATATGTGCGTACGTGTGTGTATATGTGAGTACGTGTGTGTGTATGTGAGTACGTGTGTGTGTATGTGAGTACGTGTGTGTGCATGTGAGTACGTGTGTGTGTATGAGAGTACGTGTGTGTATGTGTGTAGGTGTGTGTATGTGAGTACGTGTGTGTGTATGTGAGTACGTGTGTGTGTATGTGAGTGTGTGTGTATGTGAGTACGTGTGTGTGTATGTTAGTACGTGTGTGTGTGTGTACGTGTGTGTGTGAGTACGTGTGTGTGTGAGTACGTATGTGTGTGTATATGAGTACGTGTGCGTATGTATGTGAGTACGTGTGTGTGTACATGTGAGTGTGTGTTTACGTACATGTGTGTGTACAGTGGGGAAAAAAAGTATTTAGTCAGTCAGCAATAGTGCAAGTTCCACCACTTAAAAAGATGAGAGGCGTCTGTAATTTACATCATAGGTAGACCTCAACTATGGGAGACAAACTGAGAAAAAAAAATCCAGAAAATCACATTGTCTGTATTTTTTTCATTTTATTTGCATATTATGGTGGAAAATAAGTATTTGGTCAGAAACAAGCAATCAAGATTTCTGAGTCTCACAGACCTGTAACTTCTTCTTTAAGAGTCTCCTCTTTCCTCCACTCATTACCTGTAGTAATGGCACCTGTTTAAACTTGTTATCAGTATAAAAAGACACCTGTGCACACCCTCAAACAGTCTGACTCCAAACTCCACTATGGTGAAGACCAAAGAGCTGTCAAAGGACACCAGAAACAAAATTGTAGCCCTGCACCAGGCTGGGAAGACTGAATCTGCAATAGCCAACCAGCTTGGAGTGAAGAAATCAACTGTGGGAGCAATAATTAGAAAATGGAAGACATACAAGACCACTGATAATCTCCCTCGATCTGGTGCTCCACGCAAAATCCCACCCCGTGGGGTCAGAATGATCACAAGAACGGTGAGCAAAAATCCCAGAACCACGCGGGGGGACCTAGTGAATGAACTGCAGAGAGCTGGGACCAATGTAACAAGGCCTACCATAAGTAACACACTACGCCACCATGGACTCAAATCCTGCAGTGCCAGACGTGTCCCACTGCTTAAGCCTGTACATGTCCGGGCCCGTCTGAAGTTTGCTAGAGAGCATTTGGATGATCCAGAGGAGTTTTGGGAGAATGTCCTATGGTCTGATGAAACCAAACTGGAACTGTTTGGTAGAAACACAACTTGTCGTGTTTGGAGGAAAAAGAATACTGAGTTGCATCCATCAAACACCATACCTACTGTAAAGCATGGTGGTGGAAACATCATGCTTTGGGGCTGTTTCTCTGCAAAGGGGCCAGGACGACTGATCCGGGTACATGAAAGAATGAATGGGGCCATGTATCGTGAGATTTTGAGTGCAAACCTCCTTCCATCAGCAAGGGCATTGAAGATGAAACGTGGCTGGGTCTTTCAACATGACAATGATCCAAAGCACACCGCCAGGGCAACGAAGGAGTGGCTTCAAGGTCCTGGAGTGGCCTAGCCAGTCTCCAGATCTCAACCCTATAGAAAACCTTTGGAGGGAGTTGAAAGTCCGTGTTGCCAAGCGAAAAGCCAAAAACATCACTGCTCTAGAGGAGATCTGCATGGCGGAATGGGCCAACATACCAATAACAGTGTGTGGCAACCTTGTGAAGACTTACAGAAAACGTTTGACCTCTGTCATTGCCAACAAAGGATATATCACAAAGTATTGAGATGAAATTTTGTTTCTGACCAAATACTTATTTTCCACCATAATATGCAAATAAAATGAAAAAAAAAACAGACAATGTGATTTTCTGGATTTTTTTTTCTCAGTTTGTCTCCCATAGTTGAGGTCTACCTATGATGTAAATTACAGACGCCTCTCATCTTTTTAAGTGGTGGAACTTGCACTTTTGCTGACTGACTAAATACTTTTTTTCCCCACTGTATGTACATGGTGAGCAGGCAGTGGTGGGTCCGGCAGGGGTGTCCGGCGGCGTGGCCAGCAGCAGCGGGTCCAGCAGCGGCGGGGGGGGGTTCAACGGCGGCCGGTCCAGCGGTGGCGGGGTTCAGTGGTGGCGGGGGTCCAGGCGGATGCCAGCCGGCAGGAAAGATGGCGGCTTGCGGCCTGTGCTGGAGATGGGGTGTGGCGCCACCAGAGGGCGCCCACACCCCATCTCCAGCACAGGCTGCAAGCTGCGGTCTTTCCTGCCGGCTGTGATGGAGATGGGTGGGCAGGCAGTGGCGGATCCAGCAACGGCGGCCGGTCCAGAGGCGGCGGCGGGGGGGTCCCGGCGGTGTCCCGGCGGTGTCCCGCTGGTGGTACTGTGGAAGGGCCTGGTACCACTAGCGGGTGCCATATTGGAATACCCATCCCTTGGGTGTGCCAATATGGCGGTCGGCGTACTTCCGGTCGTGGTGCATTGTGGAAGCAACAAAAGCGCCAGAAGTGTGTGACTGAGTTTATTGGTAATTATATATTAATATATGTCATTTTTTACATTTTAAAAATTGCACAGCCTTTGCTGGCATCAGGATTTGCTTCAGGTTTTGTCACAAATCTATACGGACAAAATGCAACAAAAACGCACCAAATCTGCAACGTATGCACACAGCCTAAAATTTTGAACACCTTTTTTTGAGGCTTATATAGCAATGAACTGTGCACAAGAAAATGTAATACCCTATGGATGAGCAATATAATAAAGAAACATTTTGAACAAGTTTTTTGAGGGGCATATACCAACAAAATGTACCCAAGAACATGCTATGCTGTGTGGTTTAGCAATACAATATGGATTCATTTTTGAACCAGTTTTTAGAGGGTTTATACCAACAAAATGTTCCCAATAACATGTAATACTCTATGGATGAGAAAACGTTAATATTGAAAACATTTTTGAACAATTTTATGGAGGGTTAGATATCACCGAAATGCACCCAAGAAGATGTAATAAACTATGGATGAGCAATATATCAATACATTTTTAAACAGGTTTTTTGAGAGTTATATACCATTGATATGTGCTCCAGACCACGGAATAGTCTATGGGTGAGCAATATAAGTACCATCCCCTCGGATGTCAACTCTTGATACCTTAAGGCTGTGTGCACACGTTGCGTTTTTTAAGCATTTTTGCTGCAGCGGAAACGCTTAAAAAAGCTATTAAAACGCATCCCATGCAATCCTATGGGATTCCGCAGTTGCTGTGCCCATGTTGCTGACTTTACCGCTGCGGAATCGCATAGCGGTAAAATCTGCAGCATGTTTATTATTCCTGCGGAATCGTGGCAATTCTGCAGCCATAGGATTGCATTAAAACACTCACTTTATGCATGTGGCTATGCCCACCATGTGTAAAGTGAGCGCTTCATGTACGGATGGTACCCAGGGTCTGGAGGAGAGGAGACTCTCCTCCAGGCCCTGGGTACCATATCCCTGTAAAAAAAAGCAGAATAAAAATAAAAAATAGTGATATACTCACCTTCTGATGGCGCCGGAGCACTCCCGTCCTCAGCACCGCTGCCAGCATCTTCCAGTCCCAGGGATGTATTGCGTGAATCACCTGAGATGACGTCGCGGTCTCACGAGCATGACATCATCTGGGGCAATTCTCGCAATGCATCCCTGGGAACGGAGCTTGCCGGCAGCATCGCTGAGGAGATCGGGGGCCGTCGGAAGGTGAGAATAACCATATTTTTTATTTATATATATATATTTTTTACATTCCATCTTTTACTATTGATGCCGCATAGGCAGCATCAATAGTAAAAAGGTGGTCACACTTGTCAAGCACTAGGCTTGACAAGTGTGACCAACCTGTCTATCACTTTTCCAAATGATCCTTCAAATCGCTTGGAAAGCGCAAGCATTCTGCAAGCTAAAAATGCTTGTAAAACGCTTGTGATTTGCGGGAAAACGCATGCGAATTCCGAATCTCCGTAGCATTTCTGCAACGTGGGCACATAGCCTGTCTAGTGGGCCCAATAACATTTCTACAGACCTGGTCCTGGCTCATCTCTTCCAACAAGCCTAGGCCCCGCTGACCACTCACCAGTTCATGAATCCTGGCTTTGGTTGACAAATTTAACCATGCAAAAATTTTGAACACTTTTTTTTTGGAGCGTTATGTTTTAAAAAAAATTAATCCAGAACACAGAATAGTGTATGGGTAAAAAAGTTAACCCAGGGAAGTATTTTTAACGATTTTTATGTTATATAACACGAAAAAGTAACACGTAACACAATGCATGTAATATTCGATTGATCAAAGTATATTAAATTGTTTCAGCCCCCCCAAAAAAAGCTGCAGCCATATACTTGCCAATAGACTACACAGCCCTAATCACTGTCTACAGAATGGATTCTGTCACTCTCCCTGCTTCTGCGACTCTCTCCCTCCCTAAGCTAAGGAGCCAACTTATTTTTTTTGGTGCATTTTTAGTGTCAGCCCCCTGTTGACAGCAGACTTTATTCATGGTTTCCTATACCCCACATCCCTCATCCGATGAAGGCTATGAAAAATAACTTTTATGATTAGTATCAAAAATCCTCTTTTTTGCCATTTTCCTCTGAGATATCATAAAATAAATGGTGTCCTTCAAAACTACAGCTCGTAAAACAAAAAATTATAGCCATATATTTGAAAAAAATGAATGCACCAAAACAAAAATTGGTTGCGTTCTTAAGGGTTTAATTTTTTCTAAAAAGCGATAAATGTTCTAATATATCTTATCCATTATCGACCTAAAAAGATGAAATAGAATATACAGAAATTCTGGTCCTAGTAGAAATAATAAACCAAATGTAGTATATAAAGTCTTGTCTCCCTTAACCCTTCTCCACACATAGAATAAACAAGCGTGTAACTTTTTACCAATGTTGTGTTAAAAATAACTATATACTTCTGATTTCCCATTCTTTTAAATATAGGTGAGAAATTTCAGTGCTGTATAGAAGTTTCCTGGAGTCTTATTAAAATGGGTTTTCTTGCAAGAACTAGTACTATAATATGAAATGTGACTTCTCATGTTAAAAATTACAGTTTATTCCATAAATGTACCATGAAATAGCCTGAACTTTATACCAACATTTAAAGGGATTCTGTCACCTATTTTTTTGACTATCAGCTGCCGACACAGCCATCAGGGGCTTATCTAGAGCATTCTGTAATGCTGTAGATAAGCCCCTGATGTAACCTGAAAGAGAAGAAAAATGAGTTATATTATACTTATCCAGAGGCAGTCCGGAGGGTGTCGCAGTCCGGTCCGGCACCTACCATTTTCTAGTCCTCTTCTTTGCGTCCCATCGTGGCTCCTGTGCAGGTGCACTGCTCTGCCCCATTGAGGGCAAAAGCAGAGTCCTGCAGTGCGCAGGCGCCGGACCTCGCTGACCTTTCCCAGCACCTGCCCACTGCAGTACTCTTCTCTGCCCTCAGCAGGGCAGAGCAGTGCACCTGCGCCAGAGCCGCAACAGAAAGCAAATAAGGGACAGTCACCGCTAGAAGATGGGAGGCGCCGGACCGGACCGCGACACCCATTGGTCCAAAACCGGACCCGGACCACCCCTGGGTGAGTATAATATAACTCGTTTTTCTTCTCTTTCAGGTTACATTGGGGGCTTATCTACAGCATTACAGAATGATGTAGATAAGCCCCTGATGACGGTATCGGCAGCTGATAGTCGAAAAAAATAGGTGACAGATTCCCTTTAATGATGCTCTCACACAGAAAATTAGCTATGTTATGCATGAGTTCCCATGTTTAAAAAAAAAAAATCACCCAGCCGGGACGCTTGCTTTTAAACAATTATAATTTTGTTTACAGCCTAGTATAAAGCCATGGTTTCCATACTGAACGAGGATCTATTGATCTATTTACTACAATGTTTAACACTAGAACTACCGCATGTTTCATAATACCTATAACTACCATTAGGGGTCATTTTGACCCCCATTCAAAAGTACTGACTCTGGAGTAAAAATAACTTTTCTGTTGCCAACAAATTAAAGAACATTTATTTTAATTTAGTATGAACAGTGTTAAGATCAAGTACAGCACGCATTTTCCTTTTACATGGTCATAGCATGCGGTGTCCAACAGTTAACACAAACAGTACTTTCTTCCACTTTCCCAGTGCATTTTCCACAAACTGGTTTGTTACAGCTTGCGCAAGTTTTAGTTGTTTTGTTTTCGCTGCATCTTCCAACTCCACATTTTCGACGCTTGCGGATTTCTTGTCCTTTTGTTTGTGGTTCAGACATTGCGGATGATGGGTCACTTCTTCTGACTCATTTTCAGATAAATTTTGAAGACATTTCAAAATTTCATCACTTGTCAGACCCCTCTGCTTACTCATGCTTCAAATATACGTTGCAAAAATGGACTTGTAAGATCGCAGAAGTAATAAAACGACAATGTACAAACATGCAGAGTTGTAGCTTCAACTGTAATGTTTGCTACTGAAGTGCAGACAGAAATCGCTACAAGAGACATGGATCGAACATGTTCAGACAAGTTTAGACAAAACAAAATGCTGAATCATCCCTGATATGCAAACATACAATTACACTCTACAACTAGGGAGAAGCACTGTGATTTTCTGTACTCTATAATATTAGGTGACTTGCCTACTACTACTTTTATGTATGGGGTCAAATTCACCCCTTCAGTACTTATAGGTATGAATTGTAAAATCCGGGCCCCTGAAAAAGTTACAATTCATTTTTGTGACCTAAAATATACACTACCATGAATAAATAAAAGTCACAAAAAGTCAGAACTCAGAATTTGTTAAAATGATAGAAATTATAGGAAAAGAGATAGCAACAGGGTCAAAATGACCCCCCCGGTAGTTCTAGTGTTAAATGGAATCTGTCACCGGAAGTTGCAGGCCTTTGTAAATGGCCTGGGTCTGGTCCGATTGGCGGTGTTTCTTCTTTTTTCTCAACCCCATCCGTGGCCCCATCCGTGCTCTTCTCCGGTATTCTTTTCCATTGTTCGTGCGTGCGCAAAGCAATCTTGCTTCGCGCATGCGCAGTATGCTTTTCCCGACTGCGGGCAAAGCCGAAAATCATTACTGCGCATGCGCCGGTACACTATGTCCCGAAAGTATTTCGCTGTATTCCGGGACATAATGTACCAGCGCATGCGCCGTAATGATTTTCAGCTGTGCCTGCAGTTGGGCAAAGCATATCGCGCATGCTCGAAGCAAGATTGCTTTGCGTCGGCGCGAACAATGGAGAAGAATACCGGAGAAGAGCGTGGATCGGGGCCACGGATGGGGTGGAGAAAAAAGAAGAAACACCGCCCATCGGACGGGACTCAGGCCATTTACATAGGCCTGCAACTTCCGGTGACAGATTCCTTTTAATATCTTCCTTTCCCTAAAAGTCAGAAGTTAGCAATCTTTACCTGTTTTCTGATGTAGTAAGCTTAACTTTTTTTCTTAAATAAAAAATTAATTAAAATTGTTGATATTCTTGCAGTATATAGGATAACGATCAAACATGAGATAGCAGGTTCGTCTCCTCAGGGGACTAAATAATATTGAAATTAAAAAAAAGTTTAAAAATCAAATTCAATCACTCACCATTTTACGGTTCAGGAATAACCATATTTAATTAAAACATATTTGGTATTGTCAATCATCTTTGAAAAAATCATATCTTCATCTTCAACCATATATTAAATTGAAACATAAAAAATATCCATTTTTCTATTGCCCACCCCCTGAAAAAAAAATTCAATAAAAAGCAATCATAATATTGTATGTGCTCCAAAATGGTACCAATAAAAATGGCAGCTCAGGTCGCAGCAAACAAGCCTTCATACAGTTCCATTGGCAGAAAATGAAATAAGTCTCAGAAAATGATGAGATATACAAAAAAAAATCTTTTTTTTTAAATACAAAACTTGTTTATACCACTGAAATAATATAAAAATATTATTTTTAGAACTATAAGACGCACTGGACCGTATGACGCACCTAGGTTATACAGGAGGTAAAAAAATAATTGAAGCAAAAAATGTGGTCTTGGCGCACTGCTATGAGAGGGTGATGTCCCGCAATTTTGTACTAATATCCCCCATCATGGTATATATGTGCCACTATTCTGGTATATGTCCCCACCCAGGTATATATGTCCACCAATCTAGGTATATATGACCCCCAATCTAATCCAATTATTCATTGCCACCATCCCCATCCTGGTGTGCATGGCTCCTCATCCTGATATGCATGGTCCACATCCTGGTATACGTATTTCCCTCATCCCTATCCTGGCATACATGGTCCCCTCATTCTCATCCTGGTATACATGGTCCCCACCCCACCCTTATTCTGGTATACATGGCCCTCATCCCCGTCCTGGCATACATGGTCCCACCTCTTGGCGCAGGCTTCAGTGCATAGAAGTGGGAGGGACTATGGTCATGAGTAGCAGTGAATATTCATTTTCTTTAACAGCGGGTACACATGGCAGCTGCAGCGGCCGGCTCCTGCCTTCTGTGATTTGTTCCTCTGCCGCACCTCTCGACTATAAGACACACCCCCCACTTTTTTTATAAAAATTAGATATGTTTGGTATGAACAAAATAATACTGACCTGGAAGAAAACATTGCCAGGTCATTTTTACTACACAATGAACACTGTAAAACCAAAACCCAAACAACAATGGCAGAATTGTGATATTTTTTCCCTCACTTGCAATTTTTTTTACTAATTTTCCTGCACATTGTATGGTAAAATGAATGATATTATTCAAAACTGGAACTAGTCCCAAAAAATCAAGCCTACATATCCCTATGTCCATAGAAAAATAAGAGTTATAGCACTTACAACAAGAAAAGGAAAAAAGTTCAGACTTAAAAAATTCTTAAGGTTTTTGCTGTGTAAGGCCTGTTTCACACTTCCGTTTTTGACCATCAGTCAAAATCTGCCGTTTTTGCAAAAAAACGGATCCGCCATTTTTTTGGCGGATCCGTTTTTTTCCCCATTGATTTGCATTACCGGCGGATCTTGACTGATGGCCATCCGTTGGATCCGGTTTTTGCGGATCCGTCAATTTTTTTGCGTCCGCCGAGATGCCTGGACGGACTATGTAACTTTTTTGTGCTGAAGGATCCGCATTTTTATAGTGCACATGTCCGGAGGAATGAAGTCAGGAGGAAATTTAACCCTGAAATAATTTTTGGCGGACAGTAAAAATTCTCTCTCTCTCTCTCTCTCCTTCCCGGGCAGCGGTTCCTTTAAAATTCTTCATTCGGCGGATCCGTCAAAAAAACGGATCCGGTGGCATTCGTTCACATCAGTTAGGAACGGATCCGCTTTCCGCCTTTTTGGCGGATTTTAACTGACACAAAAAACTGAAGTGTGAAACAGGCCTAACCTGAAAGTAGCATGATGTGGGAGCAGAGATCCTGTCCAATGTGTCACTTACTGGGCTGCTTTGTGCAGTGCTGATAGAATCCCTGTTTTCTCTGCTGTAGATATACCAGTGCTATGAATGCTGTGCTCAGTATAACCCCACCCACGCCCCTGATTGGCAGGTTCCTATTTACACTGTCAAGTTGCCAGTCAGTGGTGGGGGCGGGGTTACACTGATTAGGTGGTCTGGTTTGCACATGACACCTAGTTCAGCAGTGATAATCTTCTGGTGATAAAACACAAATTGCATTGAAACTACAGCAAGCTGCTGAGCAGGTGACAAATCACTGGAATTAGGGTCTCTGCTCCTGTATTATGCTGCTGCTAGATTACATAGCAAAAAGCAGCTAATAAATTCCCTTTAACGATTTGAAAGGGAGGAAGTAAAAAATATAAGGAGAGCTTGCATGGGAAGAATTCAAGAAACTGACAGTGGAAAATCTGCAGAATATATGTGCACGGTGGCTCAGTGGTGAGCACTGTATGGTGGCTCAGTGGATAGCACTGCAGCCTTGCAGCGCTTGGGTCCTGGGGTCAAATCCCACCAAGGACAACATCTGCAAGGAGTTTCTGGTTTCCTCCCACACTCCAAAGACATACTGATAGGGAATTTAGATTGTGAGCCCCATCAGGGACAGCGATGATAATGTATTAATGTGAGTAAAATAAATACTTTATTTTTTTGACATCTGCACAAAGCACTTATTGCACTGTTGAGGTTTAATATTGATTAATGCTGCTGAGGTGAGTTTTTGTGTAGGTGCCAGTGTAGCGGGTGAATACAGCTGAAGAAATGTGAAGGTTTAGCTAAGAAAAAATAAACACACAAATGAACAATAATCTACCTCGCCAATTTAACGTAAAAAGTATGGAGCGGGGCTTTGAAGGAAAATATTTGTTTTACATTTATTTTTTTTTATTTTAAAGTAAAGACCAAGAGAATATATGAAATAAGCAGTCATCGATCTGCTAACTTTTGAAACCATGAAAGTGTCAAATCTTGTCTAGCTTTACATCACCCTAGATGGCACAAAGGCTTTGTCCTGGTAGTTCTTTTATCTTGTCTTAAGAACGGACTGAAGATCCTTTCAATTCTTGGACATTATTGTATTTTATATTTTTCTAAAGAAGTGAATTACAGTATATCTCCCAATTTAATTGGTCTTTAGAGTGGGGACATTCAGTGTGAGGGACATGTGAAAGTTAGGTTAGTGCCTAAGGACTTGTAGCTATACTTTTTACACATGCACATTACATTAACTCCCCCCTCAAGGGGGTTCTAGCTTTTTCTTTTGGGGGGTCTGCCCTTATTCAAAGAGTCATAACTTTTTTTTCTTGCTGTTCACATAGACTAGTGAGGGTTTATTTTTTTGTGTGATGAATTGTACTTTTGAATAACTTCATTCATTTGTATTTATTTATGTTACTCACCTATACAGAGCCTTTAATTCCACAGTGCTTTTCATTACTGTCCCCATTGGGGCTCACAATCTAAATGTCCTATCAGGAAATCTTTGGAGTGTAGTGGGACACCAGAGAACTTGGAAGAAACCCACGCAAACACGGGGAGAACATACAAACTCCTTGCAGATGTTTTCATTGGTGGAATTTGAACCCCGGACCCCAGTGCTGCAAAGCAACAGTGCAAACCACTGAGCCGCTGTGCATTGTATCATATAGTGTACTGGAAAATGGGGGAAAAAAAAGTTTGCAAGTTGCAAGTTTTCCCACCTACAAAGAATGGAGAGGTCTGTAATTTTTATCATAGTTACACTTCAACTGTGAGAGACAGAATCTAAAAATAAAAAACAGGAAATCACATTATGTGATTTTTACATAATTAAATTGAATTTTATTGCATGAAATAAGTATTTGATCAGCTACCAACCAGCAAGAATTCTGGCTTTCACAGAACTGTTAATTTTTCTTTAAGAATCCCTCCTACGCTGCACTCATTACCTATATTAATTGCACCTGTTTGAACTCATTACTTGTATAAAAGACACCTGTTCACACACTCAATCAATCACACTCCACCCTCTCCACCATGGCCAAGGCCAAAGAGCTGTCTAAGAACACGAGAGACACAATTGTAGACCTGCACAAGGCTGGGTTGGGCCACAGGACAATAGTCAAGCAGCTTGGGGAGAAGAGAACAACTGTTGTCACAATTATTAGAAAATGGAAGAAACACAAGAGGATTGTCAATCTTGCTTGGACTGGGGCTCCATGAAAGATCTCACCTTGTGGGATAAGGCTGATTCTGATAAAGGTCAAGAATCAGCCCATGAGAGGACCTGGTCAATGACCTGAAGTGAACTGGGAACATAGTCTCAAACATTACCATTAGTAACACACGACGCCATCATGGATCACAATTCTGCAGGGCACTCGAGGTCCCCCTGCTCACGCCAGCACATGTCCATGGCCATTTGAAGTTCACCAGTGACCATCTGGATGATCCAGAGGAGGCATGGGAGGTCATGTGATCAGATGAAACCAAAATAGAACTTTTTGATATCAACTCCACTCGCCATGTTTGGAGGAAGAAGGATGAGCACAACCGCAAAAACACCGTTTAAACCGTGAATCATGGTGGAGGAAGCATCATACTTTCGGGGTGCTTTTTTGCAAAGGGGACAGGATGACTGCACCATACTGAAGGGAGGATGGGTGGGGTCATGTATAGCAAGATTTTTCCTCAATAAGAACATTGAAGATGGGTCATGGCTAGGGCTTCCAGCATGACAATGACCCAAAACTCATAGCCAGTGCAGCTAAGAAGTAGCTCCTTAAGAAGCATTTCAAGGTCCTGGAGTGGCCTAGCTAGTCTCCAGATCTGAACCCAATAGAAAAGCTTTGGAGGGAGATGAAACTCTATGTTGCCCAGTGACAGCCCCGAAACCTGAAAGATCTGGAGATCAATCTGTATGGAGGAGTGGGCCAAAATCCCTGCTGCAGTGTGTGCAGACTTGGTCAAGAACTACAGGAAAAGTCGGACCTCTGTAATTGCAAACAAATGTTTCTGCACCAAATATTAAGTTCTGTTTTTCTATTGTATTTAAAACTTATTTTCCCCATTGTGTGACATGGCATCATGATTCTCCTTTTTATTAAGTTTATGTTGATACCAATCTTGTGTAGTTTATTTCTTATTTTAATAATGAAAATAAAAATTTGTGGGGCAAGACAATGTTTTTGGTAGCGATAAGATATTTTATTCGCTTTTTACAGCATTTTTTTTCTGTTTACTGTGTTTACCAACTGGGTTATTTTGAGTGATACCACACATATTTTTTATATGTATATATCTTTTCTTTTAATAGGGGAAAATGGGGTGATTCTAACTTGTATGTTTATCTTTTCACCTTCTTTAAAACTTTTTTTTCTGGATACTATATTTGTTAGTCCTCTTAATAGATTTGAACCTGCGGTCATCTGATCACTTGTGCTATATAAGGCTGGGATCACACATGTGAGAAACTCGGACGAGTCTTGCATTTTAATACCCGGCACTGCCGCCGGCACTCAGGAGCGGAGTGTGCTGCTTCATGTATTTCTTTGCAGCTGCACGCTCTACTCCCGAGTGTCTGCGGCAGTGCCGGGTATTAAAATGCGAGACTCATCCGAGTTTCTCGCATGTGTGATCCCAGCCTAAAGCAAGACCACAGTATTACTGCATGTACTGGAAATCACAGTCTCCTTTGAAGCCTGACTACTGTCTGGGTTCCAGTGGAGCTTCGTGATGACTGGCATGGGGGGTCTTCAACATACTTCAGGATGTCATAGGAACCATTGGTTGTGCAGTGATCAAGTCACAGGGCAGCCGATGGCATGCTTCATGTCAGCTTTCTATTAATGCTGTTGGAGCACCCCTCATGGCCTTAGGTTACTCGGTACCAGGCCGGTCAGGTTCTTTAAAGGGGATGTGTCACAGTGGTAGTGACCCGGTCCGTGGCCCCAGGCGTCCAGTAAAGATGGATGTTTAGTGGGGGAGAGAAATGATAGGGAAACGGTAGGGAAATGGGAATCGTGACACCTCCCGTGGTATTCGGCAAAAGTAGCCGACGCTGCAAAGCAGATCCTCTGGGATGGTGTCAGGACAGCAAAGATGGTGAAGCTCTTCATGGGCAGAGCTGTGTCCCAGGGCAGTTAAGATGGTAACAGGTGAGCGGGTGACGGTGTAGGCAGGCGAGACGCTAATGACACGAGGTACACAAATGGGTGCAGTTTCAGAGTTTTTACTCACTGTTGTCTTATGTGCGCAGGTGCCCGCTTGGTGCCTTGTTCTTCGAGTGAGGGGTCCAGACAACTCCCAGGTAGATTGGTGACACCGTTTCAGAACTCCTCTTTATGTTCTCCTTTCTAGGCCGCTTCTCTGCGCTGATCTTGACTTTCTGTCCTGCCCTGCGCCTACACCAGCAGTGTCCCCAAGCCGGCAGCCACGAATCTCGCCGGGCGACGTGGGTCAGGCTCCAGGATCCTCTATCTCTATGGCTACCTTTTTAGGGAATAATGGTGGTTGCGGCTGAGGCACCTGCAATTACCTCAGCCTCCGGCTTATTAGCTGAGCCTTTGATGTTTTCTACTAGTCTCAGGGGCCAGCTCCCCCACTGCAGTCTGGTCCCTCCACGTCGGGATACGGGCCCCACGAGTGGCTTCCGCACTTTCCGTGTCCCAAGGACCCCTTCTTTCTGTCTAGGAGCTTCCTCAAGATGTTCCTCACACTTCTCGGACCCTCGATCTTCCTACAGCAGACCTGCCTCTCCGCTGTTCTGCCACCGACTGACTGGATCTTTCCAGAACAATCCATTTACCTCAGGACAAACTCCTCCCACTAATTGTCACCTAACTGTCACTGATTGGATGTTCTCAATCACACCATTTCTTAAGCTCCTCCCCTTCTGCCTACCTTCCCCACTAACTCTCCAACACCCTTTCCTGGCCAGCCTGGTGTGTGTTGGGTGTAAGTGCTAGGAGTCCTGGGTGGCATCTCCTGCTTAACTGAGGGTGGGATACCACACCTCTGGATGAGGTGCAGTACCTCTGTGGTGCCTGGACCCTCAGGGGCACCAAACTATTAATACCATAGTCAGAGATTGTTGACCTGTTAAATGCTGTGGGCAGTCACTGGCGCAACTCCACTGTCTGTCACGTATGTATGGCAGATGTCAGTAAAGGGTTAATGAATGCTGAATAGGGGCGAGGTAGGGAAAAGCATGGTATCTAGGTTTCAACAATAAGTCCTTTTCTTCCTGGGAGATAAGTGGTTGCCAGAGATATCTATGTGTTTGGTGAACAATTTTTTTGCCCAACACTAATATTATTGTTTTAACAGCCTTAGTCCATTACAATATTCCTTAAAGAGGAATTACCATTTTGTACTCTTTCGACTAAATGGTTTTGGGTCCCACTAATCGAACCTGTCAGTCGAGCGCTGGTCAGAATTCCTACTCATTTGTATTGCAATGCTGATCACCCTTCTACTGACAGCAGCACGCAATAGGACCCTGTACTTGAGATAAATGAGGGTCCCATTGGTGGGACCTGCACCTACTATACATTCATGGTGTTTTAGTGGATATTCATAAATGTACGAGATGTGAATATCCCCTTAAATTTAAGATTTGGTGTAGAAAGTAAGAAGAAACACAATTGCATCTTAGTTTGTGTGGTTTAGAAAGAGACCTATGACCTTGCTGCATTATTTATGGAAAGAGATGTTTCATACTTATTTAAATAAGCCCACAGTTCCTAAAAATACGAGCAAATTGTTAATATTGATAATCCTAACATATGTACAGTAGCTCTTTGGAGACTAGTCTGAATGCAGAGTGGAAATATGATTCTATACAATCGAAATACATATTTGTAAACACAATTATTGCCGGTGTTTGTTTCCAATCTCTCGTCACTTTGGATAATCGAAATCTCAGAACTAGACTTGTTTTACTATTATTGTAGTAACAGGCTTTAAAATTCAGGTGAGCAAATAATGTCAGCCAACGAGTTAGGTGAGGCTTGTTTGACTGTACTGATAGTCTAAGCTATAAGTTCAGTCATTTTTTGAGACAGTCAACAGCTTGTGGCTGTGTAGGCGACTGTTCGAGTTGACAAAAACAACATCTAATGTTCTGTTCTGCTTGATTTATTATACCTAAGTGTAGCCTTTAGCTTATGGACTCTCTTCAATTTGGAGCAAGCATTTCTTGTCCACTTTTGTCAGGTCTTGGCTTCGGGGGGAATATACTGATAGCTATTTAATTTGAATTCTTTCAGGCCCATGCACTAAGGCTAAAAGTACTTGCATGGCATTGTAAATAGAAAATGTGACCTTATAATCTTTACAGCTATATATTAGGAGATGTGCTAAATTGATTTTTCTTTTTTCACCGTGCATACTTTAAGTGATGACGCAAGAGATCCTGGGATGCCTTGAGCCTGCCATTTAAAACAGAAGTGCAATATATACCTGTATAATTAATAGAAAATCTGCAATGGACACTATTAGCTGTCAACAAACTTTGCATTTATTAATATGACGAGATGAATTACAAAGTTTCTTATTTTCGCTAATCAGCGAAAACGGCTTCTTTCTCCACTTATGAGCTACTTCTCCCTCCCCCTGCTCCCTGAACAACTCTAGTACTCAGCAACTTGATCAAATCCATAATTCTCAAAATAAGGAGGACTGCCAGCTCAGTGAGGTATCAGGTTGCACGGCATATTTATCAGGATATCCAGAACTGACATCAGTCAGTGTCTGGACCCTGGAAAATCTGCGCTGCTGCAGGGGCTTACCGGGGTCCCTAGGGAGAGGAGCACGGGCCAGTGACTGTGCACTAGAAGGACCTGCACCACATGACTACCAAGGGGCGGAACCGGCCGCAGGTCTCCCAGAGGGAGTAGGAGCAGAGAGAGACACCGGCCCGAAATAAAGACCCTACCAGCAGGTATAGCACAAACAGAAGCACCGATGAGCACTAGACAGGAGGGATGTCAGGGACAGGCCAAGGGTCACAACTGTGCAGACAGCAGAAGGACCAGGGGGTTAGACAGAAGGATTTCCAGAGACGTAGCCGAAGTCAGAAACCAGGAGAACAGATGCACAGTACCGAATCAGCAGGCAAGAACACAACAGGCAACAGACCGGGTCAAAAGCAGGTAATCAGGCAGAAAAGCAGGCGCACGGCACTAGCACAAACGCACAGGGGTCACTTAACTCTGCCGAGGGCAAAAGTATAACTGACAACGGGAACGCCTGAGCGAAGCTATAAAAAGCCCTCCCCCCATCAGAGTGAGGCCACAGAAATTAACCCCAGAAGGTAGGACATAAACCGACCATGACAATATTGAAGTCTATGGAGGAGAAAAGGAGAGAGGAGCGGAGTGAGAAAGTAAGCACAGGCATAAAAACCCATATTATGCTGCAATTTCATTGAGCTTATCCAATGCAAGATTCAAAAACATACAGAGTAGTTGTGCTGCTGTATAATGGCCGACAAGAAGAGCAGAAGTCCATCTGTGTGTGTGTAGGAGACATCATAGCAGTTAGACCCTACCCACCAGCTCAGAGTTGATTGCAAATCACAAATGGAGACTGTTCAAAATGCTGGATGCAATTGCTATAAGGACCAGAAATAGCATTATTCCTCATGATCATTTAATCTGAAGCCATATAAAAATGTATTGGTGCCCCTTAAACCATTAATCTGATGTTTTATAACGTAGAACTCTAGAGCTAGGGTCTAGAGTTATGTATGGAGGAAAAATGTAGGTAGTAGTCCTTTTTAAACTTCTTGGAATTGGAGTAATTTTGAAGAGATTTTTTAACTATCTAAGGCTACTTTCACACTTGCATTTTTTTGCTGCGCTTTTTTTGCGCACACAAACGCATGAAAAAAACACATCATGCGTTTGTGTGTGTTTTTTGCGGGTTTCGGTGCGTTTTTAAAAAACGCATGCTTTTTTTGCGCATACGCGCGCATTACAATGCGCGCGTATGTGCACCCATAGACTATAATGGGTGTTTTGCTGTAAAAAAATGCATTGCGTGCGCATGCGTTTTTTTGGGGCAAGTCAGACGCACAAAAAATGCAACAGGATGCATTTTGTGCACCCGAGCGCACACTATAAAAAACGCATGTGCATACAAATGCGTACAAACACATGTGTATGCGCTCCCATGTTAAAGTATAGGGGAAAAAACGCATGCGTTTTTTTGCGCTGAAAAACAGCGCAAAAAAACGGAAGTGTGAAACCAGCCTAACACATTCCTTTAGAGAGTGCCTTCTACTGACTTTACAGACCATACTAGATAAAGAACTTCAAATCTCTTGCCTCAGCATTATGGTTACATACTGTAATATATCACCTATGGGCCACATGAGCAGAGTCTAACAGACCGTCAGTGTACGGGCTTGTTCACACTTTGGATTTTTTCGAACCTACAACATCCTATGGGGCCGTGGACATGTCCAATAATTTGTCCCTCAAACCAAGTGGTCCACAGAAAATATCGAAGACGTCTGCTTTTGACCTGAGGATCGGATCAAAGTCGGCAGTTCAAGTCTATGGGTCTGTGAAAAGATCAGAGAATGGTCCTTTTTCACGTACTGTCAGAAAGGAGACGGTGAAGACATTTTTTTTTTCTTTGCATATGAGAAAAAGTGACCCCACTTTGACCACAATAATCAATCTGTTTTTCTCGTAAGGCCTCATTCACACTTCAGTTTTTTGCATCAGTTAAAATCCGCCAAAAGGACGGATGGCGGATCCGTTGTAGTATTGATGACAACGGATGCCACCCATTCGGTTTTTTTTGACAGATCCGACAAATGAAGAATTTTAAAGGAATCGCAGCCTGGAAAAGGAGAGAGAGAGAGAGAGAGAGAATCCGTTTTTTTCAAAACCTGGCGGATTGTGACTGATTGTAAAAAACTGAAGTGTGAAAGAGGCCTAAGCGGAAAATACTGATGTCTGAAGGAGTCCTTACACTGGCAGGCCTAATGAACTTTAATACATGGGTATTGCTGCGCATTAGACCCGTAATAAAACTATTGAGTGTACAAGTCCCATAGTGGGACTAAATAAAAAAAAAGTTAATGATAAAAATGTCTAAAATGAGGGGGGAAAAGAACTAATAACAATTGAGTAAAAACTATGGAAATAAATTGGCTCAAATACAAAAATATGCCAAAAGGACACAGGACAGCCTACTAAAAACAATGATAAGCTTCAAACATGTCCTCCCATCAACTATTAACATTTAACCTGGTAATGTCAATAAAATGTACATTTTAATTACCCGTAGAGAAAGGTTGGGTCACTAGCGTGTCTTTTGGCCCTTTCGTTATACTTGTAAAAATATAAAGAATGAAAAAATGTTTTGCCATTTAAACCGCACCTTACATGTGAAAATAAACCCGAAAAGTATACACCCAGCATTATAAAATTGTTACAATATTTATCCTCCATGTCTGTGGTGTGCAACATAGGAAAAAAAATAAATAAAACAATGATTTTTCATCAGACCAACACAGAAAAAGTGTAACTAAATTTGCTCAAAAATTTGTATTATAAAATAAATGTCTCACTGAGAACATCAGCACATCCTGTAAAAAATAGTTTAGAGTACAAAAAGAGCAGAAAAAAAATTTCTTTGGGTCAGCACAACGATACCTGATTTAAAGCGGTCTTATCACTTATGACACAAGATGAGCGGCATGGAAAAAAGGTACAATCGTTCTTTACTTCTACATTATGACCCTTTTACAACTTTACCCAATGTTTGTTCATGCAGGTAGAGAACTATTTCATATACCGGTATTTTCATTTTTTTCTAATTTCATACAAGGAAAATGTCATTCTTTTATTCCTTCTTTATTGGAAACTTCAATATTACTGTTTTTTTCTGCTCAAAATGCATTACAAGTGGTATGTGAATATTGTTTTGTGGGTCAGTACATTTACAGAGACACAAAGTTTATAGGTTACTTTTTTTTAAGCCGATCTTGATCGACAAACCCCTTAAATGCAGTTGTCAATCGCGACCGCTGTATTTAAGTGGTTACAAGAGGGTCAGAAGTCCCCTTTAGTAACTATCAGACCCCCCTAATCGTGGGTCCCTTTGGTTACCGTGGTACACTGAGTTCATGTGATGACCCATGTCCCACAGTGTGTCTGAGTGAAAAAGTAAAATAAAATACCGTATGTAAAAAAGTTAAAAAACAAAATAAAGCAAAAAAGGACACACAAGTAACGAAAATCCATTTAGACAATCAAAAAGCAGCGTTTGTCATGAAACAAAAAAAACAAAGAAAGGATACATGATTGGTGTCACTGCATCCGGAGCGACACGCTCTATAAAATTGGCACATTATTTATTCAGTATGGCAAACGTCGTTAAAAGAATAAATAAAAATCACTCCAAAAATGTAGCATTTTCATCATAGTGACTCGAAAATAGAAAAGTGAAGAAAAAAGTGATCAAAAGTCCTATGTTGAAAAAAAGTATAAATTAACATGACAAATGGTCTCGCAAAAAACAAGTCCTAATTTGGCTCATTCGGCCAAAAAAATTGAAAAGTTAGTTATATCTGGTATCGCTGTAATCATACCAACCCGATGAACAAATGAGCCTTATCACTTTTACCACATGGTGAACGGCGCAAAAAATAAAAATTATAAACAATTACTAAATTGCTGATTCTTGTTTACTTTATGTTTGAAAAATCTGAATAAAAAGCGATAAAAAAAATCATGTTCCTAAAAATAGTACAAAAGAAATCTGCAACTTGTCCTGCAAACAAAAAGCCCTCACACAGCTCTGCTCACCAAAAAATAAAAACGTTACAGCTCTCAAATAATCGCACCGATCCCGAAGAATAAATCCACATTATCAGTTATACTGCAGGGTGAACTGCACAAAAATAAAAATAAGAACTATTCTTGTACTGCTGTCTAATGTTCATTCTACCTCCCAAAAATCGGAATACTGCTCTGCTCACATTTATCCTGCGCTCTCCGCTGAGTGCTTACATTGGGGATTCTGTGTAAAGTCCCCAAAACTGCGTGATTCAGACAAAACCCTGGACAGAACCACTCACTTAGGAGGCAGATGGAGTCACTTTGGACTGCTCTCTGTTCCAGCTTTGTCCCATTATTTTAGACATCTGTGAATGCCTAAAACGATGGATACCACCGGAGTGGATGCCAAACGGACTCCAAAGTATCTCAATTTACCTCATTGTAGTGGTTCCATCTGAGGTTTTGCTTGAATCACATTTTTGTGGTATTTGCATGGAAACCTCGTCATAAGTGTTCAGCGTAGAACACAAAAATGTGATCCCAGCCTTATATTGAAAGTGATAGAAAAATATTATGTACTCCAAAATGTTACCTATAAGAAAATCCTAATTTATCCAGCACAAAACCAGCCCCCACTCATGTCCGCCATCTGTCACTGGAACTAAAGGGGTTCCCACATTACTGGTAGAACAAAGACTGGAAAAGCGATATGGCTCCCGCCACCTCAAATAAATCCAGTGAATTCTGCACTCCCAAATACATATGCCCCATCCTTCTGAGCCCATTGTGACTAAACAACTGTAAGTTGCCACATTTTTGGCATTGTAGCTGAGAGAGAACACTTAACAATTTACTAGTGCATGTCTCCAGAAGCACAAGCTGGGCACAATGTACGGGGGTGCTACACTATATGGGGGGTTTACACTTTATGGGGGCACAATGTATGGTCAATAAACTGGCATATTTGTAATTCTCAAAAATAAAGCATAGCGTGGATGTTACAAAATAGTTACTGCAGCTGCAGGTGAATTTATTGTAAAATGCAATCTCTACAGTGGGGTCACTTTGGAGATTTTTCTGCTGTTCTGACACCTTTGGTACTCAGGAAATATCATCCGCAAACTATTTTAGCAAAACTTTTGCTCCAAACGTCAAATGGCGCTCCTCCTCAGCCCTGAAGTGTGGCCAAACAGTAATTTCTGATGACACAAGGGGCATCACCTCGTTCAGGAGAAATTGGACAATAAATTATGGGGTCTAGTTTCACCTATTAACCCTTGTGTACCAGACAAATTTGCATTAAATACAAAAATTACATTTTTACAACTAAAATGTCATATTTCCACATCTCAATGTTACAATCTTCTGTGAGGCACCTTGGTTTTCAAAATACTCAGTACACACCTATATGAGTTCCTTAGGTAGTGAAATTTCCAATATGTGGTCACCTTAAGGGGATTTTGTATTTCTGTCATCTCAGGGACTCTGCTAATGGAGCACACAATCTATTCAAATAGAATCTGCATTCTAAAAACCAAGTAGCGCTCTTTCCCATTCAATCCCTGCCATATTCTCTGACAGTAGCATTCAACCATTTATCGGGTACTGACACAATCAGGAGGCATTGCATAAAAGATTGTTGGGTCCACTTCTCCCATTACCCCTAGTGTAAATTATAAATTTGGTGCTAAAAGTGTTTTAGTGGAGAAAAAAATAATCTTTTGTCCTCACATCTAAATGTTATAAAGTTTTGTGAATGTTGAATTTCTTGAGGGGTCTAGTTTCCCAAATGTGGTCACTTGTGGGGGTTTCTGCTGTTTCCGCATGTCCGGGGCTCTCCAAATGCGACATGGCATTCACAATCTATTCCAGACAAATAGCGCAATTTCCTTTCCTTGCCATGTGCCCAAACAGAAGATTTTAACCACACATGGGGTATAGTCACGTTTGGGAGAAAATGCATAGCAAATTATGTGGTCTGTTTTCCCCTATTATCCATTGTGAATGTTACAAATTTAGAGCTAAAACATTTTCATGAAACAAAAATGAAACTTTTTCATATGACGACCTAATGTTATCAAATTATGTGTAATACCTGTGGATTCAAAATGCTCACTATACCCCTGGATAAAATGTTTGAGGGGTGTAGTTTCCAAAATGGGGTCACTTGTGGGGCATTTCTGCCATTCCATCAAAGTCTGCATTTAAAAATGTCATTCCTTCCTTTCTGCTTTTCCCCACATATGGGGTATCAGCACAAAATAAAATTAGGGGTCCATTTTATCCTAATTGCGTGTGTTATCTCTTGTGCAGGATGTGAGGGAGTGGTGCATGACCTAGAGTTTCAGAAATGATGATCAATGCTTTATGCACTGCCTTCCAAGTTCCTGCATCAAGGCATAACTAGGGATGAGCGAGTAGTGAAATACTCGGACTCGCTGTACTCGTTACAAGTAGTTCCTAATACTCGGGTATTCGTAACGAGTAGCGAGTCCATTGTAAGTCTATGGGAAATGCGAGTAATGGGCTGTGTGTGTGTGTGCGGGGCTATGCTGGCCTGTGCCGGGCACTGAAAGCTCTGCCGGGACTGTGCTGGGCTGTGAGGGGACTGTACCGGGACTGTGCTGGGCTGTGTATGGACTGCTGTGCCGAGCTGTGCGGGGACTGTGCTGAGCTGTGCGGGGACAGTGCTTGGCTGTGCGGGACTGTGCTGGGCTGTGCGGGACTGTGCCGGGCTGTGCGGGGACTGTGCTGGGCTGTGCGGGGACTGTGCCGGGCTGTGTGGGATTGTGCTGGGCTGTGCGGGGACTGTGCGGGCTGTGCTGAATATTGCGAGGCGAGTAGTGAAAATTAGGATTCGAATTCTGCGAGTACCGCATTACTCGCCGAGTACCGAATCCTAACGAGTATACTCGCTTATCTCTAGGCATAACACAATATATCGATTTTATTTGGAATCTTCCTTTGATATATGTGGAAAGAAAGAAAAAGTAAAGTTGTGTATTGTTTGAATCGTTTAATGGTTGTTCCATTACAACGTCTCCTAGTGCCTGCAACAATAGGGGTGGTGCAAACATTCATCTTACCATTCCATCTTATGCTCATAATGATTTTGGGAGTTTCCTATAACTAATCAGTCATGTAAGAAAATTACTATGTGTAAATGAGCCTTAAGAGATATAACAATAATGCATTTTAAAGCTAATGTAAGGGTAATAAACCTCTTATTATCAAGTACAAAGGGACGACAGGTGTACATAGGGTTAGATCAGGTTTACACACATTGCCAGTGACTCATTCATCCATGGCCTAAGCTGCCTGTCACCTGAATGTGTTGTTCTAGTCAATTAGGACACTCCCTACGACACGTTATTAAGAATATAAAGTGCTCTTTTGTTATAGCAAAATTTCTCTTGCTATCTTGACTATACTTCTTTATTCATGGCAGATGATTATCTTTCTTGAGTTCATATAGGTAATTTTAACAGGTCTACAAAGTACTGTAAGGCAAAATGTCAATGCAGATTATGAAGTTTGTGCCTTTGTTCGTGCTTACAGTTAAGAAAATCCATAACGTGGAGTAAATAATTGGTATTGTAAATGGCCATAGTGCGACATAGTGCAGGTTATTCTGAGGTCAAGTGAACTAATCGTAGAACATCTTCTGAAGAAATGCATTATATTTATTTATTATGCTTTGCTTATATAACACCACCATATTCTGTAGTACTTTACATACATTATCATCGCTGTCCCCAATGGGACTTGCAATCCAAATTCCCTATCTGTATGTCTTTGGACTGTGGAAGGAAACCGCCGGAGAACCCGGAGGAAACTCGTGCAAACAAGGCGAGAACTTACAAACTCCTTGCAGATGGAGAAACCCATCTCCATATTAAATACCCTCTGCTTTATATAAAAAATATGAATTATATGGGAGGGATAGGGACAACTTCCTTTAATACTAGTAAATTAGAGCAAAGGCAGACTGAGACTTATATCCACTTAGTCTCTAAAATTTTACCTGAGGCTTATCTAAGAAGATTCTAGGGTGTTGTGCAATGTGTGCATCCTTCACTCTTAACTCCCAGCAAAAATGATCCATGTAAGGGTGCTATCACATTGCACTTTTATGAATGTTCGTGGGCTAAGTCAGGGCTTGCATCCAAACACTCCCGCAAAATATGGACTTATGCGTCAACAGAGCCATAGACTATAATGGGTCCGGCAGAGCGAACGTGCACTCTGTCGTGCATCATTTTCGGGCATGTACGTCTATTAGAGGGGGCAACTGAGACATAGTAGACTGTGGTTGCGTGTCCACCTTCAGTAGGCATATACGCCCCAAAATGATGTACGACAGAACGCATGTTTGAATTCCGTTTTGCGGGGAGGTTCGGACACAGTACCTAAGGGGATCACGAATGAAGAGAAAAGTGCAATTGGAAAGCATCATTGGAGTCAATGATGACTTTGGTCAAAACCCACCCAATCTCACTCGGTTGACACAGATAAGATTGTATAAATCATCATAAACCTGTCTAAAACCCTGCATACATGCCATTGGTTTCCAGTTCTACCACATGAGTGGTGAAGCTGGATATACTTGCACCAAGAACCCTATTCTGACAGACTGGTCGATTGTAGAAGCTTCCAGGAACAGCAGCTCAGCCATGAAGCAGTAGACAACATTACCATACAGTCAGAGCAGGTCCATGTAGTACTGAAGCATGTTACAAATGAAAATTACCTCTGACATCAGTGAAATAACTATGCTTTGTGCTTTTGCGATCTATCTGCTGCATGCAAGATTAAGACTGCAATTTACAATGCAAAGCTTTGGCTGGAATCTTGTAAAGCATGGTGTCAATAGACTTTGCGTTCTTAGGGACATATTCATGAAAGAACTCACTCAAGAAATCTGTAGTAATAGATTGGAATAGTCACAAAATGTAGGTGCGACTTAGATTGGTGCCTAAATTTTGTGACTTTTGGCATTTTCACGCCAGGTTCTCTCAGCTTCGCCAAAGTGGGCATAGCCAGGGCGGGCTGGAGGCATGACTTCTCAGCTAATCTAATTCATGAAAAGCTGTGGCATTCCATATGCCAGAAATCATACTCTAGTCTATGACTGGAAGGAAATTTCTGGTGTAGCTCACTGAGGCTCACGCCACTCGTCAGATGCTCCAGCTTCGTGAAAATGTATGCACTTCTTCATGAATCAGGAGAGTCTGACTCCAGCACGTCCCCCTCATCAACGCCAATCTTAAGTAATCTGGCCCTTCATGGTCTCTGACGGGATGAATGTGTCAATCTAGTGGTAAATTATAGGTTTTGGGAGGTCAGAAGAACACGAACAGAAAAAGTAGTGCTTTGGACTAAAAAGGATAATAGTATATGGTCGTCCCTTTTGCTTGTTTTTTTAATTCCTGATGAGGAGTAATTCTTTTGTACAATATAGGATTACCATTTCAGACAATGGCCTGTTTCCAACTTTGTGAAACTTTCTAAACTTTGACAAACACCCTTTCCTGCTCAACCACTGAGCCCGGGCACATAATGATCTCCTAGAAGACATAGTTTAATCAGATTAAGGTTAAAGGGAATTTGTCAGCAGAATCAACCCTCCTAAGTCATCTATATCAGCACGCAAGTCATAGAAAGTTTAATAAAATGTTACCTTGATATCTGCAATACATTATTTTAGATCCAAGAAATTGTAAATGAGCAGTTAAGTTCTACGACACAGATCTCCTGGAGATTCAAGCTTATTTTAAACAAACCGAGGCATTACCAGTGTGAGACATGTAATGACTGACAATCTGTTCTCCTGATCTTCATGTCTCATACTGGTAACTACCGCTTTCATTTAAAATAAGTTCTACAGGCAGAATCTCCCAAAAATCTGTACTTGGCCCATAATTCTTACCAGCTCATTTGCATATTAAAAAAGTGGGTTTATCTGGAATAAGACATCAGATTGCAGATAACAAGATATCATGTTGTTCACCTTTCAATTACCTGAAGGTTAAGGAGGGTTGTTCCTACTGACAGATGCCCCTTAAGACAATTTGAGACAAATTACCATAAGTTCTTTCTCAATAATTGGCCTTGGGATCAATTGGGTCTCTGATTGTGAGCCATGCCATTGTGGCCAACATAAGTGCCTGATCTTACAAATTTTCCTTTGACTCATTGGGCACAAATTTCAACAGCATACTCAGATTTTTTGGAAGTATTTCCCAGAAGATTCAAGGATGTTTTAGAGAGAGATTCTATTTTGTAGCAATATTAACACCCATGTTTGTGGAATAAATATTTCTATCTATATAGTATTATACAGTAATTAGTATATAGTGTTTTTACTTTAATGTTGTTTATTGGTGAAACTTGACTGTTGCATTTATTGTCCCTTAGCAAAATGAATTTAGTGGTCCTTACTCGCAATGCTCTTAACTTCCTAAAGCAATCTGCTCTTTATTTTTATGCCAAATTAAGCAAAGATGTGTTTTTATATTTATATACACATTTCTTTACCATTAGAATATGATTAGGCAAAAATTCCATTGGGTCTGGAGTCTACATTAATCCCATCTATAATAAATTCCATACAAAAAATAGCACAATATACTCTACTTCGGGGAAAGGGATTTAGAAGCCACTCGTTTCATTTGGCCTAAGCATTTACAGCCCTTTTCATAACCTCAATAAACGCCATTGTACCACCTTTATTTGGCTCTCCTATTGTTTCTGTTCCTTTGATCATTTACCTGTAAACCTGCTTAACCACTACTGAGAGTTTCCGAGCAATTATACAGCATAAATGTTTGCACCAAGTTTATATTAAATCATTAATTTGTACCTAGTGGGTGGGCATGAGCTATGTAAATAAGCACTATATATAATTATTAAGCAAGAACTCAACCAGTGAATTGAAGAATAAGCTCAAATGCTTTAGGCAACTTGGCCCCCCCACAATCAATAACATCAGTCCCCCGAATTGTGCATGCAAAGCTCTCCCTTCCATTCTGATATCAACAACCATAATTGAAGCGTTTGAAGGCACCTAGATTGCATTGTTCATGGATTCCTCAATTTAACAGGATATATATTGCACATACATATGTCATATCAAGTGCCATTTCCAACTACTGTAATTCCCTACAATTGTGTTAAATGTCGTTGTATCAAATAGTTGTATCACATTATAAAATCATGGCCGAGAGCTGCAAGCTATTTACTTCTTGGGGACAAGAGTGGTGATGATGTATCTAAAAGAAAGCAGTCCATTTAAACACGGTGTAAAGTAATAATGGGTGGCTTATGTCACATTTCACACCCTATATAACAAGAATTTGCAAAATTGCAAGTTTTATATTTCCAGTGGGACCAATTTGACAATTTTACTAATTATTTTACCAATTTACCAAGTTTACCAATTATTCATACTTTGTTAAAAAAAAATCACCGAACCCTTAAAAAGTGTTAAAATGTCCAATCAGCTATTATGTATGCTGACATCTACATCCTTTCTGCAACTTTTTAAAAAATCATCATGCATTCATATTTTTATCTAAAAGAGGAAGGGAAGTGTCTGCTCTATTTACTTTGCTTTGGACCTGTGCAATTTTCTGATTTGCGTTAGATGAGAAATCAAAGACAAAGGTCCAACAATATGTACTGATTAATTTTTGGAATATTGGTAATTGACTTTTAAAATTGCTACTTCCAATAGGTGGCACAAAAGTTCAAGTACTCTTTCTTTCTGAAAAGGCAATTTGCATATTTAATTTCCCAGATGAGCATTGCATGGCCTATAAGATTCTTCACCTTCACAGCAGCATGTCTGGCATGTTACCCTTCTCAAGAAGATATGTTACCACTTAGATGCCTATCATAGGTATCTTATTTAGCCAATCAGATCTCTCCTCTTGCTTTGTGCTGGTGAGTGCCAAACACCCCGAAACTTGTCTGCAAATCGAGTGTGTAGTTTGAGCTTTATCCTAAATCTCATAAAAAGGCTTGTCAATGCGGCAATATTGATTTCTAGAATTGCTACTTCCAATAGGTTGCACTAGAGTTCAGGTTCTCTTCCTCTATGAAGAAACAATTTGCACATTTCATTTCTCAGTGGAGCATTGCACGACTCATAAGACTACTGGAATATCACGCTCCACACAGAGAGATGTTACCCCTTAAAACCTGATTCATTTTTAAATATATTTTTATAGCACATGGAGGTCCATATTTGTAATTCAGAGCTCCAAATTCCCTGCAAATAGTTAAAGGGATTGTCTACTGAAAGTAATCCCTATTTATATGCCCTATTAGGCTGTGTGGACATCAAAAAGGGGCCCCCTATTTGGGACCTCCTTATGAATCATAATGGAGGGTCACTCTGAATCAAGTTCTGTTCTGGTGGACTCAAGAAATCATTATATTTCTGCCATGTAGATAAGGGTAATTGATTTGCAGGACCCGATCCAGCAGCCACATCATTATCTGGAGATGCTGGACGAGAGCCCAGGAAGCTGCCTCTGACCTGCCAGCTTATGGGGCTTATTGATAAGCAGGCCTAGCTAGACATCACTGGTTCGTCATACAAGACTGGCTAATCAAGAGGAGCTAGGGATGACATCATGTAGGTGACGGTTTGATTAGCTCCAATCTAGAACCCACAGATTACCGAATCGATCCACACAATGTTATTTTTTTGTACAAACCTATCCCAAATGTGATTGTGTTCTTTTGGACTTTGGGGACCCGTATTCTGGTACAAAGAAAGGAGGATTCCATTAACATCACTGAACCGGATGGTTAACTAAAGATTTTGAGATCAAGCCAAGCATTATGGCTTTCGGTCTAATATATAAGATTAAACCTATCTTCAGATTTCTTGTTGAACTCAATACTATGCACGTTTTAGATCTATTTCCTTTTTAATAATAATGTTCCTGGCAATCTGAATATTAAAGGAAGAACAATTCCAGATTATGTCTGTGACCCATTTCCTTTATGGGTTTAATTTCATTGTTAAAATGCTTTTTTGAACAGCTTTATTAAACAGAAGTCTAATGCTATAATAAATACATATAAGTATTTAACATAGTAAGCTTCTACTTTTGATGCCAAGAAATAAAAGTCCGACATTGGATAAAGGATAAGTGTTCCATTAAGTAACAATACATTATAAAGACTTTGCTGAATCACAATAGAGTCTTTAGAGTGTCTGCAGTTCTTAAAAGTTTTATAAACCACAGCTACATTGAGCGCTACTGTGTGTATGACAGTTTTTGAGTATTAAAGATATTTATTCTTTTATTAAGTGCCTTGTCACTGACATGACACACTGTGTGGGAAACAAAGCTTGCAAGTGGTACTTGAACAGGTGTAAGACTGTCTTACTGGAAAAGCAGTCATTTATAAAGGCAACCATGGGAACGGAATGTGCTTGTAGGGATGGATCAGGAAATCACTCTTGATTTATCTACACTTCTATGCATAAAGTCTGTTTATCAGAATAATTCTAATCCTCAAACAACTTCTTATTAAATATATTTCCCCATCCAAGTGCCTCCATTCCTTTAAAGCACCACTCCAGCTATGTTGTTTTCTTATTGCAGCACTGGTATTGCGCTACTGATCTATGCTCGCTGACCCTAGGGTTACACTTACCAGCTGCCATCTTCACCTTTTATTGGCGTCACTCCAATTGTCTTCTGCAGATTGTGACCTGCCAGTTTGTTCCAGCATAGAAAGAGGACCTGAGGTCCATTGCAAGCAGTGTCACATTCTGGGGAGTCCCTAAAGTGAGAGGAGAATGAAGGAAAGAGATAACGAGATCCGTAGCAGAAGTGACTAAGGCCTGTTTCACACATCTGTTTGTCTCCATCAGTCAAGATCTGCCGTTTTGCAAAAAAAACGGATCCGCCATTTTTCTTGGCGGATCCATTTTTTTCCCCATAGACTTGCATTACCGGCGGATCTTGACGGATGGCCATCTGACATTGACAGCTTGTGACCATCACCCTCTGACTTCCAGTCAAACAGAAGTTGCCATCAGAAGATGGAGGATCGGAACCGGAAAAGCTCTGATAACAGATGAAGACTCAAGTCATGGAACTTAGATTAGTTGCACTACACTAGAGGTGAAATAAAAAAAATGCTGGAGTGGTGCTTTAAATAGAATGTAAAAAGAATGTTTTATTTCTTCTCCGAATGAGGTATGTCACACATACTGATTACATGTGCTTTTAGTGATACACAAGCTTATTGCTCACTCACGTACAAGTGTAGCATGACGTGTGGCAGCAGCCATGGGTACTCACCTCTTATGCCCTGGCATGTTACAGAGTGGGGGCCCTGGCTGGGTGTGTGGACTTGTGGCTGTGAGGGTGCAACATCCATGAAAACGCATGTAACCAATGTTGTTGATTTTTCAGGATAAGATATTGGATAGTTCAATGTGGGAGACCACCATTTGAAAATAAACTTTTTACTGCAGGGGAGCTTGGTAGGGAATACATACAAGTGATAGCAGGTACATAATCTTATGAAGGTTTGCTTTACAACTCAAAGCATTTTCCACATACAGATTCCCTCCATTTTCTTCTATTGTTCTCCTTGCTTTACCTTTCCTCTTTACGCTCTCTTCTGGTCCTCTTCACTGTTTCTCACTACTTCACCATAACCCAGATCAACTTTACAGTCCTGCTTAGCAAGAGTCCGTTGCTTTCCCCAAAGTGCAGCATCTTCTTTCCCCTTAGGGTACCAATATGGCCCTGTGCCTTCTTTTCTCGAAAATTCTCCCCATCTGAACGTAATTCTGACGTGGGGAACCGGGAATTGTTGGCCATGAAATGGGCATTTGAAGAGTGGAGACATTTGTCGGAGGGAGCTAGACATCAAGTTGTGGTCCTCACCGACCACAAGAATTTGATTTATCTTGAAACAGCCAAACGCTTGAATCCTAGACAGGCTAGGTGGGCCTTGTTTTTCACGCGTTATAATTTTATGGTCTCTTTTCTTCCAAACACTAAGAATGTTAAGGCGGATGCCCTTTCTAGGAGTTTCTTTGCAGATTCTCTTATTGTGACCGAGTCTACTGCCATTCTAGGTGAGGGGGTAGTTCTTTCCGCCATCTCGACCAATTTGAGACGTGCCCTGGATGAATTTCAGGAGGACAAACCTGAGCGTTGCCCTATGGGAAAATTGTATGTTCCTGACCAGTGGAGGAAGAGAGTAATGTCTGAAATTCATTGCTCCGTGTTGGTTGGTCATCCAGGTATTTTTGGTACCAGAGATTTGGTGAGTCGGCCTTTTTGGTGGCCTGCCTTATCTCGTGATGTCAGGAATTTTGTGCAGTCCTGTGGGACTTGTTCTCGGTCTAAACCCTGTTCCCGTTCTAGTGGGTTGTTGATGCCCCTGACGGTGCCCAAGAGGCCATGGACCCATATCTCAAAGGATTTTATTTCTGATCTTCCTGTCTCTCAGAGAATGACTGTTATCTGGGTGATTTGTGATAGATTTTCTAAAATGATCCATCTTGTACCACTCCCAAAGTTGCCATCTTCTTCAGAGTTGCTGCCCTTGTTTTTACAACAGGTGGTTCGGTTGCATGGGATTCCTCAGAACATTGTGTCGGACAGAGGAGTCCAGTTTGTTTCCATATTTTGGAGAACTTTTTGTTCCATTCTGGGAATTCAGTTATCTTTCTCCTCTGCGTTTCATCCTCAGACCAATTGGCAGACTGAGAGAACAAACCAGACTTTGGAGTCCTATTTGAGATGTTTTATATCTGCTGATCAGGATGACTGGGTCTCATTTTTGCCCTTGGCCGAATTCACGCTAAGCAATAGAGCTAGTTCTGCCACTTTAATGTCGCCCTTTTTCTGTAACTTTGGGTTTCATCCTCGATTTTCTTCAGGCCAAGTGGAATCTTCGACCTGCCCAAGTGTGGACACTGTGGTAGAGAGAATGCAGCAGATTTGGGACCAAGTGGTGGATAAGTTGTGCCTCTCTCAGGAAAAAGCCCAACGGTTTTCCAACCGGCATAGGACCTTTGGTCCCCGGTTTAAAGTGGGTGATATGGTTTGATTGTCGTCAAAGAATATTCCCATGAAGGTTGTGTCTCCAAAGTTCAAGCCAAGATTCATTGGACCTTATAAGATTTTGGAGATTTTTAATCCTGTTTCTTTTCGATTGGCTCTTCCAGTTACGTTTAAGATCCATAACGTGTTGCATAAATCTCTGTTGAAGAGGTTTGTGGAGCCAGTAGTTCCTATGGCGGCACCTCCTGACCCTGTATTGGTTAAAGGCAATGTGGAATATGAGGTAGAGAAAATATTGGATTCTCGTTTGGCTAGACAGAGACTCCAGTACTTGGTCAAATGGAAGGGATATGGCCAGGAGGATAATTCTTGGGTCTCTGCTTCTGACATTCATGCCGATAGATTGGTTTGTGCTTTTCACCGGGCCCATCCCGATCGGCCTGGTGGCGTGGATGAGGGTTCGGTGACCCCTCCTCAAGGGGGGGTACTGTTGTGAATTCACTTTCTGGCCTACCTCTGGTTGCTGGTGAAGGTAGTGGAGATGGTTGTATTGACAGAGGGGTCGCGAGTTCTCTTTCTGGGCTCCCTCTGGTGGATACAGGAGGTGATGGAGCTGATCTAATTAACAGAGGCCTGCCACTTGATAATGAGGAGGACGATTGGACATTGGGAGTTTCTGACTGGATTTAAGACAGCCGACTCCCTATATCCCTGCTGGTGATTTTTTTCTGCCTCCTGAGGTCTTAGTATCCAGCTCAGTCCCTGCATGCTCAAGCTAAGTGTTCTTTTGCTATTGTTCACATTTGATTTGGTTTTGTCTATTTCAGTTTTGTGTGGTCAGCCAGCCCCGGCTGGGGCTGTGCTGAATATCCATCCTTATGTTAATGTTTGTGCCAGTTTGTTTTTGTCCCTTATTAGATTGGCCTCTCTTTGCTCTGTTTTCAGAATATACCAGAGTGCTGATATAGTGGGCGAAGTCTAGTGACTTCATTTTTTTTTTCTATCAGACGTTTTGGGCATTTTTTGCAGGGGTTTTTGCGTGATTGCAGACAGTGTCTTTCCTTTCCTGTCCTGTCTAGTTAGTTTGGACCCCATCGTTTGCTCAGCCTATTTTCCTACCTGCGTTTGTGTTTTCATCTTGTCTCACCGACAATATATGTTTGAGGGCTATCTATTCCTTTGGTGTCTGCTCTGGGGCAGTTTAGATTTCCCCTTTCTTGCTTCAGGCTTATTTAGTTCTCCGGCTGTGTCGAGGTGTCTAGAATCATTGTGGTATGCTCCACGGCTACTGCTAGTTGTGTGGATAGGATCAGGGGTCTGCAATCCGCTTAGTTACCAACCTTTCTGGTTTTCTGTGGCTTAGCTTGGTCTTGCTTTCCTCCTCGGTGACCCAATCATAACACCGAACTGTGACTGAATTTTGTCGACTTTGAGTAAAAATGCTTGTGAAAGCTATCACAAATCCGAATGTGCTGCATTTGTGCCGAATTTGAGATTGGTGAACGTTTGCTCATCTCTAGTCTTAAACTTCTTCTAAAGATGATGCACAAGAAAGTCCACAAAAAGTTCGCTGAAGGCAAGCAGACTAAGGGCATGAATTACTGCAACATGTTGTCACGTGCCCCGTCCTGTGTGACGCGGCCAGCAGGCCGGTAACTAATACAACAGGACACGGCACGTGTAATTGTCCAGTGTAACGCAGCCCGCAGGCCGGTAACTAATACAACAAGACACAGCGGATAGGGAAAAATTTACAAAGGTGGACCCTGCAATAGGGGATGGGGGATGTGGAGACCTCCTGCACTCCCCTGAGTCAATGTCCCTAATGCTCCTAACGTTCCCTATGCCGGATCCGCACCAGGCGCCGATCACGAACTTGTCGCCATAGCACACCCTTCACCTATTCCTTACTAGGGAGCTGGGTGGTGCAGGCACTGGCCCCACCGCTGTACTAACACCAACATGAGGAAAAGTGACAAACAGGGAAACACTTAGCTTTGCTCTGATGCACTTGCTCCAGGCAACAGAGTCCAACACCTGAGTGCATCTTCCTCCCACCATGTCCAACACCTGGGTGCAGCTGTCCAGCAACGGAGTCCAGCACCTGAGTGCAGCTTCCAGCAAAAGAGTCCAGCAACTGAGTGCAGCTCTACACCAAAGCTGCCACTCCACCAAGCTTTGCAAGAATTCTTCACTGACACCATAGCTGCCACTCCACCATGCTTTACACGAACTCCTCGCTGACAACATAGCTGCCACTCCAGGACTCTGACTGAGCTGTCCTGGACTCTCCTCAGCTCCTTCCTTCACCCATCAATATTAGAAAAGACCAACAATATCACCAACATCAGAGAGCACAACTGACACACCTTTATTGAGTAAACACACCTGTTAGTGATTCCCGTGCAATTACACTAACCACCACCGGGGGCAAAACTATCTCTAAAAACACCAGTGCAATGATCATACTGGCCACCGGGGGAAAACTATCTCTAAGCACACCAGTGCAATGACCATACTGGCCACCGGGGGGAAAACTATCTCTAAGCACAAAGCTTAGAGAGAGGAAAAAAAAGGTTACCAGCGCTCTTATCTGACATGATCCCGCATGGTTCATGACACATGTCCTGTGTTCTGATGAGACAAAGATAAACTTATTTGGTTCAGATGGTGTCGAGCCTGTGTGGCGGCAACCAGGTGAGGAGTAATAAAACAACTGTGTCTTGTCTACAATCAAGTACGGTGGTGGGAGTGTCATGGATTGGGGCTGCATGAGTGCTACCGGCTATAGGGAGCTACAGATCATTGAGGGAGCCATGAATGCCAACATGTACTGTGACTTACTGAAGCAGAGCAAGATCCACTAAATTCAGAAACTGGGACGCAGGGCAGTATTCCAACATAATGACCCCAAGTCACACCTCCAAGATGACTATTGCCTTGCAAAAGAAACTGAGGGTAAAGTTTTGGGACTGGCCAAGCATGTCTCCAGACCTAAACTCTGTTGAGCATCTGTGAGGCATCCTGACACGGAAGGTGAAGGAACTCAAGGTCTCTAACATCCACCAGCTCCGTGATGCTGTACTGTAGAAGTGGAAGAGGATTCCAGTGGCAACCTGTGAAGCTCTAGTGAACTCTATGCCCAAGAGAGTTAAGGCAGTGCTTGAAAATAATGGTGGACACACAAAATATTGACACTTTTTGCACAATTTGGCCATTTTCACTCAGGGCTGTTCTCACTTTTATTGTCAGCAGTTTAGACATTAAGGCTGTCTGTTGAGTTGTTTTAGAGGGCACACTAAATTACGCTGTTATACTCACACTGAATACTTTACATTGTATAAATGTGTCATATCTTTGGTGTTTCATGAAAAGATATAATAAAACATTTACAAAAATGTCATGGGTGTGCTCACTTTTGTGAAATACTGTGTAAGTGTGTGTGTATATATATATATTGTAGTGTAGCGGTAACACCGTATGCAGTGATGAGACAGTGATCCAGCAAAGATCAAAGCAAAAGTCTCTTTAATGTTTAACTCCCAAATAATGCACAACACACGATATCCTCCGGATCACAGCCTGGAACCATATCCTCTGGATTACAGCCAACAAACATGCCATTCCACCTCCTGAGACCAGTTGTCGTGGGCGACTGCACCGCTGTGTATGCCGTGGGAGCCATGCCTTCCAGCTGCCTTGGCTGTCTGGCTCCGCTTGCCTGCATTGCCTCACATAGGTGAAAGCTCTACAGTGCTTTCTGCTCTGCTCTCCTCCAAACACTAGAATGACACTAACCCTGAACCTGACACACACAAACCCTATTCTGCAGGGTTTTTTAACTAGCAACCTGTGGCCTTCAGCCACATAGAAAACCCAGCCAGGATTGAAACGGATTGCAACACTAACATACTGCAGTCAGTTTCAAAACACAAAAGCCCAGAGCAGATTTTCCTTAAATCTGCCTTGGACAACTAGCATGTTCAAGACCTATTATGCTGTATTCAATCTGTCCCCACTCTGCACTCACATTTTGTAACTTCCAGGCAAGATAATATTTCTAGATTTTATGTTTCCTTTTATGACACCCAAATAAAATCTCTGCCCTTGTAATATTGAGGGAAACAATCTGAAGAGCATAGCCAGGCCACATTTGGAATTCTGTGTACAATTTGGGGCTCCTGTGTATAAGAAGGACATAGCTGAACTAGACTGGGAGAAGAGCAGAGCAACTGAGGTTAAAGGGGTTGCCCTCTACTCAGACAACCCCCCTCTCAACCCCTTTGTTTCACCCCTCTGGTGATGCTCCAACAGTGTCAGCACTGGTATTCCTGTGGCTTGCATTATTTTAGGTCTCGCAAGTCCTTTGGCCAATCAGCCCTGGCTTTACTCTCCCCTCCTTCAGGAAAATCCATAAATCCAGAGGAAATCAGAGCTGCGGCTACTCTCTCACTTCTTCTGGATTTCAATTACTTCCATAGGAGAGCAGAGTGAAGCCAACGCTGATTGGCGAAAGGGATCACTTGACATAACAATGTCACACTAGCATGGGATAGCCAGTGCCAATACCACTGGAACGGCACCACCACCCGAAGTTAGTAAAAGTGTTGTTGTTATTTTACTGGCGGGAAATGTAAAGATTCAAAAGGGGTTGTCTGAGTAGTATGTAGATGGGTAATTAAACTTGGGGTTCTCAGTTTGAAAAGTAAGGGCCCCGTCACACATAGTGACTCACCAGCGATCCCAACAACGATATGAACTTGTCAGGATCGCTGGTGTGTCGCTACATGATCACTGGTGAGCTGTCAAACAGGCAGCTTCACCAGTGATCAGGACTGCAACACGTGGGTAACAAGCAACGCATGTCGCTTAGTTTCCCACTGTGTACCTTAGTTACCAGTGCGCTGGTGCAGGGAGCTGGTAACCAAGGTACACATTGGGTTTCTAAGCGGTGCGCGGCACTTAGAAACCCGATGTGTACCTTTGTTACCAGCTCCCTGCACCAGCGCGCTGGTAACTAAGGTACACATCGGGTTTCTAAGCGCTGCTCGGCACTTAGAAACCCGATGTTTACCTTGGTTACCAGCTCGCTGATCGCTGGTCTCCTGCCTGCCACACGCAGCGATGCGTGCTGGCCAGCGGGAGACCAGCGATCAAAAAAATGTTCTGGCCATTCCAGGATGATCAGCGATACCCGGCAGGGGGGGCGGTCGCTGATAAGTGTCACACACAGCGATGTCGCTGGTGAGATCGCTGTTGAGTCACAAAACTTGTGACTCAGCAGCGATCTCGCTAGCGAGATAGCTGTGTGTGATGGGGGCTTTAGGCTTAGGTGAGATCTTATTACAATGTTCAAAGATATACAGTACAGTGATCTTTCTAATAATGTTTTCTACTTAGGCCTGCAATAACGAGAAGGGGAGCAACCCTTCTGTCCAGTAGAATGAAGGATTAATCATCGCAAAAATGGTTGATTCATTAATAGTGTTGAGCATTCCGATACCGCAAGTATCGGGTATCGGCCGATATTAGCTGTATCGGAATTCCGATACTTAGTTCCGATACTTTTTTCATATCGAATACCGGAATCGGAAGTTCCCATAATGCTAGGAGCCCACTCGATTTGATTCAGCCAATGGGGATCCTCAGAAGTGTGGCGATATCCTGTTAGGCATGTAGGCATGTTAACTACTGGCATGGCTGTGATTGGCTGCTGAAATGATGTCATGATGCACTATAAAAAGCGCTGCAGTCGCCATTTCTGGTCACTCTGCTGTGAATTCAGTTAGGGACAGGCTGCTGTTGAAGACTGTGAGGGACAGTTAGAAATAGCGATTCCACAAAACATATAGTGCTCAACCCAGGCTACATAAACCACCACTGTAGCTTGCTTTTCCCTAGCAGCGCTGTTTTCACAGCTGTCTGCAAGGGCTGTGTGAGTGCAGACCCACGCTGTGTAGTGTGTCCTGCAGGCACGTCTGCATGTAGGCCGCCCAGCGTGTGTCTCTGCCTCATACACATTTTTCTTTTATTGCTGCTTTTTTTTTCTCCTGTATAGTGTGCTTCCATACGTATCCATATACGTTGGTTGCAAACACTAAAGGAGTGGACAGCGGAGCCTTTCAGCAGCCTTTCAGTGCTATAGCCCATTTCTCTGCACTGTTTTTGGCTGTCTGATAGGTCTCTCTGTGTGTGAGTGCAGCTCACGTTGCAGTGTGTTCTACAGCCACCGCTAGCTGTAGTCCGCTCAGCGTGCGTCACTGCCTCATACATAGTCCTTTTTTTGCAGCTAATTTAGCCAGATTTTTGCTCCTATATTAGTGTGCTTCCAACCGCATCCATTGTCATTGGTTGGTTGCAAACACTATATAGGATTAGATAGAGGAGCCTTTTTGCTGGCTTGTGCCCTTCAGGGCCAGCCAGGCTAGTATCACCCTATTTTTTGGAGCCTCATCAATTGCATTGTAGGTTAGCTTCCTGCATTGTAATCGCTCCAAAAAGTTTGTGATACTATAGCTTTCAAACTTTGGTCACATCCTTTCCTTTCCCCCCACCCAAAAAAAAGGAAATAAAGTTCACCAAACACTCCACTTTACAGTTGTCTAGGCCACATTAGATCATATTAAAGTGTAGTACACACACTCTTAACCAAATTAGTGTTTCTTATACTGGTTAGCAGGTGTTCAGGAATAAGAACACTAAGCCACCCCTTTTTTACTTTTCTGCCTATCTTTATCAGTCTACCAAGATGAAGAAGGCAGGGAGTAAGGCACGTGGTCATGGCCGTGGAGTTTCAGCAGGGAGAGGACGGGGGGATTCAGCAGGGAGAGGAAGTGGGGATTCGGTATCTGCTGCGGCCTCCAGTGACCCGGCATCCCCCACTTTTACCAGGCAACAGTCCTTCATGCGCAGCTTTGTAGGACCTCGCCGTACCCCACTGCTGCGTGACGAACAAATTGAAGCCGTTGTCGGATGGATGGCAGCTAACGCATCCACTTCAATGACTTTCGCATCCTCCCAAGGCCAGAGCACTGAAGAGCAACCATCTGTCTCTTCACCACCTGCCAAATTGCCCAGGCAGTCTGAGAGCCCTGGACAGGAGCCATCTCAATCTTTACTTCTGTTCTCAGAATCTGTTGACTTGGAAAGAGGTGGCCAGCCAAGCAGCATTGTAGAGCGTGAAGAAGAGGGAGTATGCAGTGATGCGCAACTGCTTTGTCCCTCTGAATCTGAAGAGGCGGGTGGGCCAGTGCCTATGGTCAGCACACCTCAGTATGCATCAGATGATGATGAGACTCAGTTGCCAATTTCTGGTGCGTATGGTGCTGGCGAGACAACCCAGGACCAGCCGGTGCTTGAAGAGGGGAATGTAGATGATGAGGTCCTTGACCCATCATGGCGTCAGCCACAGGAAGGTGGTGGGAGCAGCTCTGAGGAAGAGATTCCCCGAACGGCCAAAAGAGGAGGGAGAGGGCGGGGGCAGACTTGGTTGCCTGTAGCCTCCACTTTGGCACCCGTGAGGAGCAATCCTCTTCCAAAACACAAAACGGGCGCTCCCAGGACTTGCAGTGCGTGGTCTTTTTTTGACACAGTTGCAGATGACATTTGCTTTGTCAAATGCAAGCTGTGTCATCAGAAAGTGAAACGAGGGAAAAATGTGACCAACCTCAATACCACAAATATGTGGAAACATGTGCGTACCAAGCACGAGGTGGAGTTACACAGACACACTGAAGATGTAGGCCAACCTTCAGCAGCACCTACCACCTCTTCAGCTCGTGTTGGGGCCTCTTCCTCCAGCTCACACACAGCTGGTTCGGCTTCCTCACTGGAACGCCATGGAAGAACCACTGCCACTGTTGTCCAGAGACCCAGTGAAATTCCACCCACTGAACCACGTTCGCAGTCATCAGCACACTCCCAGGCCACTCACCAGCAATCGGTAGCACAGGTATGGGAGAAAAAGCGGCCATACTCGGCAAACCATCCCCGAGCACTGGCTCTGAATGCCGGCATTGCCAAACTACTGGCCCTTGAGATGCTGTCATTCAGGCTGGTGGAGACTGACACCTTCCAGAACTTTATGTCATTGGCAGTTCCACAATACAATGTGCCCAGCCGCTTTTATTTCAGCAGGCAAGCTGTCCCTGCACTGCAAAAGCATGTGGAGGGAAAAATTAAAAATGCGCTACTAAATGCCGTCAGTAGCAAGGTCCACCTGACCACCGATGCGTGGACCAGTAGCCATGGACAGGGACCATACCTTTCCCTCACTGCCCATTGGGTCAATGTTGTTGAGCCGGGTACAGATCTGGAGAGTGGCTCTGTACGTATTCTGCCAACTCCAAGGATTGCAGGAATGCTGTCTGTACATATTGAGTCCTCCTCCTACTCTAGTTCCTTGGAATCAGCACTGCGTGAGCCTGTTAGGCCAGATATGAGCACAGGTGTGGCCAAACGTCAACAGGCCATCCTTAAATTAATTTCTTTGGGGAATCGGAGCCACACAGCACAGGAGCTCTGGAATGCCATCAAGCAGGAGAGCAATGTGTGGTTTGTGCCAGCGAATCTCCAGCCAGGTTTGGTAGCGAGTGACCATAGCCGAAATCTAGTGGCAGCTCTGGGCCTAGGCAACCTCACTCACATACCATGTCTGGCACACGTGCTCAATTTGGTCGTGCAGAGCTTTCTGAGGGACTATCCGGATCTTGATGCACTGCTGCACAAGGTTCGCCAAGAGTGTGCTCACTTGCGGCGTTCCAGCATGGCAAGATCGCGCATTGCATCTCTGCAACGCCGATTCCGCCTACCAGAACATCGCATCATATGTGACCTCCCCACCAGGTGGAATTCAACGTTACATATGTTGGAGCGGTTGTGTGAGCAGCAGGCAGCAGTAATGGAGTACCAGCTGCATCAGGCGCAAACAAGTCGCACTGTGCGCCGGACACACTTCACCACCACTGAGTGGGCCACTATGAGGGACATCTGCCAAGTTTTGCGTGCCTTCGATGACTCCACGTGGATGGCCAGTGCAGATGATGCACTAATCAGCATGACTGTCCCCCTCATCTGTCTGCTTCAAAAAACCTTACAAGCACTAAGTGAGGAGGTTTTTGAAGAGGTCGAGGATGAGCAGTCAGAAATGCCATCTGCTTCTGGCACGTCTGCGCAACGTGCTTCCACACAAAGGCCCAGGCAGGGGACACTTAGTGAGGAGGATGACGAGGAGTCAATGGAGGAGGAGGAACACATCTCTCCAGAGGAGGGAGGTACACAAGGCTCTAGTAGTCAGTGTGTACAGCGAGGGTGGGGTGATGCTGAGCAGGCAGAGATGCTGCCTCAAGCTGGGGACAGCGTTTCCGGTCCAGTTGGCAGTCTGCAGCACATGGTTGATTTCATGCTGCAGTGCTTGTTAAATGACCGCTGCATCGCCAACATTCTCCACACGGCTGATTATTGGGTGTACACCCTCCTAGATCCTCACTACCGGGACAACTTACAAAGCCTCATACCACAGTTGAATCGGGAGCGAAAAATGCGGGAGTACCAAGAAACACTTGTGCAGGCCATCATGTTCTCCATTCCCCCCACAAGTGTTGCTGGTAGTGCTTTTCAAAGCAGCCATGTGGGTAGAGGCAGTGGAGGAAGCTCTGCACAAAGAGGTAGCAGAGGCAGTGCCGCAGGACAAGGCAAGGCCAGTATGGCCCAAATGTGGAAAAGTTTTGTGGGACCGCCACAAACGGCTACACCATCACAGATGGCTCCAGTCAGCAGGAGGCAACGTTTCCGTCAGATGGTGACAGACTACTTGTCGTGCCCTGTTAGTGTTCTCCCAGACGGCTCTTCCCCGTTCAAGTATTGGGTCTCTAAGCTGGATACATGGCCAGAGCTTAGCCAGTATGCATTGGAGGTGCTGGCTTGCCCTGCTGCCAGTGTATTATCGGAACGTGTCTTTAGTGCTGCAGGTGGTGTGGTAACAGACCGTCGCACGCGACTATCCGCCGATAATGTTGACCGTCTTACTTTTGTGAAAATGAACAAGGCCTGGATCTCACCTGAATTTGCCAGTCCTCTTCCAGAATAAATAATTGGCTGGCAACAGGATCCAGGTCTCCTGTTGTGTTCATGTTTCTATGACCTGAACTTTATTTCCTGGGCTACAGCAACGCCCGTTGTTGCTCAGAAGTGCTGTCCGCACAGACAAAACACTCGCTCATGTGTAAGTGGGGTTCGGTAACGTCAGCTGATCCCCTGCTGTGTGTATTGCAAAGTGTCCTGCTCCCTCCACAGTCAAACAACCTCAGATTTACACCTGGCTCCAAGTAGGCCTCGGCCTACTACCTCATTTTCCCTGGGCTCCGACAACGCCAGTTGGTGCTCGGAAGTGCTGTCCGCACAGACAAAACACCAAAACACTCGCTCATGTGTAAGTGGGGTTCAGTAACGTCAGCTGATCCCCTGCTGTGTGTACGGCAAACTCTCCTGCTGCCTACAACTTCTGACTACCTCTGATTTAATATGTTCTCTGATTTGCCCTCTGTCTCCACTCTGTTTTGAGTATTTCCTCCGGCCTACAACACCGCCTGTTTCTGCTGTCAAGTGCCGTCTGCACAATCCACACTTGTTCCTGTGGTACCTGGGTCCTGTAGCATCTGCTCATCTCCAGAGTTGAGCACGGCAATGTCTCCTGCTTTGTCTACATTCCCACTACTTGTAGTGGAAATGTGGACAGAGTAGGAGACATTGCCTGACTCACCTCTAGGGAGAAGCTGCTGTTACAGAACCCCAGTAACACAGGAACAAGTGTGGGTTGTGCAGACGGCATTTCAGAGCAGCAACTGGCGTGGTTGGAAGCTAGAGGAAATACTCGAAACAGAGTGAAGACAGAGGCCTAATTGGAGTACGTTGACAGTTAGTAGTAGTCTAGAAACAATCGCAAACTGCCACCAAGTAGGCCTCGGCCTACTACCTGATTTTCCTTGGGCTCCGACACCGCCAGTTGGTGCTCAGATGTGCTGTCCGCACAGACAAAACACTCGCTCATGTGTAAGTGGGGTTCGGTAACGTCAGCTGATCCCCTGCTGTGTGTATGGCAAAGTGTCCTGCTCCCTCCACAGTCAAACAACCTCAGATTTACACCTGGCTCCAAGTAGGCCTCGGCCTACTACCTCATTTTCCCTGGGCTCCGACAACGCCAGTTGGTGCTCGGAAGTGCTGTCCGCACAGACAAAACACTCGCTCATGTGTAAGTGGGGTTCGGTAACGTCAGCTGATCCCCTGCTGTGTGTACGGCAAACTCTCCTGCTGCCTACAACTTCTGACTACCTCTGATTTAATATGTTCTCTGATTTGCCCTCTGTCTCCACTCTGTTTTGAGTATTTCCTCCGGCCTACAACACCGCCTGTTTCTGCTCTCAAGTGCCGTCTGCACAATCCACACTTGTTCCTGTGGTACCTGGGTCCTGTAACATCTGCTCATCTCCAGAGTTGAGCACGGCAATGTCTCCTGCTTTGTCTACATTCACACTACTTGTAGTGGAAATGTGGACAGAGCAGGAGACATTGATTGACTCACCTCTAGGGAGAAGCTGCTGTTACAGAACCCCAGTAACACAGGAACAAGTGTGGGTTGTGCAGACGGCATTTCAGAGCAGCAACTGGGGTGGTTGGAAGCCAGAGGAAATACTCGAAACAGAGTGAAGACAGAGGCCTAATTGGAGTACGTTGACAGTTAGTAGTAGTCTAGAAACAATCGCAAACTGCCACCAAGTAGGCCTCAGCCTACTACCTGATTTTCCCTGGGCTCTGACACCGCCAGTTGGTGCTCAGAAGTGCTGTCCGCACAGACAAAACACTCGCTCATGTGTAAGTGGGGTTTGGTAACGTCAGCTGATCCCCTGCTGTGTGTATGGCAAAGTGTCCTGCTCCCTCCACAGTCAAATAACCTCAGATTTACACCAGGCTCCAAGTAGGCCTCGGCCTACTACCTCATTTTCCCTGGGCTCCAACAACGCCAGTTGGTGCTCGGAAGTGCTGTCCACACAGAAAAACACACTCGTTCATGTGAAAGTGGGGTTCGGTAACGTCAGCTGATCCCCTGCTGTGTGGCGGGCAAACTGCTGCTGCCTCCAAATTTTAGCTACTTCAGATTTAAACATTCTCTGATTTGGCCTCTGTCTCCACTCTGTCTCTAGTATTTCCCCTGACCTCCAACACCACCAGTTCCTGCTCACAGTTGCCGTCCACGCATTCCACACGTGTTCCTGTGTTACTGGGGTTCTGTTACGTCAGCAGATCCCCCAATGTGTGTCCGCCACTGTCTCCTGCGCTGTCCACCTTCCCACTGCAAGCGGTGGGAATGTGGACAGAGCAGGAGACAGTGGCAGACACACATCAGGGGATCTGCTGACATTACAGAACACCAGTAACACAGGAACACGTGTGGATTGGGCAGACGGCTACTGTACGCATAAACTGGCGGTGTTGGTGGTCACGTGAAATCCTGGAAACAGAGTGGAGACAGATGCCTAATTGGAGTACGTTGACAGCCTGTTATAGCCTACAAACAATCTAAAACTGCTACCAAGTAGGCCTCGGCCTGCACCCTGGTTCTCCCTGGGCTCCAACAATGCTAGTTGGTGCTCGGAAGTGCTGTCCACACAGAAAAACACACTTGTTCATGTGAAAGTGGGGGTCAGTAATGTCAGCTGATCCCCTGCTGTGTGGAGGGCAAACTGCTGCTGCCTCCAAATTCAAACAACGTCTTATCTTAAACTGCCTCCAAGTAGGCCTCAGCCTACAAAATGACTATCCCTGGGCTCCAACATCGTCAGTTGTTGCTCGGATGTGCCGACCACACAGAAAAACACACTCGTTCATATGAAAGTGGGGTTCGGTAACGTCGGCTGATCCCCTGCTGTGTGGAGGGCAAAGTGTCCTGCTCCCTCCAAAGTCAAAATACCTCAGCTTTACACCTGGCTCCTAGTAGGCCTCGGCCTGCACCATGATTGTCCCTGGGTTCCAACAAGGCTAGTTGGTGCTCGGAAGTGCTGTCCACACAGAAAAACACACTTGTTCATGTGAAAGTGGGGTTCGGTAACGTCAGCTGATCCCCTGCTGTGTGGAGGGCAAAGTGTCCTGCTCCCTCCAAAGTCAAAATACCTCAGCTTTACACCTGGCTCCTAGTAGTCCTCGGCCTGCACCATGATTGTCCCTGGGTTCCAACAATGCTAGTTGGTGCTCGGAAGTGCTGTCCACACAGAAAAACACACTCGTTCATGTGAAAGTGGGGTTCGGTAACGTCAGCTGATCCCCTGCTGTGTGGATGGCAAACTGCTGCTGTCTCCAAATTGTAACTACTTCAGATTTAAACATTCTCTGATTTGGCCTCTGTCTCCACTCTGTCTCTAGTATTTCCCCTGACCTCCAACACTGCCAGTTCCTGCTCACAGTTGCCATCCACGCATTCCACACTTGTTCCTGTGTTCCTGGTGTTCTGTAACGTGAGCTGATCCCCCAATGTGTGTCCGGCACTGTCTCCTGCGCTGTCCACCTTCCCACTGCAAGTGGTGGGAACGTGGACAGAGCAGGAGACATTGGCAGACAAACATCAGGGGATCTGCTGACATTACAGAACACCAGTAACACAGGAACACGTGTGGATTGGGCAGACGGCTACTGTACGCATAAACTGGCGCTGTTGGTAGTCACGTGAAATCCTGGAAACAGAGTGGAGACAGATGCCTAATTGGAGCACGTTGACAGTCTGTTGTAGCCTACAAACAATCTAAAACTGCCACCAAGTAGGCCTCGGCCTGCACCCTGGTTCTCCCTGGGCTCCAACAACGCTAGTTGGTGCTCAGAAGTGCTGTCCACACAGAAAAACACACTCGTTCATGTGAAAGTGGGGGTCAGTAACGTCAGCTGATCCCCTGCTGTGTGGAGGGCAAAGTGTCCTGCTCCCTCCAAAGTCAAAATACCTCAGCTTTACACCTGGCTCCTAGTAGGCCTCGGCCTGCACCATGATTGTCCCTGGGTTCCAACAACGATAGTTGGTGCTCGGAAGTGCAGTCCACACAGAAAAACACACTCGTTCATGTGAAAGTGGGGTTCGGTAACGTCAGCTGATCCCCTGCTGTGTGGAGGGCAAAGTGTCCTGCTCCCTCCAAAGTCAAAATACCTCAGCTTTACACCTGGCTCCTAGTAGGCCTCGGCCTGCACCATGATTGTCCCTGGGTTCCAACAACGCTAGTTGGTGCTCGGAAGTGCTGTCCACACAGAAAAACACACTCGTTCATGTGAAAGTGGGGTTCGGTAACGTCAGCTGATCCCCTGCTGTGTGGAGGGCAAACTGCTGCTGCCTCCAAATTGTAACTACTTCAGATTTAAACATTCTCTGATTTGGCCTCTGTCTCCACTCTGTCTCTAGTATTTCCCCTGACCTCCAATACCGCCAGTTCCTGCTCACAGTTGCCGTCCACGCATTCCACACTTGTTCCTGTGTTCCTGGTGTTCTGTAACATGAGCTGATCCCCCAATGTGTGTCCGGCACTGTCTCCTGCGCTGTCCACCTTCCCACTGCAAGTGGTGGGAATGTGGACAGAGCAGGAGACATTGGCAGACAAACATCAGGGGATCTGCTGACATTACAGAACACCAGTAACACAGGAACACGTGTGGATTGGGCAGACGGCTACTGTACGCATAAACTGGTGCTGTTGGTAGTCGCGTGAAATCCTGGAAACAGAGTGGAGACAGATGCCTAATTGGAGCACGTTGACAGTCTGTTGTAGCCTACCAACAATCTAAAACTGCCACCAAGGAGGCCTCGGCCTGTACCCTGGTTCTCCCTGGGCTCCAACAACGCTAGTTGGTGCTCAGAAGTGCTGTCCACACAGAAAAACACACTCGTTCATGTGAAAGTGGGGGTCAGTAACGTCAGCTGATCCCCTGCTGTGTGGAGGGCAAAGTGTCCTGCTCCCTCCAAAGTCAAAATACCTCAGGTTTACACCTGGCTCCTAGTAGGCCTCGGCCTGCACCATGATTGTCCCTGGGTTCCAACAACGCTAGTTGGTGCTCGGAAGTGCTGTCCACACAGAAAAACACACTCGTTCATGTGAAAGTGGGGTTCGGTAACGTCAGCTGATCCCCTGCTGTGTGGAGGGCAAAGAGTCCTGCTCCCTCCAAAGTCAAAATACCTCAGCTTTACACCTGGCTCCTAGTAGGCCTCGGCCTGCACCATGATTGTCCCTGGGTTCCAACAACGCTAGTTGGTGCTCGGAAGTGCTGTCCACACAGAGAAACACACTCGTTCATGTGAAAGTGGGGTTCGGTAATGTCAGCTGATCCCCTGCTGTGTGGAGGGCAAAGTGTCCTGCTCCCTCCAAAGTCAAAATACCTCAGCTTTACACCTGGCTCCTAGTAGGCCTCGGCCTGCACCATGATTGTCCCTGGGTTCCAACAACGCTAGTTGGTGCTCGGAAGTGCTGTCCACATAGAAAAACACACTCGTTCATGTGAAAGTGGGGTTCGGTAGCATCAGCTGATCCCCTGCTGTGTGGAGGGCAAACTGCTGCTGCCTCCAAATTCAAACATCGTCTATTCTTAAACTGCCTCCAAGTAGGCCTAAGCCTACAAAATGACTATCCCTGGGCTCCAACATCATCAGTTGTTGCTCGGATGTGCCGTCCACACAGAAAAACACACTCGTTCATGTGAAAGTGGGGTTCGGTAACGTCGGCTGATCCCCTGCTGTGTGGAGGGCAAAGTGTCCTGCTCCCTCCAAAGTCAAAATACCTCAGCTTTACACCTGGCTCCTAGTAGGCCTCGGCCTGCACCATGATTGTCCCTGGGTTCCAACAACGCTAGTTGGTGCTCGGAAGTGCTGTCCACACAGAAAAACACACTCGTTCATGTGAAAGTGGGGTTCGGTAACGTCAGCTGATCCCCTGCTGTGTGGAGGGCAAACTGCTGCTGCCTCCAAATTTTAGCTACTTCAGATTTAAACATTCTCTGATTTGGCCTCTGTCTCCACTCTGTCTTTAGTATTTCCCCTGACCTCCAACACCGCCAGTTCCTGCTCACAGTTGCCATCCACGCATTCCACACTTGTTCCTGTGTTCCTGGTGTTCTGTAACGTGAGCTGATCCCCCAATGTGTGTCCGGCACTGTCTCCTGCGCTGTCCACCTTCCCACTGCAAGTGGTGGGAATGTGGACAGTGCAGGAGACATTGGCAGACAAACATCAGGGGATCTGCTGACATTACAGAACACCAGTAACACAGGAACACGTGTGGATTGGGCAGACGGCTATTGTACGCATAAACTGGCGCTGTTGGTAGTCACGTGAAATCCTGGAAACAGAGTGGAGACAGATGCCTAATTGGAGCACGTTGACAGTCTGTTGTAGCCTACAAACAATCTAAAACTGCCACCAAGTAGGCCTCGGCCTGCACCCTGGTTCTCCCTGGGCTCCAACAACACTAGTTGGTGCTCAGAAGTGCTGTCCACACAGAAAAACACACTCGTTCATGTGAAAGTGGGGGTCAGTAACGTCAGCTGATCCCCTGCTGTGTGGAGGGCAAAGTGTCCTGCTCCCTCCAAAGTCAAAATAGCTCAGCTTTACACCTGGCTCCTAGTAGGCCTCGGCCTGCACCATGATTGTCCCTGGGTTCCAACAACGCTAGTTGGTGCTCGGAAGTGCTGTCCACACAAAAAAACACACTCGTTCATGTGAAAGTGGGGTTCGGTAAACGTCAGCTGATCCCCTGCTGTGTGGAGGGCAAAGTGTCCTGCTCCCTCCAAAGTCAAAATACTTCAGCTTTACACCTGGCTCCTAGTAGGCCTCGGCCTGCACCATGATTGTCCCTGGGTTCCAACAACGCTAGTTGGTGCTCGGAAGTCCTGTCCACACAGAAAAACACACTCGTTCATGTGAAAGTGGGGTTCGGTAACGTCAGCTGATCCCCTGCTGTGTGGAGGGCAAACTGCTGCTGTCTCCAAATTGTAACTACTTCAGATTTAAACCTTCTCTGATTTGGCCTCTGTCTCCACTCTGTCTCTAGTATTTCCCCTGACCTCCAACACCGCCAGTTCCTGCTCACAGTTGCCGTCCACGCATTCCACACTTGTTCCTGTGTTCCTGGTGTTCTGTAACGTGAGCTGATCCCCCAATGTGTGTCCGGCACTGTCTCCTGCGCTGTCCACCTTCCCACTGCAAGTGGTGGGAATGTGGACAGAGCAGGAGACATTGGCAGACAAACATCAGGGGATCTGCTGACATTACAGAACACCAGTAACACAGGAACACATGTGGATTGGGCAGACGGCTACTGTACGCATAAACTGGCGCTGTTGGTAGTCACGTGAAATCCTGGAAACAGAGTGGAGACAGATGCCTAATTGGAGCACGTTGACAGTCTGTTGTAGCCTACAAACAATCTAAAACTGCCACCAAGTAGGCCTCGGCCTGCACCCTGGTTCTCCCTGGGCTCCAACAACGCTAGTTGGTGCTCAGAAGTGCTGTCCACACAGAAAAACACACTCGTTCATGTGAAAGTGGGGGTCAGTAACGTCAGCTGATCCCCTGCTGTGTGGAGGGCAAAGTGTCCTGCTCCCTCCAAAGTCAAAATACCTCAGCTTTACACCTGGCTCCTAGTAGGCCTCGGCCTGCACCATGATTGTCCCTGGGTTCCAACAACGCTAGTTGGTGCTCGGAAGTGCTGTCCACACAGAAAAACACACTCGTTCATGTGAAAGTGGGGTTCGGTAATGTCAGCTGATCCCCTGCTGTGTGGAGGGCAAAGTGTCCTGCTCCCTCCAAAGTCAAAATACCTTAGCTTTACACCTGGCTCCTAGTAGGCCTCGGCCTGCACCATGATTGTCCCTGGGTTCCAACAACGCTAGTTGGTGCTCGGAAGTGCTGTCCACACAGAAAAACACACTCGTTCATGTGAAAGTGGGGTTCGGTAACGTCAGCTGATCCCCTGCTGTGTGGAGGGCAAACTGCTGCTGCCTCCAAATTGTAACTACTTCAGATTTAAACATTCTCTGATTTGGCCTCTGTCTCCACTCTGTCTCTAGTATTTCCCCTGACCTCCAACACCGCCAGTTCCTGCTCACAGTTGCCGTCCACGCATTCCACACTTGTTCCTGTGTTCCTGGTGTTCTGTAACGTGAGCTGATCCCCCAATGTGTGTCCGGCACTGTCTCCTGCGCTGTCCACCTTCCCACTGCAAGTGGTGGGAATGTGGACAGAGCAGGAGACATTGGCAGACAAACATCAGGGGATCTGCTGACATTACAGAACACCAGTAACACAGGAACACGTGTGGATTGGGCAGACGGCTACTGTACGCATAAACTGGCGCTGTTGGTAGTCACGTGAAATCCTGGAAACAGAGTGGAGACAGATGCTTAATTGGAGCACGTTGACAGTCTGTTGTAGCCTACAAACAATCTAAAACTGCCACCAAGTAGGCCTCGGCCTGCACCCTGGTTCTCCCTGGGCTCCAACAACGCTAGTTGGTGCTCAGAAGTGCTGTCCACACAGAAAAACACACTCGTTCATGTGAAAGTGGGGGTCAGTAACGTCAGCTGATCCCCTGCTGTGTGGAGGGCAAAGTGTCCTGCTCCCTCCAAAGTCAAAATACCTCAGCTTTACACCTGGCTCCTAGTAGGCCTCGGCCTGCACCATGATTGTCCCTGGGTTCCAACAACGCTAGTTGGTGCTCGGAAGTGCTGTCCACACAGAAAAACACTCTCGTTCATGTGAAAGTGGGGTTCGGTAACGTCAGCTGATCCCCTGCTGTGTGGAGGGCAAACTGCTGCTGCCTCCAAATTGTAACTACTTCAGATTTAAACATTCTCTGATTTGGCCTCTGTCTCCACTCTGTCTCTAGTATTTCCCCTGACCTCCAACACCGCCAGTTCCTGCTCACAGTTGCCGTCCACGCATTCCACAATTGTTCCTGTGTTCCTGGTGTTCTGTAACGTGAGCTGATCCCCCAATGTGTGTCCGGCACTGTCTCCTGCGCTGTCCACCTTCCCACTGCAAGTGGTGGGAATGTGGACAGAGCAGGAGACATTGGCAGACAAACATCAGGGGATCTGCTGACATTACAGAACACCAGTAACACAGGAACACGTGTGGATTGGGCAGACGGCTACTGTACGCATAAACTGGCGCTGTTGGTAGTCACGTGAAATCCTGGAAACAGACTGGAGACAGATGCCTAATTGGAGCACGTTGACAGTCTGTTGTAGCCTACAAACAATCTAAAACTGCCACCAAGTAGGCCTCGGCCTGCACCCTGGTTCTCCCTGGGCTCCAACAACGCTAGTTGGTGCTCAGAAGTGCTGTCCACACAGAAAAACACACTCGTTCATGTGAAAGTGGGGGTCAGTAACGTCAGCTGATCCCCTGCTGTGTGGAGGGCAAAGTGTCCTGCTCCCTCCAAAGTCAAAATACCTCAGCTTTACACCTGGCTCCTAGTAGGCCTCGGCCTGCACCATGATTGACCCTGGGTTCCAACAACGCTAGTTGTTGCTCGGAAGTGCTGTCCACACAGAAAAACACACTCGTTCATGTGAAAGTGGGGTTCGGTAACCTCAGCTGATCCCCTGCTGTGTGGAGGGCAAACTGCTGCTGCCTCCAAATTGTAACTACTTCAGATTTAAACATTCTCTGATTTGGCCTCTGTCTCCACTCTGTCTCTAGTATTTCCCCTGACCTCCAACACCGCCAGTTCCTGCTCACAGTTGCCGTCCACGCATTCCACACTTGTTCCTGTGTTCCTGGTGTTCTGTAACGTGAGCTGATCCCCCAATGTGTGTCCGGCACTGTCTCCTGCGCTGTCCACCTTCCCACTGCAAGTGGTGGGAATGTGGACAGAGCAGGAGACATTGGCAGACAAACATCAGGGGATCTGCTGACATTACAGAACACCAGTAACACAGGAACACGTGTGGATTGGGCAGACGGCTACTGTATGCATAAACTGGCGGTGTTGGTAGTCACGTGAAATCCTGGAAACAGAGTGGAGACAGATGCCTAATTGGAGCACGTTGACAGTCTGTTGTAGCCTACAAACAATCTAAAACTACCACCAAGTAGGCCTCGGCCCACACCATGATTGTCCCTGGGCTCCAACAACGCCAGTTGGTTCTCGGCAGTGTCTTTGGCACGGGGACTCCCTGTTGCCCAGCCTGGTTCCAGCACGCCTGCTGTTTACGGGTAGTGTCAAGGTCACTATGCCACCAATCCGTTGTCCTGTCGTCTTGCGGCCGGGTTAGCCGACTCTACGGTGCCTGCAGTTTAGGTGACTCCTATGTGGGCTGCGGGAACTGGCACTGAAGGCTGGATCCGTAGTGCCAATGGGACATGGACCCCCTGTAGGACTGTGGGTTTCGGTAACTGCGGCCGGCTTGCGGCCTGGCTACTTTGCTTTCAATGGGTACCTTCTGCTACCCACCCGGGTTTCAGCACTGTCTGCTGGTTCTCGCCAGAGCCTTTGGCCTAGGTGCCTCCATCTCGGTATCCGAGGTCCAGCACCGTCAGCTGGTCCTTGGTAGTGCTTTCTAGCACAGGTACCTCCTGCCTAGTAACCGTGGTCCAGCACCGTCAGCTGTTCCTCGGTAGTGCCATTGGCTCTTGTAGCTTTTGCTACCCATCTGGGTTCCAGCACCGTCAGCTGGTTCTCGGCAGTGTCTTTGGCACGGGGACTCCCTGTTGCCCAGCCTGGTTCCAGCACGCCTGCTGTTTCCAGGTAGTGTCAAGGTCACTATGCCACCAATCCGTTGTCCTGTCATCTTGCGGCCGGGTTAGCCGACTCTACGGTGCCTGCAGTTTAGGTGACTCCTATGTGGGCTGCGGGAACTGGCACTGAAGGCTGGATCCGTAGTGCCAATGGGACATGGACCCCCTGTAGGACTGTGGGTTTCGGTAACTGCGGCCGGCTTGCGGCCTGGCTACTTTGCTTTGAATGGGTACCTTCTGCTACCCACCCGGGTTCCAGCACTGTCTGCTGGTTCTCGCCAGAGCCTTAGGCCTAGGTGCCACCATCTCGGTATCCGAGGTCCAGCACCGTCAGCTGGTCCTTGGTAGTGCTTTCTAGCACAGGTACCTTCTGCCTAGTAACCATGGTCCAGCACCGTCAGCTGTTCCTCGGTAGTGCCATTGGCTCTTGTAGCTTTTGCTACCCATCTGGGTTCCAGCACCGTCACCTGGATCTCGGCAGTGTCTTTGGCACGGGGACTCCCTGTTGCCCAGCCTGGTTCCAGCATGCCTGCTGTTTCCAGGTAGTGTCAAGGTCACTATGCCACCAATCCGTTGTCCTGTCGTCTTGCGGCCGGGTTAGCCGACTCTACGGTGCCTGCAGTTTAGGTGACTCCTATGTGGGCTGCAGGAACTGGCACTGAAGGCTGGATCCGTAGTGCCAATGGGACATGGACCCCCTGTAGGACTGTGGGTTTCGGTAACTGCGGCCGGCTTGCGGCCTGGCTACTTTGCTTTCAATGGGTACCTTCTGCTACCCACCCGGGTTCCAGCACTGTCTGCTGGTTCTCGCCAGAGCCTTTGGTCTAGGTGCCTCCATCTCGGTATCCGAGGTCCAGCACCGTCAGCTGGTCCTTGGTAGTGCTTTCTAGCACAGGTACCTCCTGCCTAGTAACCGTGGTCCAGCACCGTCAGCTGTTCCTCGGTAGTGCCATTGGCTCTTGTAGCTTTTGCTACCCATCTGGGTTCCAGCACCGTCAGCTGGTTCTCGGCAGTGTCTTTGGCACGGGGACTCCCTGTTGCCCAGCCTGGTTCCAGCACGCCTGCTGTTTCCGGGAAGTGTCAAGGTCACTATGCCACCAATCCGTTGTCCTGTCGTCTTGCGGCCGGGTTAGCCGACTCTACGGTGCCTGCAGTTTAGGTGACTCCTATGTGGGCTGCGGGAACTGGCACTGAAGGCTGGATCCGTAGTGCCAATGGGACATGGACCCCCTGTAGGACTGTGGGTTTCGGTAACTGCGGCCGGCTTGCGGCCTGGCTACTTTGCTTTGAATGGGTACCTTCTGCTACCCACCCGGGTTCCAGCACTGTCTGCTGGTTCTCGCCAGAGCCTTTGGCCTAGGTGCCTCCATCTCGGTATCCGAGGTCCAGCACCATCAGCTGGTCCTTGGTAGTGCTTTCTAGCACAGGTACCTCCTGCCTAGTAACCGTGGTCCAGCACCGTCAGTTGGTCCTCGGTAGTGCCATTGTCTCTTGTTCCTTCTGCTACCCATCCGGGTGCCAGCACTGTCTGCTGGTTCTCGCCACAGCATTTGGCCTAGGTGCCTCCATCTCGGTATCCGAGGTCCAGCACCGTCAGCTGGTCCTTGGTAGTGCTTTTTAGCACAGGTACCTTCTACTTAGTAACCGTGGTCCAGCACCGTCAGTTGGTCCTCGGTAGTGCCATTGGCTCTTGTTCCTTCTGCTACCCATCCGGGTGCCAGCACTGTCTGCTGGTTCTCGCCACAGCCTTTGGCCTAGGTGCCTTCATCTCGGTATCCGAGGTCCAGCACTGTCAGCTGGTCCTTGGTAGTGCTTTTTAGCACAGGTACCTTCTGCTTAGTAACCGTGGTCCAGCACCGTCAGTTGGTCCTCGGTAGTGCCATTGGCTCTTGTTCCTTCTGCTACCCATCCGGGTGCCAGCACTGTCTGCTGGTTCTCGCCACAGCCTTTGGCCTAGGTGCCTCCATCTCGGTATCCGAGGTCCAGCACCGTCAGCTGGTCCTTGGTAGTGCTTTTTAGCACAGGTACCTTCTGCTTAGTAACCGTGGTCCAGCACCGTCAGTTGGTCCTCGGTAGTGCCATTGGCTCTTGTTCCTTCTGCTACCCATCCGGGTGCCAGCACTGTCTGCTGGTTCTCGCCACAGCCTTTGGCCTAGGTGCCTCCATCTCGGTATCCGAGGTCCAGCACCGTCAGCTGGTCCTTGGTAGTGCTTTTTAGCACAGGTACCTTCTGCTTAGTAACCGTGGTCCAGCACCGTCAGTTGGTCCTCGGTAGTGCCATTGGCTCTTGTTCCTTCTGCTACCCATCCGGGTGCCAGCACTGTCTGCTGGTTCTCGCCACAGCCTTTGGCCTAGGTGCCTCCATCTCAGTATCCGAGGTCCTGCACCGTCAGCTGGTCCTTGGTAGTGCTTTTTAGCACAGGTACCTTCTGCTTAGTAACCGTGGTCCAGCACCGTCAGTTGGTGCTCGGTAGTGCCATTGGCTCTTGGTCCTTCTGCTACCCATCCGGGTGCCAGCACTGTCTGCTGGTTCTCGCCGCAACCTTTGGCCTAGGTGCCTCCATCTCGGTATCCGAGGTCCAGCACCGTCAGCTGGTCCATGGTAGTGCTTTTTAGCACAGGTACCTTCTGCTTAGTAACCGTGGTCCAGCACCGTCAGTTGGTCCTCGGTAGTGCCATTGGCTCTTGTTCCTTCTGCTACCCATCCGGGTGCCAGCACTGTCTGCTGGTTCTCGCCACAGCCTTTGGCCTAGGTGCCTCCATCTCGGTATCCGAGGTCCAGCACCGTCAGCTGGTCCTTGGTAGTGCTTTTTAGCACAGGTACCTTCTGCTTAGTAACCGTGGTCCAGCACCGTCAGTTGGTGCTCGGTAGTGCCATTGGCTCTTGTTCCTTCTGCTACCCATCCGGGTGCCAGCACTGTCTGCTGGTTCTCGCCACAGCCTTTGGCCTAGGTGCCTCCATCTCGGTATCCGAGGTCCAGCACCGTCAGCTGGTCCTTGGTAGTGCTTTTTAGCACAGGTACCTTCTGCTTAGTAACCGTGGTCCAGCACCGTCAGTTGGTCCTCGGTAGTGCCATTGGCTCTTGTTCCTTCTGCTACCCATCCAGGTGCCAGCACTGTCTGCTGGTTCTCGCCACAGCCTTTGGCCTAGGTGCCTCCATCTCGGTATCCGAGGTCCAGCACCGTCAGCTGGTCCTTGGTAGTGCTTTTTAGCACAGGTACCTTCTGCTTAGTAACCGTGGTCCAGCACCGTCAGTTGGTCCTCGGTAGTGCCTTTGGCTCTTGTTCCTTCTGCTACCCATCCGGGTGCCAGCACTGTCTGCTTTTTCTCGCCAGTTTCTCAGCCTTCTTGTACCTTCTGCTACATTTCCAAGATCAAGCTTTTTGAAATTGTCTTTGGTAATCCTTATTGATCTCCATGACGATGACCCTGATGATGACGACCCTGAAGACCACACCAAAGAAGACCAGAAATATGACCCTAAATAATAAGACCAAGAGGACAAAGAACATGAAGACAACCACCAAGATACATAACAAAAGACAGAAGAACAAGAAGCAGAAGAAGCAAAAGCAGAAGAACAGAAAGCAGAAGAACATTAAGCATAAGACAAAAAATCAGCATAGAAGAAATCAAAATTATAAGCAGAAGAAGACTAAGCAGTAAATGGGGGTGAGTCCGTTCCTCCTTGTGGTGCCCCTGGAAAATGAATGCTGCTGCAGGCCAAACTGAACGCGAACAAATCCTGTTGTAAATCTTTTGTGACAGGCAGAACGTAAGGTGTAATCTTATAACTTTTATAGATAAGTACTACAGGAATGCCTGTCACCATAAGAAAATGAAGAAAAAGAAGAATAGGAAGAAGATGAAGAACTAGCATATGAAAATTATTAATAGATGAATAAGAAGAATATGAAGAATGGAAAAAAAAAATTAATGGGAAGAAGGTGAAGAAGAAGAATATGAATAAGGTGAAGAAAAAGTTGATGAAAAAAAATGCTACTGCTGCGGATCATGAAGGAGAAAGTGTGGGAGAAGTACAAAAGAAGGTGAAGAGCATGGAAGTTGCGAAACATACATATCTGACAAAATATAAAAAAGTTAACATAGTCAATATCTTTTTAACTCCGAACGTCTTGAAAAAAAAAATTGGAATTAATGCTATGCCATGTGATTTGAATAAACCACTATGCTTTTAATGTCTCCTCCACCTCCCACAATACATTCTACATGATTCTTATTTGTTTTCAATTATGTAGAATTAGCCAACAAGGAAATAAAGGCCTTTTTTTATTCCGATACCGGAAGTCCCATTGACTTGAATGGGACTTCCGGTATCGGAATCGGCGATACCCGATATTTTTTTCGTATCGGGCGATACCATCCGATACGATATTTTTGAGTATCGAATGGTATCGCTCAACACTATTCATTAAACAAGTTCAGGGAGGAGTGGATACTTTTGTCGATAAATATAATTTTTGAGAATGTGGGTTCTAGATTCTACAATGGAATGTTGATCCAGGTAACTGGTCTGATTGACGTATATGGGTTGGGGGTAGAATATGGGGCAATTAGTATCTGCCACATGGAGATTTTATTCTCTTCTAGATCAACACATGGGCTTGTCTTCTTTCAACCTTAAAACTATGAGATATCTGACAAACTGGAAGGTTTGATCCTTTTGGAGTATGTACTTACGCAAATGCTTTCATGTTTCCTATGCTATACAGAATTAGAGGTGAGCTGTCTATATTGATGCAAACAAGTTATGATGTGTCTTACATTAAATCTACCAAATCTACCATATCTATAAATTATTCACAATGCTATGTGTTTAGTATAGCTGTTTGCTTTTTTCAGGTGCTTCTATTTAAAGTCTATTGATGTAATCATAGACCATAATGTAAGGATATAAACATTCTCATCGCAAACCATTATACACAAGATCTTTTTCCATGAACTGCTACTTGAGAAATATATTACTGCCATCATAACTGAATCACTTGCTTGTGAAACTGGTGCCGATTTCAATGATGAATATTTAGGGAATTTGTTAAATAATAATAAGCTCCAAAAAAATTCAACTTTAAATATAGAAGGTAAAAATATAATATTTGGCATTTAATGTTGACCTGCCTTACCAAGTAAAAAAAAATCTAATTGAAATATAAGATATTTAATTTGAATACTTCATCGGTTTCTCCATACACTTGGGGCAGACATGTAAAATAAAGCGCCTACGATACGTTAAAGGGTAATACATGCTGCGCAAACTGTGGGCAGAATGTATCAGCCACTGGCTGTAGTACCCCAGCCACACATCTTAGACTGAAACGCTGCCGCATTTCAGAGAAGTGCCTAGTTTTGATATCTGTCGGAGACTAAGCTGCAATGTGCACTATTGGCCCAGGCAGGTCCCCACCGGCCTCTGCCTATGCGCATATAAGCAATGACTTGTCACTCTCAGTCATTGTCAGCGGGTGAGGTGAAGCCTATAGGACTAGTGCACAGTACAACTATTAAAAATACACGGAAACTATTAAAAATACATTTTTCTCTGAAACGCCGCAGTCTTTCAGAGACAGCCACTGGCAGTACTATCACAGCCAGGTATGTTTGATACATGCTGCAAATGTTCCCTTTGATATTATCTAGCGGGTAGGTGATCATCTTGGCTGACTGGAATACCCATTTACTCACCTATTCTGGATCCAGCACTGGGTTTTGATTCCCTCTCATTTGGTCAGCTCCCTCAGCATTAGTCAATGCCGAGTTACTTTTTTCTCTTTTTAACTCTGCAAACACCTCTGATATCATCAGTCAAGGTGTTTTGCAGTCATATGTCAGCTGCCTGAGTATTCAGAAAAGCATAGCTCCTTATTATCTCATGGTTTTTCAGGAGTTAGCCTCATTTTACTCCAGACTTAATTCTACCCTCCTGGATAATTATCCTACCTTCAAATGCTGTCAGCTTCTCCGCATTCTCTTCTCTTGCAAAGTCTGTTGAAGGCCAGGTTCACATTAGCGTTTGGCTGGTTTGTATAAGGCTGCAAACTTCTTCCCTTAAGCTCCGACTACGCTCCACCTACTTCCGCATGCATCCTGCGTCATCCTGCGTACCTATATTTAACATTGGGTACGCAGGGACATGCGTTGTATGCGAATTTGTCCGCGCGCGTCGTTTTGACGTGCCCGCTGCATGCAACATGTTGCATTTTTGTGCCTTCGGCGGGCACGTCAAGACGACGCATGTGGACGCATCCGCATATGACGCATGTCCCTGCATACCCAATGTCAAAAATAGGTATGCAGGACGCATGTGGAAGTAGGTGAAGCTTAAGGGAAGATGTGCGTAAGTAGGCGGAGCTTAAGGGAGGAAGTGCGCAGCCCTACGCACTCTACCCAAACGCAAGTGTGAACCCGGCCTTATCCAAGCACTACGGCACGCAAAACCCTAAGGCCACATTCACACGTTCAGCATTTGGTCAATATTTTACATCAGTACTTGTAAGCCAAAATCAGGAGAAGATGAAAAATACAGAAGTGGTGAAGTGTTTCTATTATACTTTTCTGCTGATTGTTCCACTCCTGGCTTTGGCTTACAAATACTGATGTAAAATACTGAACATGTGAACGTGGCCTAATACTAGCTAATGCTGGTGATGTTCACACCTTCTGCTCTGCTCCAACAAGGTACCTGATAATGAATTCCTCTCTGATAATATGAGTGCTGTTTCACAGTTAACAATGCTATCAACAGTGGTTCACACTTTTGTCTCAGCAAAAAAGGCATCTTGTTATATTCATCTCTGCCATTTCTATGCTACTCTTCAGTAGCTGTCAGTAACTGTACCCCAGCCAAAAGAAACCTGGTTACCCTATATATATCATGTCTGCGCCTGTGCATTCTTCACATCTGGCTCTGCTGCATTTGATATAATTGTATCTCTGTCACAAGATATGTAAAGCTCTAAATTACTGCTGCTGACATGCCCACCAGGGCCGTGGGGTAGTCGAAATCGGTCTTGAGTCACATCTCTTTCTGGCACTACTAGCTGGGGAAAAGTCCAAACGGGCACGACTATGGCCTGGTTCACCCTTGTCCAATTTGGAGGGAACTCGCCGAGTACTGTGCTGATCTTTTCCTCCACGTCTTCCACAGGCTGAGGAATGTCTTGGTCTTCAATCCTTTCCTTTAGTTGGTCAGGGCATGGTTTTAGATGATCCCTTGACACTGCCGCTGAGGTTTCTCCTCCATCTATACTGATGAGGCATACCTTGATGTTATCAAAGTCTGAAGGTAAAATGGTGTATGGCTCAGCCTCCCACTGGTCATCTAGTTTGTGAACTTGTCTCTTTATTTTGAGTACCAGGTGACAAGGGAACTGCAGGGGCGTGCTGATTATAATTTCTTTCCTGCCTCTGTTTTGCCTGGGACAAATTTTTCTCTACACATTCTTGCATCTTGTGATATTGTTGCTGCCGCTCTGTATCCCAGTCTGCATCTGGTGATGTCGTCCCAGGTGTTAAAACTCCCATGTCCAAGTCAATGGGTAACTTGCCAGGTCTTGCCCTCATCAGGTAGGTAGGTGAACAGTTGGTGGAGTTCACTGCGATGTGGTTATATAAGTCTCCCAAATCCGGTAACTTATCTGGCCACAGGCTACGCTCTTCCAGGGGCAGAGTCTTCAACAGGTCTATTACTGGTTCCTTTCTGTGGGGCGAATCTTTCTGCTGGCGTAGGCAATCACTCTCTCTGCCTTGCTGTACCAGGGACAGCACTGCTCCCAATCCCACGTTGCTGGAATCCGTATAGAGTATAAAGGGTTGGCCATAGTCGGGGTAGGCCAGGACTTCGTCTCCCGTAAGAGCCATCTTCAGCCGAGTGAAGGATTCTTCTCTTTTACTCTACTCAAACGGAGGACTCGGGTTCTTGGCCTTCTTGGACTGGCCTATTAAGAGGTCCTGCATTGGTGCCGCTATCTTTGTGAAACCCTTTATTAATCTCCTTTAGTAACCTACCAGCCTGAGGAACTGCCGCACATCTTTGATAGTGGAGGGTCTGGGTGTCACGGGGCAGTAAGGGGAAAACAGGTGACGTGGAACCTGGGCCCCTGAACTGCCCCTAAGGCTAAGGGGGTCCTGACTTTCCTTATCTTGGGGGTACACTTAATGGTAGTGAGGCCCAAGTCTCTGACCTGTCCCATCTCCTGTTTAGCCCTGATCTAAGCTCCCAACCCCCTCCCCAGGACGTGAGACAGGGAAAAATTGCTCTGCACAGAAACCAAAGGAAAGACCAAACAAATTGGGTAAAACAAAACAACACTTAGCTTGCTCTGCTGCAATGCTCCAGGACAGAAGAGTTAGCCACTTGAAAACAGCACAGAACTGAAGCACCACAGAACTCTGTCAGCTCCTGAATTCCAGCTTGTTTGGTCTCCAAAGAGGGATAATATCACCAACAATTAGCTGGTGCACCTGTTGAGCTTATATAGGAAGGTGAGAGTGGTTTCCACCTGGCCCAACAGATAGACCAGCCATGCAATTACACCAGCGGCCACCGGGGGCAAAAACACATCAGCAGACTACCTAAACTTATAGTAACACCAGCGGCCACCGGGGGCAAAAACTAATATTAACCCCCGATGGCCTGAAAGGAAAAAAGGTTATTTAAGAGAATCCAGAATCTGACACAGATCCAAATGGATCATGACACTTGGCCAGTTCTTTATCACGGTGACTTTTTCAGGGTCTGGTGCCACACCTTTGGCGCTTACCACATGACCTAGGTACTGCACCTTGGGCTCCAACAGTTGGCACTTGGACAGCTTTACTTTCAGTCAGAAACTGGATAAGGCCTCGCACACCTTGGCCAGGTACTCCAGGTGGTTTTCGTACATCTTTGAGTAGGCGATGACATCGTCCAGGTACAACAAAATGGTTTAGAAGTTTTTATGTCCTAGGAAGCATTCCATTAACCGCTGGAACATTCCCAGTGCATTGCAGAGCCTGAATGGCTTGCAGTTGAACTCACAGAGGCCCATTGGTGTCGTAAACGCTGTCTTCTCTTTGTCTGCTTCTGCCACAGGAACCTGCCAATACCCATTGGTGAGATCTAAAGTGGAGAAATAGTTAACGGATCTCAGTGCAGGTAATGATTCCTCAATTCTGGGTAATGGGTAGGCGTCCTTATGTGTAATGTGGTTAATCCGTAGAAAGTAAGTCTGCAAGGACATGGTCTTTTCTCCTCTCTACCAGTTTGTCATTGTAAGTTTGCTGTAAACGATATCTATTATTTTGTATGTAACCCCTTCTCATGTACAGGACCATGGAATTAATGGCACTATATAGATAAATAATAATAACAATCTGCCTGTAGCCAACACCCATCCTCATTGTACCATCTTTCTTTCTAACGAGGACTAACAGAGCTGCCCAGGGGCTACAACTATCTCTGATTACCCCAGCCTCCTTCATCTACCATAACATACCCTTGGCATATTAATAATAATAATGTTTATTTTTTTAAAGCACTAACACATTACTCAATGCTTTACAGTTTGCACACATTATCATCACTGTCCCCGATGGGGCTCACAATCTAAATTCCCTATCACTATGTCTTTGGAATGTGGGAGGAAACTGGGGTACCCGGAGGAAACATGCAAACTCCTTGCAGATGTTGTCCTTGGTGGGATTCGAATCCAGGACTCCTGTGCTGCAAGGCTGCAGTGCTATCCACTGGGCCACCGTACTGCCCTATTGATAGTGAGCTGGGCGTACAGGCCAGTACCTCTCTTTAATGGGCGGATGATCTCTGGTGGGGATATGGTGTTGGACCCCTTTTACCTACCCAAAGTCTAGAGGGTGTTTACTCATATTCTCGAACAACCCGGTAAACCTCATGCTTTTGGTGTGAAGGGGTGGAGTCAGTACCTATGTGTAGCTTCTGACACCATTCCTTCAACTGCCCCTCAGAGCTATTGTCCTCCACCTAGTCGAAAGGAAGCATGGGATCCACGGCCTTTATTGCATTATTACTGACAGTGAACAGCTTAGCAAGGGTGGCATACCGGGGTAAATGGATCTCTTTCTCCCCACAATTCAGGATGCGTATTGGTACCCTCCCCTTGTGGACATCAACAACCCCTTTGGCTGTCAGGATGGTGGGTCTACTATCAGAGTACACGGATTCTACCAGGGCCTGGTAATCTTGACCCCTGAGGCTTATTGCTGCCCGACACGAAATCAACATTTCATTCCTAGGCGGTATTGCAATGGGGAATAGATCACTCACTCTGACACTGCCGACTTCTCCACCAGACAGCTCTACCTGTTTTCTCTGCATCAGGGCTCTGATTTCCTTTTGCAGGACATGATGCTGACTGGAACTGGCAGTCTCGGCTACCTGTTGCAACAAAACAATAATTTCTCCAAGACAATTCTCTATTACATTGGTGCCTAGAGTAATCATAGGATGGCATTTTTGTCTGTCAATATCAACTTTAATCAAACCTTGCGACTGCAATTCTACTCGGCCAACCTTGATGGTCACCTGCTTATACCCCACCTGAGGCAAGGACTGACTATTTGTGGCAAAGATGTTAGGGTTCTTCTGGGCTGCGAGTAATGTCTGAATCAGCCCAATACCATTTAAAAAGGTTATATAGCATCGTTCTAAAATAAAGAACTTGGCACTCAACTTAGTAAGTCATTGCAAAAGGATTTTTTATTGTTGCAGTCTGTAAACGTTTCGGGCTTATCTAGACCTTCATCAGTCCAACTGCTTGTCACAGAAGGATTAAGACGCGGATACCGCGTCTCTTTAGCACACATTTACCCCTGACCACCACTGCCTCTGGAGGACAGAGATATATTTATAGGTCGACTGTGCCCTCACCTTATTTCCACAGCAGGGACCCTCTATACGGAGCAATTAAGCCCCTGTGGTACCGGGACTGTAATCCTATTATAGGCACATTCTATGCCAGTACTATGACTGCAACCCAATAAGGTCTACTATATGCTATCTTGCTACAGTTATATCTATTTTCTACACGTGAATTCTGATAGGAGCAACTCCTTTACCGAACTTCATAAACATTTTGAGGAGCCCATTACTCCTATCCTGTGTATACAGTTTTACACCTTAATCCTTCTATGACAAGCAGTCAGACTGATGAAGGTCTCGATAAGACCGAAACGGTTACAGACTGCAACAATAAAAAATCCTTTTGCAATGATATACTAAGTTGTGTGCCAAATTCTTTATTTTATTGCACATTGGTTTTGATAACCTACTTGAGCACCTCACGGTAGTGCCACACTATACTACACATATGGCATCGTTATCACATGGGAGCTGGTGTCCAATAAAGCGTTCATCGGGATGCCATCAAGCACGACGGGCAGGACCGGCTGTCCTCCCACGTACTTGTCTCGCCAACTTTGTGGGCCCGGTCTTCTTACTCCTGGGGGTTGGCCCTCTGCCCCTGGGGTTGCTTGTTTAAATTACAGAATCTTGCGATGTGCCCCACCTTCTTGCAGTGGCGACAGATGGGCTGTCCCTCCTGGTAGTAGCGATCGTTGTCTCTCTCCCTGGTCGGTGGGATTCTATTCTGCCATCGCCACGGGACGTCACCTGGACAGGAGGCCAGCTGGATCTTCGCCTTTGGGGACACTTGCATAGACTGCACGGTTTTGGTTAATGCAGCCACACTTTTGGTCAGCTCCTGGACCTGGAGACGTAGGCCTGCAGAAGAGTCATTATCTAGGGTCTACGCATCGGCCTTCCCAGGAGCCGGGAAAAGGATGCCGCCTCCTGGTGGTATGTGATAGCTGGGCGCTTGAGGTGTGCAGTGCCACTTGGGGTTGGTTCTTGCAGCACCCGGATGGCCCGTTCTTTAAATCATGCAAGATCCAGGTCAGGGTTTGCAGGGCCATAATGTGCAGCTATGTCCAGTGAGAAGTAGACAGGACACCCTCAGTAAACAATCTGTCCTCGTCTCGCACACTGTTGGGGTCTACCTGGTTAATGGCCTAGAAATCACCAAAAGGACAAGCAGTCTAAGAATCCATAAAAAGCAATATTTTATAAGTAATACATATAAAATTGTAACAAATGGACACTACAGTGCATGGAATGGGGGAACAATATAAATGGACATGCACAGTGGTAAAGAGGACCAAGTACACTGTGAACACAGCACCAGGAAAAAAATATATATTGCTCAGTATGTAACAAAGTAACTACATAGCCTTAATACAAAGTCAGGAGGACGTACTATGGATGCATATATCCATGAGTGCATTACAGTGATAGCACATAGCAAATGCTGCTGCCTATAGTTAGATTACCGCAATTTCCTGACACAGTAAAAAGAGGCTATTGCAGAGCTTAATGCTCAAAATAAGTGCCATACCCGATGGATCATAGCAATTACAGCATAATTACCTGGGAGCAGTGGAAACAGTGAAATTGGTCCAGTCCCCGACGCGCGTTTCGGAGCCAGCAACTCCTTCTTCAGGGGGCATGGTTGATGGCCTGCAGTACCTCTTGCAGGCTTAGGGCATAGCCCCGTACACTGTCCTGCACTCTTTGCTTGCGCCCAAAGAATTTCATTTTAATCTCCCCTGCCGTGCAGGTGTCAAAAGTATCCTTCAGCCGGGCCAGTATTTGTCTAACAGTTCTTTTGTTGGTATCCGGTCAGGACTTCACCTCCCTCTGGGCCACACTGGTTAGCTGGCCAAAAAAATGCTGACATTTTGGCTCTCTGACAGGGGGTATACAGTACTTTGAATAAACTATGCAGTCTCTCCTTAAAGTTGCTCAGGGTGTGCAACCCCCCTAGGTACTGAGGTAGCCAGGCCACCCCAGGAATATATGGCATGGATAAAGGCATTATGGTGGCTGTGGCCACGCTCACCACTGGATCCTCTCCTAGATTGGGCATCTCCTTCCCTCCTAATGAACCTCAGCCAGGCTCTGGGTATCGGTACCGTAGTAAGTGGCTGCTCCGCAGGAGAGATGGATTGAGCTCCCAGTAAAGTCTATAGCAGAGAGTACATGGCAATAACGGACTACAAAATGGGCCGAACAGTTCTTTGGGGAAGTCACGGGGCAGTGACCCAACTCTGTGGCCCTGGCTGTGCCATGAAATGGGGAATATGTATAAGGGATTTAACGTGACGCCACCTGTGGTGTTCAGCAACAGATGGCCATCGCTGCTAAAGGAGACTGCTCAGGCTGATGGTGATGCAGCTGGGATGGTTCTGCTCCCCACAGGTGGAGCTGGGCCCCAGGGCTAACGGTTCCTTTTATGTCAGGTTTCATGTACCTTGTGGTGCAGGACTCGAGGCGCAAGAGATCACTGGAGGACACAAGGGCTGTAGTTTTCTTTTCCTTTACTTGATGGTTGATAGCAGAGTTGAGCGAAACGGGTCGAAAAAATTCAAAAGTTGCCGACTTTCGCCAAAGTCGGGTTTCATGAAACGAAACCCAACCTTAGCGTGAGGTCGGCCACGAGGTCGGCGACCATCGCGCCAAAGTCGCGTTTCAAAAGATGCTTTTGCGCCCTTTTTCAGCCAATCAGGAAGAACGGACACTGTGGGCAATGTGATGACATAGGCAGCGGTTACCACCATGTTTGTGAAGGGCATGCAAATGATTGGCTTGCTTTGTGTGGCGTCACAGGGGGTATAAAAGGGCGTGCATGCCGACCGCCATGTTACTTATGCTGATCTCAGAATAGGGAGAGCTGCTGCTGCTGCTGATTCTGTAGGGAGAGCGTTAGGCAGGGAAGAAGATACCAAAAACTACTTCTGCTGCTAGCGATTTTGCCTGCACAACACACCAGTTACAGTGCAGTGCAAGGGGAGGCTATATTTCAGTGCATCAGCTCTGTTGGTTATTAGGCTGCCTTTTAAGGCTCCCTGATAGCTGCATTGCTGTTTTCACAATGCTGAGCAAACTGCTTTTTTCAAAGCAATCAAAATGTTATTGTTTTGTCCTGATGAGTTACTGAGCGTTCATTTTTTCACACACCGTACAGCGGTGAACGCTCCTCACACAGTACCGTGTAACGGCTGTTATCATGGCCAAATTGAAGCTATCTACGTGTGTGACTCTGTAAGGAAAAGTCGAGGAGTTTGTCCGTTCTTACAGCCCTACACCTTATAGTTTTGTCCGTTTTTCAAACAGTTTAGTATATTTGCTGTTTGATTACATTCAAAACTAGAGAGAGACAGCGTGTGTCAGTCCGTATACAAAAACACGGAGCTTGACAATTTTACATACACCGTACAGCGGTGTACGTGCACGCTCCTCTCTCGGTACCGTGTAACGGCTGTTATCACGGCCAAATTGAAGCTATCTACATGTGTGAATCTGTAAGGAAAAGTCGAGGAGTTTGTCCGTTCTTACAGACCTACACTCTAGGGAGATTCTAATTCTGCCCAATTCTATATACACCTTGTAGTTAGTCATACATTAGGCAATTTCTGCCTGTCACATTGCGGTGTAATCTGTCCTGGGCCAGAGACAATAGTTCAGCATCCTCCAATCTACATTGAGATTCAAATTCTCACCAATACTCTATACAGCTTTTGCCTTCTCATACACCAGCCAATTTCTGCCTGTCACATTGCTTTGTAATCTATACTGGGCCTGAGACAATAGTTCAGCGTCCTCCAATCTACAGTGAGATTAAAATTCTCACCAATACTCTATACAGCTTCTGCCTTCTCATACACCTGCCAATTTCTGCCTGTCACATAGCGGTGTAATCTATACTGGGCCTGAGACAATAGTTCAGCGTCCTCCAATCTACATTGAGATTAAAATTCTCACCAATACTCTATACAGCTTCTGCCTTCTCATACACCTGCCAATTTCTGCCTGTCACATAGCGGTGTAATCTATACTGGGCCTGAGACAATAGTTCAGTGTCCTCCAATCTACATTGAGATTCAAATTCTCACCAATACTCTACACAGCTTTTACCTTCTCATATACCAGCCAATTTCTGCCTGTCACATTGCGGTGTAATCTATACTGGGCCTGAGACAATAGTTCAGCGTCCCCCAATCTTCAGTGAGATTCAAATTCTCACCAATACTCTATAGACCCTGTACCTTGTTTTACAGTACCATATAGCTGTTGTTATTTTGGGTACCTTTTTTAAAAAAAATGAAGAAGTATGGTGGAAGACGCCTCCTCTTCTGAAGTTTCAAAAAATAAAAGCACTGCGTCGTCAGTGGAGGCTCCTGGTCAGGAACAACACCTTTCCTTGTGTCCTTCACCCCTACCAAAAGTGAAGGATGTGGCAGGCCACACTACAGATTACTCCATGGAGCTCTTTTCTCATACCATGCCTGGGTTATCAAGTCAAATCGTTAATTCCCCAGTCCAAGATGAATCAGACATGGAGTGCACTGATGCACAGCCACTGCTAGATTTATCTGCTGGTACATTCACACAGATCACTACATTGTCCTCGCAGTGTACTGAGCCAGAATCTGACCCTGATGAAACTCAGGTGCCCCTTCCCGCATACTATACCACCATACATGGTGACACAGAGGAAGGTGCACATGACAATGAAGAGGAGGTGATGGATGACCCAGTTGTTGACCCAGATTGGCATCCATTGGGGGAAGAGGGTGCCGCTGTCAATAGCTCAGAAAAGGAGGAGGAGCATCCGCAGCAGACATCGACATCGCAACAGCTGTTATATCTGGCAGGCCCGGAGCAGTCCAAAAACGGGTTACAAAAAGCAAAAGAGTTGCAGGACAGCTTGGCCAGACGGTCAAAATAGCACAGCGTGTAAGGCCTCAAAATGTCTTCCATAGTCGGAAGAGTGCAGTGTAGCACTTTTTTGAACAAAATCCTAATGATCAGGCAAAGGTTTTCTGTAAGAAGTGCAGAAAGACCTTTAGCCGAGGGAAAAATCTGAGAAATTTGAATACCAGTTGCATGCTTCGACATTTAACCAACATGCACTTGCAAGCGTGCACGGCCTGCCAAACCTCACGTACCACATCTGCAACTGCTCCCAAAGAAGGTAGTTAGCCACGCTACATTGTTTCCCCCACTGTAAGCCCACCGTTTAGCACACCACCAGCAGCAAATGTTGAGGTGTCGTCGCAAGGCCAAAGCAGTCAGGGAATCACAATGTTATATCAACAAAAGACTGAATCTAGGCCATCAGAAAGAACACCAACTCCATCACCATCATCAACCCACTCTCAGTCCGCCATGTCCACCGCTAGTTCCACCATATGCAGCTCTCAAGTCCAGCTCACCTTACCAGAGACTATGAGTAGGACAAGAAAGTACTCATCCTCTCATCCGCGTACACTGGGTTTGAACTCTCACATTGCCAAACTAATCTCGTTAGAGATGATGCCCTACCGGTTGGTTGAAAGCCCAGCTTTCCACGAACTCATGGCCTACGCAGTACCACGCTATGACCTACCCAGTCGCCACTTATTTTCTCGCTAAGCCATCCCAGCCCTCCACCTTCATGTGAAAGACCGCATTGTCCATGCACTCAAGCAATCAGTGAGTGGAAAGGTGCACCTCAACACTGATGCATGGTCCAGTAGGTATGGCCAGGGCAGTTATGTGTCCATCACTGCGCACTGGGTTAATGTGGTGGATGCAGGGTCCACAGGGGACAGCGGTGGTGGGACAGTGCTGCCTAGCCCACGGTATAGGAAATAGTTGGCTGTAGGCTTTAGACCCTCCTCCTCCAGAAGCGAAAGCTCATCCACAGAGCGCAGTCGCACGAGCACTCCATCCGCTGCTGCCCGTGTTGCACACAAGGTGTCCCACTATCGATCAGCTAGTCGATCGAAAGCGTCAGCAGGCTGTGTTGCAGATGATGTATTTGGGCGATAGACACACCACGGAGGTACTGGCCGTCTACTTTCAGCGACAAACTGAGTCATGGCTGGGCAGTCTACATCTTGAGGCAGGCAAGGTAGTTAGTGATAACGGCCGGAATTTTGTGGCAGCCATATCCCTTTCAAAACTCTTGCTTGGCTCACACCTTGAACCTGGTGGTGCAGTGCTTCCTCAATAATTATCCGAGTTAACAGGCCTGCTCCATAAGGTTCGAAGACTGTGCTCGCACATCCGCCGGTCGCCGGTACACTCCGGTACACTCCAGTCATATGCAGAAGCTGCAGCGATTGCTCCACCTTCCCAACCACCGCCTAATTATCGACGTTGCAACATGGTTGAGCGGCTGTGCGAACAGAGACAGGCCGTATTGCATTTGTGGGAGGATACACGGGCAGGCACTTTGAGGGCAGACATGGAGTTGACAGGTGTGCAGTGGTCGAAGCTGAAAGACCTCTGTAAAGTCCTTCAGTGTTTTGAGGAATGCACACGGCTGGTAAGCGCAGACGATGCCATCATAAGCATGAGCATCCCACTTATGCGTCTGCTCATGCAAACTTTGACGCACATTAAGGAGTAGGCATCTGCAGCCGAGGTAAATGAGGAGGAAGAGGAGGAGGGAAGCCTTGATGACAGTCAGCCATTGTCTGCTCCGGGACCTCTCGTGGACGAGGTGGAGGAAGAAGAGGAAGAGAAGGAGGAGGAGGATGATGATGGGGATGATTATTGAGGGGAGGAGGATGCTTCTCGTGGGGCAAGTGAAAATGTTGGCGTGGCAAGGTCTGGCACAGGGTTTGTGCGTGACTGGAGGGATGTGGATTTGCCAGAAAGTGCTCCTCCACCCAGCACTCACAGTGCATCATTGACACCGGGAACATTGGCCCACATGTCAGTTTATGCCTTGCAGCTCCTAAAAAGGGACCCCCGCATTGCCAAAATAATGAACGATGACGACTACTGGTTGGCCAGCATCCTGGATCCACGCTATAAAGGCAAATTCCAAAACATAATGCCACAGGAGAACCTTGACCTAATATTGGCTAACAAACAAGCAACTGTGGTAAACCAGTTGGTTGAGGCATTCCCAGCAAACAGCAGCGGTGATGGCTCTCACACGAGCCGTAGGGGCCGGGGGCAGCTTGGAAGAGGTGTTCATGGTGCACACATCAGAAGTGGCGTTGGAAATAGGGGTTTCATGACCATGTTGTGGACTGATTTTTCATGTCCCGCTCACACAACTGGTAATAGTGCATTGATTGAAAGTGACAGGAGACAGCAGTTGTCAACCCTGGTTACAAACTACTTCTCATCCCATATCGATGTTCTCCCGCACAGGTCATTCCCATTTGAGTATTGGGTGCTAAACTGGACACCTGGCCTGAATTGGCACAATATGCTATACAGTAGCTCGCTTGACCAGCTGCAAGTGTGCTATCAGAAAGAGTCTTCAGTGCAGCAGGATCAATCCTGACAGAAAAAAGGACCCGTCTGTCGACCCAAAATGTGGATGATCTAACCTTCATTAAAATGAACCATGCATGGGTTTCCAAGGATTTTGTCCCACCTTCCCCTGATGACACCTAGGTTGCCAGAAAAATGACTTGCTTTGGTCCACCTCTTCCTCGCACTTGCCCAATTTCGCCTTTTGCAGCAGCTGAATGTCCAACATCAACATATGCCATTTTGTAAACCTCCCTAACTGGGCTGCCTCCCCCCCATGGCCGGGGTCACCACCTAGCGCACCCAACCGTGCGAGTGCCGTTGCCCTGGACTGGTGGGTGGGCCGACTCTTGGGCGCGGGCACTGGCACAGGGTCCCTCCTAGTGCAATCAAGTGTCTCTGACGGTGGTGGTGCACACCCGCTGTCAGACACACCGCCATACTTACTATGAGGGGTCCAGTGCCAGTACCGACACCCACGAGTGTGCCCCCCTTGCTTGGGCAGGGCCACAGCATTTGCAATGTTTACCTCTCCCTGCTCCTCCGCTGTGTAGTCTGGGCTGTCAAATCCTTCACTGGGACTGCCACTACAAATTTGGTGAACTGATAGATGATGGTTAAGACGTAGCTATGCCCTGTCCCGCTGGCCGGGCTCTAGCTTCAGATAATCAATGGCTTCCATCTCTTTTGGACCTCGACTCACAATGACATGCAGTGGTGGTTTATCATCAGCTTTCACAGTTTTCCTACTCACAGATGCGTGACATTCCGGCGCATATTTTTAAATGTGCCCTCTCATGCCAATCCCATAGAATCGCCTACGGCCTGTGGCTTCTGTCTTTTGCACTCCAAAGTTACGTGACAGAGCATGATAGGCAGTGAGCACCATGTTTACATCTCTCACTGTGATTAAAATTTGATGGAAATGAGTAACGCTGATGGGATCAACAGTACTGCGATACAGCAACACTTTCTTCACAAAGTTATGTTTTCGCTGTCTCCACACACAAATTAATTGAGGGTCAGCATCGCCTCAGAGAATTGTGACGTCAGTTTTTCCCGTGATTGTTAATTCCTAGATTTCTGCAATCACTAGACTTTGTGTCAGTAATTGTATGCATCTCATTTCCTATGTCGGAGAGGCTGGACTGTCTTACTGAGACAGAAATATATATGAAGATTTAAAAATACCACCAAAAGTGTATACTGGTGTATGCTTCAAAAACATTTCCTTTTTTCTACTTTTTAGATTGTTGTCTAATCCATACTGAGAACACTGAGATTTTAAATGTTTAAACTATGCTATATATACCTGCTATCCAGTGATAATGTACCATTTCTCACCTTTGTCCAATCACGTCTAATCCATACTGGGCCTGAGACCGTCTGAGCCTGCCTCCTGATCTATAGACATAGGTTTTTGATGTGTAAAGTATGCTACATATATACGTGTTATCCGGTGAAACTGTACCCTTTATCAACTTTCTACAATGTTGTCGAATCCATACTGGGCCTGAGAACGCTGCCGAGCTGTTAAGCAAGCTTCAGCACCTGTGGTTTGGACACGTAATTTTTTCATTTTGTCAAGAATGCCGGTTAGACCTAATTCCGTAATTGCGGTTGACCTGCACTTACTGGGAAATCATCGTTCGCGGGGAATAATTGGAATCCCAGATCCCCATCACTAACGGTGTTCAGCGGGTTTACAGCACCTGTAAGCGACAAAAGCTGGTCCTTTCAGTGTAGCGCGCATGCAGCCCCGGACATGTAAGGGCATGATAGACCTGTTATTGCTCGATCCCACGTGCCAGAGCCTTGCGTAGCCCTCTAGTAAGCTTGACGCGTACCGCGGGGGCATGCCGGAGTCTCGGTCGTTAACGGAATAAAGCTGAGAAATCGCTAGCACAACTACAAACGAACATACTACACCACACACAGAAACGACAAAGCTTGCAATCTGTCCATCTTTTCTGTAGCTTGTATGGTTGTCGTTTCCCGAGTGGAGTCCAATTAAGCCACAGGCTCCACTCCTCGTGGTGCCCTTTTGGACATTCCTTTAAGGTTCAGCTTTGCAATCATACAGCCCCCGGAAACCAAACACTTTGCCTTCATGGACGCAGTTTGGAGGTTCGTGGGAATAACGCCGCCCCATCGGCAGTTGCCATAATTTATTGGTGGGCAGTCCGACGGTATATGATCGTGTTCGATTTCAGAATTTTTTTTTTTTTGGTTTGTATTTTACATTTTTATTCCAGCCTTTCTTGACTTCATAAGGGCATGACAAGCCTATATCTGTGTCTCCTCCACCTCCTCCTTTTACTCCTCCACCTCTTTTCTAAATGTAGTTGCCCTTTTCCATATGTTATTTTTGTCTTCTGAGCATTTTGTCTGCTTTGGGACACCTTTAAAGGTGTTTTGTAATTGTTTTCTATGTGTTTGTATGTGTTTGCGTTTGCCTGCCATTGTTTTCAATGGGGTTCGACGGTGTTCTTCGAACGTTCGACGAACATTCAACGAACTTGCCTCCTGTGCGACGAACCAAAACACTAGCGGGTTGGCTCAACACTACTCCTGATATATCGAAGTACATTGTTAATGTTTAAACTATGCTATATATACCTCGTATCTGGTGATACTGTACCCTTTCTGCCAGGAAGTCCTCCTCCAACCAACACTCTAAGTGTATCATTGACACCTGGAACATTGTCGCACATGTGTGATTATTTCTTGCGGATCTTCTTGTTATATTGTGGTGTGATCCATCCTGAGCGTGTGAGTGTCTATGGGTTACTCCTGCAATTTAGATGTACATTTAAAAATTGCCCTAACACTGTGTACAGCTCTACGCTTGTGATACATTACTCATTTACTGCTTGTTATATTCTGGTCTAATCCAAACTGACCAAGTGAGAGTTATTTTCTGACTGTGGAAATAAATGCTGAAATTGACAACAATGACACCTACACTGTGTACAGCTGTACTCTTGAGAGCCATTACCGTTTTATGGCTTTTTAGATTGTCTTGTAATCCAATACTGATCCTGAGAGTGTCTGTGTGTGCCTCCTCAAATAACTACGGAGATTTAGAATGTTTAAACTATACTATATATACCTGCTATCTGATGATACTGTACACTTTGTCTAATTTTTATATTCTTGTCTAATCCATATTGAGCCTGTGAGCGCCTCTGTGTGACTGATGGAATATATAGGGAGATTGACAATTATCCTTTGACTGAATAGAGCTGTACGCTTCTGATACAGTGCCATATATCTGATGTTATTTTGGGGCTATTTTCTGCAAAATTTTGAAGTTTGGTGGAAGAGGCCATGGACGTGGGCGTGGGGGGGGCAGCTGGTGCTGATGGTGGTGGTGCATCTGCTGGTAGTGGTAAAATCACAATAGCAGCTAAGGCGGGAGGTGTTGAGCCTGCGTCATGGTCTGGCTCTGGAACGCCTGGAAGGCTACCTTTTCTGGGAGTAGGTTAACCGCTTTTAAAGGCGGAGCATGAGGAACTGGTTTTGGCTTACATTGCCGAAACAGACTCCAGCAAATATGCCCTCCTCTTCTGAAGTTTCAAAAAATGCAAGCACTGAGTCTTCAAGTGCTGGCTCCTGGTCAGGAAGAACCCCTTTCCTTGTGTCCTTCACCCCCACCAAAAGTGAATGATGCAGCAGGCCACACTTCACATTAGTCCATGTAGCACTTTCTATCATACCATGCCTGGGTTATCAAGTCAAATCGTGAATTCCCAAGTCCAAGATGAATCAGACATGGAGTGTGGGTGGCCAGCCAGGGCAGTGAGGTTAATTGGTACCGGGCCGGTGTCTCACAGGGATGTGTCACGGTGGTGGCGAGTGGTGACCCGTTCCGTGGCCCTGGGTGTCCATGCAAAGGGGTGAATTACGTTTATAGGTGAATGATACATGACGCCACCTGTCGTTTCTGATTAGATTGACCAGCGCTGCAGTGTTGCTTCTCTGGGACAGATGTTGTGGTGCAGCTAAGTTGTAGAAGCCCTGCACAGGTAGGGCCGTAGTCGCAGGGCAGGTGAAAGAGTTGGTAGATGGTGTGCAGTGCAGGATGTAGCAGAGCAGTGCGCCAGGCACAGGAGAAAAATGACAGACACAGTCATGCAGTTCCTTTACCTGTACTTGGTAAGTGCCGTCCAGGACCCAGAGTACAGATGGAGAAGGAGTTGGTCAGCCTGGAAGCCAATTTGGAATTCTCTCTCTGCAGATAGGTAGTGTGGCCTCCGTTCTAGCGCTTATCTGAGGTATTCGCAGTGCTGAGTTCAATGAAGTTCCCCCTGTTGACTCTCTTTTGGAACTTTCCCGTATGGCAGGCAGCCAAAGCCTTTTCCTTCTGGCTCCCACACGTCGATGCTGGGGCCTCCGAGCCTTAGTTGGCTACAGAGCATTTACAACTGCTACTTCCTCCGGTTTCGGCTGCAGGAACGTCAGTGTCCCTACAAACTCGGAGACCGGAATCCGGACCATGCGCTCCAGCTAGGAGTGAGCCTTAACTCTGCTCATCCTCCAGCTCCCCTTCTCACGTCCACACACTTCCCCTTCCCTGCACAGAGTGCCCTAACTTACCTCCTCCCGACCACAGAGAGTAGCTCCACAGCAGTCAGGTTCTGAGGTCTCCCTGCTGGCCTGGAGTGGGAAATGTGTTGTGTGTTGATTGAACTGCTAGAGAGATCCTTCGTTGCTCCCAAGCATGACATCACACTCCCTAGGAGGAAGGTAATGCCACTGTGGCGACCGTACTTCTGGGGACGCCACAAGTGCACTGATGCCCAGCCACTGCTAGATGATTCTGCTGGTACATTGACCCAGACCACTACATTCCCCTCACACTCTACACAGCCAGAATGTTACCCTGAGGAAACTCAGGTTCCCCTTCCCGCATACTATACCACCTTACAAGGTGACAAAGAGGAAGGTGCAGATGAAAGTGCAGGTTCCTTGAGCAGGTGGTGGGCATACTCATGGGCGATGGCACTGGCACAGGGCCCCTCATAGTACGCAAAAGTGTCTCTGCCGGTGGGAGGGCCCACCAGCCGTCAGACACACCGCCACACACCGCCGTACTATGAGGGGCCCTGTGCCAGTGCCATCGCCAACGAGTGGGCCCCCCCCTGCTTGCAGCACTTGCAACGTTGAAATACTTACCGCTCCCTGCTCCACCGCCATGACGTCTTCCGCATGTCCTGACAGTGATATTCTGATCAGAGAGCGCAATGACATCTCGTCTGTACGCCCTCTGCCTAAACAGCCAAGTGCAGTGAGATGGAAGATGGGGATGACGAGGAGTCCAGACTAGTACAGGGATTCCCTAGCGAGGAGACTTATTTAATTGTTTTCAATGTTGGGACAGCAATTTTTGGGGAGCACTATACTCTGGAGAATGATATATGGGGCCCACCATACACTGGAGCATTCCAAAGGTGGACATCAGACACTGGAGCAGCATTTACAGGGCCCATTATACACTAGAGCATTAGAAATGGGGCCCATTATATATGGAGCATTATTTGGGCCCATAAGTCAGTGGAGCTTCATCCGTGGGGACCAACATATACTGTAGCATTATGTGGAGCTCATCATATACTGTTTCAAACATTATATGGGACCAATGATTCTGTATGGAGAAATATAGGGGCCTCATTACTCTGTATAGTGCACTATGCGGTGCCCATAATACTGTATGGAGTAATATACTGTCCGTTTTTGGAGCTATTGGAGAATTTAAAATCGATATCAGTCATGAGATGTAAATAGTGAAGTATTTTTCATTGTACTATACCGCTATTTCTCTGCCGTATCGGAGCATCATGAGTTGTGGTATGTGTTAAAGGGGCGCTCTATGGCCCAGGGCACATGAAAACCTGGAGCCAGCCCTACCCCTCCACAACTTTAGCCAAATAACCCCCAGTTTTCAGTGCGTAACTATTATTATAAAGTAAATTAAGGTTGACAAGCTTCAGTAATAAAAATTGATGTTTTTGCCATTCAAATGGGCACTGTAGGTGTGTTTAATGTCCTCCACTCCCTGCCGACTTTGCTTCCCCATTGACTTGCATTGGGTTTCGTGTTTCAGTCGGCCTTCGACTTTTCACAATAATCGGCCGATTTCGTTCTACTCGACTTTTGAGAAAGTCGGGTTTCATGAAACCCGACTCGACCCGAAAAAAGGCAAAGTCGCTCATCTCTAGTTGATAGTACAGACCGGGGCACTGGTGACAGATTGTAATGGAGAGCTGGGCAGCCTGGAAGCAATTTTGGATACACCTGGCCAGGAAGGTAGGGAGGCCTTCCTTCTGCACTGTCCTCCCTTTTTCCTTGCTGCCTAACAGCTCACCCTCCTGCTGCTAACTGTCTCTCTGTTTTTAAAAACAAACCGCTGCCCGCATGGCAGGCAGATCGAGCCTATCACAGGTGCGGCTCCTTTGTGTCCGATCCAGGCTCTGTTATGCTGCTGTGCCGCTGGGTATCAGATAAGGCCAGGAGACCTAAGTCCTCTGCCCTCTGGATTTAGCTGCTGGGACTTCAGTACCCACGCAACCACGGACTCCGGTATCTGGTTCCTAGCACTCATCTCTGAGGCGAGTTTAATCACATCTCCACTCCCCAGGTTCTGCTCGACTTCTCTCCTACTGACACCTAGTAAGGGGGCTCCTCCTTGCTTCCAGGCATGACATTACTCCCTGTGAGGGAGGCAATGTGACTGTGGCAACTGGACTCCTGGGCTGCCACAATGCTCCTTTGCAATCTGTACATCTGGCCCTGCTGTATTTTGATGCTCCCATCTGCTTCCTTCATATACTGTAAAGTGCTTTAGACTTTGAATAGAAAGGCATGGCACAACAGCCCCTCCAATCAACTTTTCAAGGCAGGCCTAAAACCTAGAATTATTCTCAGATGGAAATGAGAAAAAACGTGCAATTTCTGTTCACATAACCTATGCAATTGTTTCATTTTTCACGCCCTCATTATTGAGCATTGTTTTGAGAAACATTGATCAAGGGGTGTCAGGTCAACTGATTAAGGTCATTGGATGGTAAAAACTGAAAGTATTCAATGTTTTCTTTTTAATTTCATCAAATTGAATTGAAAATCCTCCTTCAAACTACATAATGGCAAGTGATTTAAATATAGCATTTGTGAAGCTTTTTATGATATTAGTGTATGTTCCGTGTTCATTCTTTGTATAATATTTTAAGAGAAAGGAAAAGCACTTAACTAAACCAAGTATGTTTGTCATATTAACAGTATTGACTCAGGTTGCAACCTGTTCAGCTGACATTAAATGAAACACAAGCATTATCTGATTGCAATAATGTAACAATAAATGTTCCTTTCCCAACTCGAACACTAATGGATTTCCTTTTCACCTGAATGCTAGTTTGAACATGTAATCTATTGACATGCTTAAAGCGCCTTTCTGCCAATGTCATGAAGGCTGAATACTTCTTGATATTGGTTAAACAGTTTTGTTAGTTAGAAATCTTATCTCATCTCATGTGATGCAAAGCAATTTTCTGAAATGGGCTATTGAAAGTTTCTGCTAATGGCCCAACTCAGTTTCTAGCCTTGTTGCATCTATAGTTTGTCTTAATCTAGATGCATGGAAGGGTTAATACCGCCTCTTACCTGCCAGCATCCACTATTCTTCTTTTGATTAGGCAGCCTGCTGTTTGACATCATACTAGTCTCTTCATGGAAAACACAGGGTCTGATGCTGATTCTGGGGTGAAAATCATAAAATTCATCCTCACCCACAATTATTTTGAATTTAACAACAAGATATGTCTACTGGAGACTGGCACAGCTATGGGAAGTAAAATGTCTCCACAACAAACAGATATTTTCATGGCCAAGCTTGAAAGTGACTTTTTGTCCTCGTGTCCCATCAGGCCTCTGGCCAACTACCACTATATTGATGATATTTTAATCATCTGGACAGAGTCTGAGCCGCAGCTAAAGACGTTTCATGAACAGATTAATCAATTTCATCCCACCATCAACTTAACACTTAACTGTTCCAGCACTGAAATGAACTTTTTGGACACCATCATTAAGCTAAAGAACAATGAAATAGAGACATCCCTGTATCAGAAGACAATCGACCGTCCAACATACCTTAAATGGGACAGTTTCCATCCAAAACACATAAAAAAACTCTATTGTCCACAGACAAGCCATCAGATACAATAGTATATGTTCCAACCTCATGCATATAGTTGAACACCTTGGTCGCCTCAGAAAGACCTTTTTGAGTCAGGGCTACCATCCAAGAACAATTCAAAATCAAATTACAAGAGCCACCAGAATGTCAAGGAATCACATGCTACTTTACAAAGCTTAAGAAGAAAATAACCGGGTGCCTCTAGTAGTCACCTACAACCAAAATCTGTAAGTGCTAAGGGGAGCTGCATGGAAATTACAACCTTTACTACAAAAAGATGCCTGAGCGTAATCCATTTTTCCAGACCCCCCACTACTGTGTTTTAGGCAGACCCCAAATCTAAGAAGCATCATTGTCAGAAGCTCCCTGTCATCTCCAACAGCTGCAGGAACCTTTCCTTGCAGCCAGAAAAAATGTAAAACTTGTCCATTTATAATGACCATGGAAAAGATAAAGATCCCCAATTCACATCAGGACTACAAGATCCCAGGTACTTTCAGCTGCATCACATCTAATGTGGTGTACTTAATTATTTGTACTAAATGTCCACCTGAGGATCTGTATGTGGGGGAGACCTGGCAAAAACTAAGAACAAGGATGAATTCTCATCGCCACACAATAAGAGAAGAAAGAATGGATCTACCTGTGGCAAAACATTTTTGTAGCCCTGATCACAACACGATGGACATGAGGTTACTTGTATTGAGAGGTAATTTCAAATATCAGAGAGACAGAAGGGTCTGGGAGTATAAACTCATGATGACTTTTGACATACTCAGTGTCATGGTTTACTGAGGCTTCAGGTTAGGTGGTGCAGAGGTTAATAGGAAGGGAATCAACCACTGAGGACTCTCAAATCTGAATATTTGTCTGCAATCACCAAGTTTTGCAAAAAGCCATATCAAATGCTGCCTAAGGAGGGAGGGGAAAGTGTGAAGACACCAAAAAATTGAAGGAGGGAAAGGAAATGAAAATAAATTATGACCTCATAAGCACCAATAAGATATCATGACGTAAATGTATAAGTATACAGATATATTGGAATTAACCATATGACAAATTACCTGCTACTGAATGGATGCTGATAATGGTGCTGCGATGCGGTGTGATGAGGGTTAACTGCTGCAGAGTAGTCCCCTCGCCCAACAGACACAGCATAGTACATTGTGAAATCAGAGTAGTTATAACAAACTACCAGAGCACCACATGGGGGACACGTGCCCGACATCTAGGAGAGAGGGAGCACTGAGGGTCCCCGCCACCTCCTTACTCACATGTAATATTAAAAATGGAAAATTATGACAACATTAAAAGCATGAATCTCTTTTCATGTTACTGCCTTAGATATATACTTCAACAAACTTTAGCATATTGTTAAGCTGATTTCCATACAATGGACTTTAAATTGGTACAATTATCCCATCCCTGAAAGTGATGAATGAAACTTTCTGCAATTGTCACCAAGCATGAGGAAGTTTGAGTTTTTTATTGGGCTGTATGCTCAACATTTTTCTCTGCCTGATTATCTCAAGCAGCTGGAGTGGTTTACCTTAGATATAGGTTAATGTTAAAAAGAAACTGAAGAGGATATTTGTCATTTAGCTTCTTGCATTCCTGTATGTTCTGTCCTTAAAAACCTTAGGAAACTTACTGCAGTCTTAATCCTAGATCTGTCTACTAAGATCTAAGAGCCGATAACAGACCAGATTAAATGGGGCCTGTGCATTAAAAAAATGCATAGGTCAAAGAACAGGTAAATATAATAAAATTGTCACATTAATCATCAGAGAAATATGGTTCCTTTCTCACTCATCATCCACTTCTCCCCACCCCACTGCCTCTTGAACCTTGTCATTGGTGAGTATTCTTATTATACACTGTAGAGAAGAGGAGTGAAGAGTGAGAAAAGAGGCACAAGAGTGAGACACAGATTGTTCTGAGCTTTCTAGCAAGTCTTTTATCTCACCCCAGAGCTTGAGTCACATCCACACAGCTCAGTACTGCTATATAATAATCTCCATGCTGCTGCTATTTTTGTATGAAAGGAAGTAAAAGAAAATGGAATGAAAAGCGTAAATCCATCTCCCTATGTACTGTGGGTTCCATAGGAGACATAACAGCATGCTAGTCTCCTCCCCCCAGCTCCGCCAATTGTAAATTTAAGTGATGAATCCTGCATCTTCTCCCTTCTGCAGGCTCTAAGTCATAAAATGGCTAGATAGTATTGTGGCGCCCCCAGGAGTATAGTCGCCACAGTGGCATTGCCTTCCTCCTAGGGAATGTGATGTCATGCGTGGAAGCAATATAGGATCTCTCTGGCAGTTAACCACAACACACAACACAGTTCCATTCCAGGTCAGCAGAGGGAGCTCTGAACCAAAACTAGGGGAGGAGCTACTCTCTGGGGGCCAGGAAGGGAGATTTAGGAGTTCGTGTGAGGAGGGCAACGTGTGTAGACGTGAGGAGAAGAGCTGGGAGATTGAGCAGAGAGTTCACGCTCATTCCCAGCTATAGCGCATGATCTGGAGCCCGGTCTCCAAGGCTGTACGGACACTGATGGTCCTGCAACAGAAACCGGAGGAATAGGAAGCTGTAAATGCTCTATTCCCACATAAGACTTGGAGGCACAACAGCGACATGTGAGCCAGAAGAAGAAGGCTACAGCTGTCTGCCATATGAGGGAGCTCTAAAGAGAATAAGCAAGTGGAACTTCAGTGTAACATAGTACTGCAAGTACCAAAAACTAAGCGCTAGGAAGGAGACTACACAACCCATCTGCCTAGAGAGATTCCTAAGTTGCTTCCAGGCTAGCCAGCTCCTGTGCCATCTGTAATCTGGACCCTGGACTGCATTTGCCAAGCAAAGTAATGGTAAAGAAACTGCACCCTGTTGTGTCCTTGCCTTCTTCCTGCAACCCCGTCAGCACTGCTTCATCCCTGTGCCAGACACTGCACCCTCTTCCTCAACACCTATCCTCACTGCCCTGGGACTACTGCCCTACCTGTGGAGGGCCACAACATCATTGCTGCACTACACCATCTGTCCCAGGGGATCTGTCGGCAGCATCGGCTTAACATCTGCATTGCCGAACACCACAGGTGGCGTCGCGAATCATTCACTCATAAACTTTATTCCATTACTTAACCCCTTTTACATGGGCACCCAGGGCCACGTACCGGGTAACCGCTGCTGTGACATTCCCCTTTGAGAGACCGGCCCGGTACCGAGTACCCCACAGCCCTGGGAGGGCGACCCAGTATAATTTCTTATATGCACACAGAGCAGTTTACGCTGGAAAACTACTTGAAAAGTGCAGTTACTGCATACAACTAAACATTACTAAATACAACAGTAAATACAGTTGCACTTAAAGACTATCCCAGTGATTTTTTTTCCTCCTCTTAGGGTATTATATGTGTGTCATGACGGTAGTAAGAAACTCCCTTCTCGCCATCTTCTCCTGGTTCACTGGCACTCTGGTTCATTGTGGCACCACAAAACTACATTTGTGACCTGTTGGATCACACAGTGGTTGCTGTGTTGAGCGGAGGATGCACAGACTCTGTATACTGCTGTGGAAATCTCAGGATGGGCTGAAAAGTTCAGTTGGATTTGTGTGATGCAATGAAGATATAAGGTTACACCTTCCATGAGTGAAAGTGACCAATCTGATTTTACACTATTTACCCTTCTTGGGCAATACCTCTGGTATCGACATCTGCGGACAAAGACAATGGTGAAGATGAAGAAATTAAGTTATCTCACAGAGTTTGAGCCGAGTGTCAATTTTCGGTTCAATTCTTTCGCATGAGAGATTTAACAGCCGTGTGACCCAGGCCTTAATTATGAAAAATGTTCCTGACGTATTGCCGTTCCTTAAGAATAAGGGTAGTGTTTACCGAGCCATCAGATAAAACTTCTTTGTATATTTTACTGGTTGTGCAACCTGCTTTCCATTACAGCCAGAAAAAACAAACTTCAATGTATATTGGTGCATACGGACACAGCAAATGCAATATTAAACCAGTCTAGGCCTTGCCTTATTGCACATACATTTACATAACCTGCCTCTACTTAGGTTATAATAACCGAGTAGAGAAGAGAAGCATAAAAATAACTATTCATACAGTGAAACTAATCACTGCAATCTGAGCTGAATTATTTTGATGAATTTAGAAAATTGAAATCGCGAACACAACTGATTAAGGTTTTGCATGTTTTGTTGTTGACAATTGATAGCATAGATTATACAATGACAATCTGATAAACTGGGAAACATGGCAGTTCAATGCACTCTCTGGTTGTGGATTTTTAAGATTCTTTTTGCTGTAAATATTTTTTTTTTTTCAAAAGATACTGTCCTTTCTAAATTATATTTTAATGCTTAAGATCAGAAAAAAAGAAATGGACTTTCTATAGTCCCCTTCATTATAACTCCTTTTTAAGAGCTTATATTCTAGATGTAATACTAAAGTGTAAGGGGAAGAACGAGTGAGGAGACACACAGTAATGCCTTAACAGAATTTCTGCAAGTGAACATCATTATAATTTGCTGACCGAAGATGATAAGGAAAGAGAAAGTGGAGAGAATAAAGGGGGCTTTACACATAGCGATATCGCTAGCAATATCGCTAAAGCGTCACCGATTTTGTGACGCAGCAGCGATATTGCTAGCGATATCGCTATGTGTGATACTTACCTCCGACCGGCTCCCCCATTGTCTATCGCTGATCCCGCGAGATCGTGCAGCTCCATTTCTCGTCGGGCGCTTCCTGCTGGGCTTCCTGCTGGCGCCGAGGAGCGACGCTTGGACGCGGGCAGAGGACGTCAGGATCGCCGCGTCTGAAAGGTAAGTAACGACCGCCGAGCATCGCTACATCGCTAGTGAGATCTGCCTGTTTGGCAGCTCACTAGCGACTAGGGATGAGCGATATTGCCCGATATCGTATCGGAATTCCGATTTCCGATATCAATGCAAGTCAATGGGAGAAAAAAATCAGAATTACAAAATGACCACTACAGTGCTATATAATGGATAAAATGGAGGGGAAACACCTCAGGATAATGGGGAAGGAGTTTGCAGAGGCAGAGGAGCAAAAAAATCGCCAGAAAAATGCACAGAGCGAAAGCTGTAGCAGGAAAACATCTTCTTAATAGCGGTGTTTTTTCTTTGGGTTAGGATTAGTTGGGGTAGGGTTAGGGTTTATGGTTAGTAGGGTAAGGGTTAGGGTAAGGGTTAGGGGTTAGGGATAGTTAGGGTGAGGGTTAACGATTTTACATTATTAAATTAAAACTGCCGGTGGTGGTGTCAATATGCCCTTTGACTGACATGTGTCCGCATTCAGCTCACCTTGCTTTGCAGGGAGTTTCCAGGAGCACCACGTGGAGGAACGGATACACTCCCTTTAAACCATGCTTAGTCTTCTTCTGCTGATTATATTACTGTTATTCAGCAATTCTGCATATTGATATTCTGCTTTTGGTTCATGTACATCTGCTCCTACTGCTTCCTAAACCTCTGTCTATGGTTATCCTGCTATTGGCTGGTCGCAGAATGTCCCAAACCCAGAGGAAATACGCAGAAGTAACAGTAGGCACAGGAACTTGAGAGAACCAGCTGGTGAGTCTGGAACCCGTATAGGAAGCAGAAATCAGCATAAGAGCCAATAGAACTAACGGGCACCAGCTGACGTTACCGGAGGCCGATAACTAAGCAGGAGGTAACCTGTGCCAGAATGCACTACCAAGGACCAGCAGACGTTACTGGAACTCGGATACCACAAAGGAGGGACCTAAGCCATTGACTCTACTGAGAACCAGCTGACGTTACTGGAACACAGATAAGCAGCAGAAGGTAAAAGTGCCAGTGGCTGTACTGGGCAACAGCTGACATTACTGTAGCCCGGATACCACAATGTAGTAGTGACATAAGCCAAAAGAACTGCCGAGAAGCCCAAAAAACCCCACAAAGACGCAAGTTCAAGAGCAAAAAGACAGGAGTCCGGGGACATCTCCATCTGTCTTCTTGTCTTGGGTCTTCTGCATCTGTCTTCCTGTCTTGGGTCTTCTGCATCTGTCTTCCTGTCTTGGGTCTTCTACCGGAGTAATATCTTCTCGGCAGAAGGTGCAAGAGCCACATTTGCCCCCGCAACCTGGACACAGTCTTCTTTACTCCGCAGTCGCAGCAGGGGAGGAGGAGGGCCTACTGGCACTGTCGAGACCAGCCTTGAGCGCCAGGTCCCGGAGTCCATGTAGGGGGCTCTTACACTGCCGACACCACGGATAACAGCAAACTGAGCCGGAATGATGTACGGCGGGGGCGTGGAACAGTGCGGCGGACACAACCGTGTAACGGCGAGCGTTGTCGAAACACGGTTTGGAGCAGGAGGTACCCATGCCCTTGGGCACTCCCGAGAACCAGCTGGCGATGCTGGAACTCGGTTTACCCCTCGGGGGAGGCACCTGTGTCCGCACTTCACTGCCAGGAAACAGCCGGCGTGGCTGGATCCCGTCTCTTGTGCTTCTGCCTCTAGGTGTTTGGCATCTGTCGTCCTTTTTTCCACTTTGGTCTAACGAGGTACAGCTGGCATTACAGTTGCCCAGAAACACAGCATGCTGTGAAAGTGACAGTCATGGAAATGGGCACTAGCTGGCGGTACTAGAGCCCAGAAATACGGCATGCTGTGAAATCAGCAGTCACGGAAATGGGCACTAGCTGGCGGTACTGGAGCCCATGGAAAACAATATGAGGTGAAAGAGTCAGTCACAGAACCAGGAGCTAGATGTTAGTAGTAGAGGCCAGAGCACTGGCATAACAGATGACGCTGTGTGCAACATAGGCACATGACAGAGCATGCATACTGCTACCAACCATGCATGTAACCTGTCTACTCTGGCCCAGGGCGGCAAAAGTCACCAGAAATCCAGGCCTGGTTCATTTTTAGGAATGTAAGCCGGTCCACATTTGCAGCGGATAGTTTGGTACGTTGGTCTGTTAGTACATTGCCAGCTGTTCCTCTGGCACCTGGACTATTGGCTACATTGGACAATCCGCATTTTTCTGAAATATTGCCTAGCAGTGATATACTATTAACCGGTGACCGGCTGTCGCTTCATCACCGTTAATTAAATAAAAAAGCTCACTAAAGTATAATTTACGTGTGCAGTGATTCTATATTGACTTCATATTTACGGGACCATAGGTTCCCTTTCACTAGCACTGTATATTCGTCTTAATAGTCGAGTGCTAGCCATCTTCTATATCAGCTGCACTAAAGACACGTTCAGAAATCACACTGGCACCAGGACAAGCCAGGACCTCCAAGGCATAGTGGCTAACCTCGGGCCATGTATCCAACTTGGAGACCCAAAACTTGAAGGGGGTAGATCCATCCTGAAGCACACTGACAGGGGTGGAGAGGTATTGTGCCACCATGTCACAGTAACGTTGCCTCCTAGTGCGTTGCACTGTCTGTGCTGATGGTGCCCGAACTGTTTGCGGGTTCAGAAATCATTGGAACAGGTTGGGTATACTGAACCTGTCAGTAGCAGATGTACTGCTTCTGCTTCCGGCTTCTGAACGGATTCCGCTGGGCCCAGGACGCACTGAGGTGCCTTCTAGTGCATGCGCATCACTGCTATGTGGTGGAGAAGAGTACATGAGTGAATTATCCAGTGCATCTTGGTACTCCTGCATTTTACGTGCCCGATTCAACGGTGTAATTAGCCTTTGAAGGCTGTCCCGGTAAAGTGGCTCTAAGAGGGTGGCCACCCAGTAGTCATTTGTGTGGAGAATACGAGCCACGCGTGGGTAGTTTCTCAGACACTGCAGCATGAAGTCACTCATGTGCTGAAGGCTGCCAACTGGCCATGCATCGCTGTCACCAGCTGGAGGAATGTGCTCTGGCTGCTCTGCATCACCCCATCCACGCTCTATCTGGTGACTACTAGTAGAGCTCTATGTACTTTCCTCCTCTGGCTCATCCTCATAGTCCTCCTCATCCTCCTCACTTGCTGTGTCCTGCCTGGACCTTTGTGAAGCACCCACAGAGCTTTGAACCAACCGGGCCGATGAAGATTGCCTGGTTGGTCCAACTGTCTCATCCTCCAGATAAACCTACTGTAACGTCATCTGCAACTTGGTCGAAAAAGGCCCATGCACCACAACTCTTGGGCGCACCCCTTGTGTTCTTTAAAAGAGCCCTGCTCCTAACGGGTGCTGAAGTTGAGGGAGCTGACAACCAATTTTTCCCTCTTCCTCTCCCACGTGGACAGCCACGCTGCTCCACACCTGCAAGCTCTTCCTCTGAGCTATCCCCACTTGCTTTCTGCCCCTCAGCATGCCATGATGGGTTAAGGACCTCGTCATCCAATACACTTTCGTCAGCAGAAACTGGCAGCTGAGTTTCATCAGCATCTGCTGACTGGGGTCTGGTCACCCTCCACTTCTTCCTGCATCTGTGCACAATACCTCTTCTTCAGCTGCAGGAATGCTGTCTGGATGGTACACAGATCCCAAGCCAACAGATTCTGAGAAGAGGATTAAGGTTGGCTCCTGGCCCTCTGAATGTCTGGGCAATTTAGTGGGCGGTGAAGAAGCAGATGGGTGCTGCTCTTCAGTGGCCTGACCCGATGTGGTGGAGAGGTCCTGGGAGGATGCTGTGCTCATTGAGGTGGATTCCTCAGCTGCAATCCAACCAACAACGGTTTCTACTTGATCCTCTCTTATCAGCCTATGGCCCTGCGCTCCTAACAAGCTGTGCATAAATGACTGCTGCCGGGTGAAAGTAGGTGCTGAGTGACTTGGGCCTACTGCACGTGTGCACCATGTCTAGCTGCTGATGCACCTCTTCCGCGGCTGCCGCGCGGACGTCCCTTACTGCCTGCCTTCTTCATCTCTATCGATGGAATCAAGAAAGTAATTATTAGGAATTAGTGTGCTTATTCCTGTAGGACTACAAACAGGTATAAGAAACACTAATGGCACTGTATGATGATGGTGTGTCTGCTACACTTTATTTGAATCTAGAGTGGCCTACACAAAGAGTAACGTGTGTTTGTGGTATTGGTGTACACGTTACGGTCGGATGTCACAGCGCAGTAAATGACACTGCTGTGATACCAAAAAAAAGGATTCTCTGGGACTGGGCCAGGTGCTGTGTGGCACCAGCCACAGAGGTTGTTTGGGTCCCTCACAGCACAATCCCTATATAGTGTTTAACTTTTAGGAAAAAATAGGGGAAGGGGATTTAAGGGATGAAAAGAAAAGGCAGTGAGACACACACCACACAGTGCTGCAGCAAGAGGAGCTGCAGCAGCTGCAGTGAACATGCGCTGCACTGTCTCACTAAACACCTCACTGAGAGCCTGCACAGCACAAAAAATGAAACTGAGCGGGGTCAGTGAGGAAAAAGACTGCTTCTGTAACACACAGGGGCTGCTACAGTCGCTGAAAAACAATTTGTATCGCTATTAGATCTCTCCCTATCTCCAACAGCAACGTATACCTATCTGCTTTCACAGTAGAGTGAGGCTAAAATGGCAGGTGCAGCCTTTTATACTGCCTGATCACACCAGCCAGCCAGCCAATCGCAGCGCAGCCACTAGCTAGCACGTTTGGACGCCTCCTACCAAGCTTAGGGATTACACAATGGTGTCAGCAATTCTTCAGCTCCTGATTGGCTCCACGGAGCGCTCAGAGGCTGAAGGATTATGAGATTTCCGATTTCCGATGTTAAAAAAATATCGGAATCGGAAATCGGAATTCCGATATCGCAAATATCGGGCCGATTTCCGATATTTCAATATCGGAAAGCTCATCCCTACTAGCAGCCATTTAGCGATGCACCAGTGATCCAGACCGAGTCGTATCGTGGTCGGGATCGCTGGTGCATCGCTAAATGTAAATGGGCCTTAATACTAGTAAGAACTGAAGGGCAAAGTACACGTCCCCTGAAGGAAAAGATTAGAGGAGACACCAAGTCAGAAGCCAACTGTCGCACAGACCTGATTGAAGGCCCGAAAGACCAGATCCGGAGATGATAGACCAAAGTTTGAAGATCTGAGTCATGTGAGCTGGGCCAGAATCGGACAAGGTGAACGGGCTGCAGAAGAGGGATATTCGTGTGAGCTGCAACCCCCAGTGCACACGTACGGTGCAGAGGGGGGATCAGGGCTATGCTTCAGGAAAAGGAGGCTGCCAGCAGTGTGTTTGGGTGTGTCAATGGCATCATCGATGCTGAACTTTTGGCCTAATGTGGAGTAACGTAAACTGCTGTTGGGGCCTGTATGGCTCTTTGTGTTGTTTATGGAGTAACAACTGTGAAGGACCCCTTAGTGATGGTGATTCACCCTAAAGGGGGTTTTACACATAGTGATATCGCTAGCAATATCGCTATAACGTCACCGATTTTGTGACATTATAGCGATATCGCTATGTGTGATACTTACCTCTGACCGGCTCCCCTGCTGTCCATCGCTGATCGCGCAAGATCGGCCGGCTCCACTTCTCGTCGGGCGCTTCCTGTGGTGTCGACGAGCGACACGTGGAGGCGGGCAGGAGGACATCTTCATCACCGCGTCTGAAAGGTAAGTATCGTCCGCTGTATCGCTGTGAGATCTGCCTGTGTGGCAGCTCACTAGCGATCATTTAGCAATGCACCAGCGATCCTGACCGGGTCGTATCGTGGTCAGATCGCTTGTGCATCGCTAAATGTAAAAGGGCCTTAAGTCAAGGTATTAGGACTGAGACGTTGTTGATGGTAACAAATGCTTAATGGTAATTATAGAATGACAGCATGTAAATAACCTGGGTGAATACCCTCATTTAACTGTGTTACCGTGTTCTTATAGTGCCATAATTCACTGTATTGCCACTGTTAACTTTTACCCTTGATATTGTGCCGCAGGCACTAAGTATAGATACATTTGTGTTAATCAGTTAAATAGTAGTGATGAGCGAGCATGTTTGCCACAACTCAGGTACTCGCCTGAGTATCGCTGTACTCGCAGTACCCGGTGAGCACCGAGTATTTCCAGGATTATTCGGCGGGAGCTTGGGTCCCCACAATGCATGTTTGTCGCTCTTTAGAGCGCCCATCTACATGCAGGGCTTGTCTGCCACGCACTGTAATGCCACAGCCATCTTTGTTGTGGTATTACAGTGATTTGCTGACAGCACAGCGTCATCAGGTCTATATCAGAGCCGGCGCCGCCCTGCTTGGCCCAGTTGCCTCTGGAATCGCAGTGTAGGGAGAGCTGCTGCTTAGATAGGGAGAGATTTGTACTTTTATTATTTAATGTGGGTATACCATCGTTGAATCCACATATCCAGCTAAACCAACAGTCCTTCGAAGAACTAATTACGGGGTATATAGATTGCAGTGCTAGGTAGGCAGGGGAGTGTATATGGCTATATACACATCAGTGAAAGGCATGGAGGCACGGTATGTGGGTATATACACTCACTGGCCACTTTATTAGGTACACCATGCTAGTAAGGGGTTGGACCCCCTTTTGCCTTCAGAACTGCCTCAATTCTTCGTGGCAGAGATTCAACAAGGTGCTGGAAGCATTCCTCAGAGATTTTGGACCATATTGACATGATGGCATCACACAGTTGGCGCAGATTTGTCGGCTGCACATCCCTGATGCGAATCTCCCGTTCCACCACATCCCAAAGATGCTCTATTGGATTGAGATCTGGTGACTGAGGAGGCCATTTGAGTACAGTAAACTCATTGTCATGTTCAAGAAACCAATCTGAGATGATTCGAGCTTTATGACATGGCGCATTATCCTGCTGAAAGTAGCCATCAGATGTTGGGTACATTGTGGTCATAAAGGGATGGACATGGTCAGCAACAATACTCAGGTAGGCTGTGGCGTTGCAACGATGCTCAATTGGTACCAAGGGGCCCAAAGAGTGCCCAGAAAAAATTCCCCACACCATGACACCACCACCACCAGCCTGAACCGTTGATACAAGGCAGGATGGATCCATGCTTTCATGTTGTTTACGCCAAATTCTGACCCTACCATCCGAATGTCGCAGCAGAAATCGAGACTCATCAGACCAGGCAACGTTTTTCCAATCTTCTACTGTCCAATTTCGATGAGCTTGTGCAAATTGTAGCCTCAGTTTCCTGTTCTTAGCTGAGAGGAGTGGTACCCAGTGTGGTCTTCTGCTGCTGTAGCCCATCTGCCTCAAAGTTCGACGCACTGTGCGTTCAGAGATGCTCTTCTGCCTACCTTGGTTGTAACGGGTGGCAATTTGAGTCACTGTTGCCTTTCTATCAGCTCGAACCAGTCTGCCCATTCTCCTCTGACCTCTGGCATCAACATGGCATTTCCGGCCACAGAACTGCCGCTCACTGGATTTTTTTTCTTTTTCGGACCATTCTCTGTAAACCCTAGAGATGGTTGTGCGTGAAAATCCCAGTAGATCAGCAGTTTCTGAAATTCTCAGACCAGCCCTTCTGGCACCAACAATCATGCCACGTTCAAAGGCACTCAAATCACCTTTCTTCCCCATACTGATGCTCGGTTTGAACTGCAGGAGATTGTCTTGACCATGTCTACATGCCTAAATGCACTGAGTTGCCGCCATGTGATTGGCTGATTAGAAATTAAGTCTTAACACACAGTTGGACAGGTGTACCTAATAAAGTGGCCAGTGAGTGTAGATATCATTGCATACATCAAGAGGGTCTATTCCATTACTATCTGCTGCTGACTATTACACATATTGACCATATATACCCAGCCCCAGTGGGCAGGAATAATTTTTTTTTGCATCTTAGTCCTGATTATTTTATTCCAAAGCAATCCAGGGCTCCCTTTTTTCTCCATTTGCTTGTTTGCACAGCAGAATACAGCCAGAGCCTTTTCATAGTACAGCGTGAAAATCCTGCTATTTTAAACGTGTTGCCCATCCCAACCATCACATCGGAGTCCGCAGAAATTTCAAACATTTTTGTGATACTGTTAAATTTTTTTGAAGTGTATTATAGAATTTCTTGACACCATTTTGCTGCCCCAAAAATACTTAGCTGCTGAAAAAATATTTAGCTACAGGGCAGATATTTTACACCGTGTTTTGTCCGCCACACGGATCGAATATCATTGCGCTCAAAATTGTGCCACTTCAGACCCCCATAGAATTTTTTTGTTGTGTCTTATCTTAGCCTACTTGTTGACACAATTTAGTTGAAAAAAAATATATACTGTACAGACCACATATTGAACAGTCTGGTATCTCTGTCAGACGCCTGATCTATCTCTGGGCTGCAAATTGTGGCATTTCAGGCCTAAATTCTGCTGTTTTTGCTGTGTCTTACCCTAGTTATTGACACCAGTTTAATAACCAAAATACACTTTTACCTACAGTCCAGATATTTTAAAGTGTGGTTTTCCCACACACGGATCACATACAAGTTTGCTACCAATTCAGCCATTTGTAGTGAATGTAGAAAATATTTTAGTCCATTTAAAATGGACAAGGTGCGTGGCAAAGGAAGGGGAAATGGACGTGATGGTGATGGTGCATGCAGACGTCGAGGCCATGAGCAAGGTGAAATTGTGCCACAGCAAACACCCACATCTTCTCGCCCAACCTTCATGACCTAATTACTAGGGGCCTGCAGCAGGACATCACTATTGAAACCAGAGCAGTATGAAATGGTTGTTGGTTGGTTAGCGGATAATGCTTCCAGTCAGTTTGCCACCACCACCACCGCTACCACCCTGTCTTTCACATGGTCAAGTCTGAGTATCTGTGAGTCTGGACCGCATATTCCTCATCCTGATCCTCCTTCCTCCCACCAGGCCATGTGCCCAGAGACAACTGATCCCACACTTGGACACTCCAAAGAGCTGTTCACTTTTCTATTTACAGATTTGGGCCTCTCGCCTGGTCCACTTGAAGCGGGGAAAATGAGATTGCACGTAGCGATGCCCAAATATTTGAGTAGCCACGGTCACATGAAGGCAACGGTGGGAACGTGTCACAAGAGGCGGAAGATGATGAGACACAATTGCCAGCAAGTCAGGAGGAGGACCAGGGTGCGGAAGTGGAAGACGAGGTGGTGGATGATATAGCAACTGACCCAACCTGGCAGGAGGACATGCAGAACGAAGACAGCAGCACACAGTGGGAGGCAGGTGTAGCACCACAACAGGCAGGAAGAAGCAGTGTGGTGGCCGCAGACAGAAGGTGGGCAACCGTTCCTTGTAACACCAACACGATGGAAGTTGGCAGTACAACTGTTAGGTCTTCCCGAGTCTGGTTGTTTTTTAAAGACTCTGCTGAAATCCCCAAACAGGCCACTTGCACCACCTGCCATGCCCGCATCAGCAGGGGCAGCAAAACTAACAGCCTGACCACCACCAGCATGATCAGGCACATGGTAGCAAAGCACCCGACTTTGAGGGCCGAACTCCAGGAACAGTGTCTGTGGGTGAAAACACTGCTTCTTCCACTGTTGTGCGTGCAAGCCAATCCCCTGCCCACGGTGCATGCGTAGCCCACATTCAACCACCACCATCATCAAGCACGTCCACGTCCTTGTCCCAGCGCAGCCTTCAGTTGTCCATACCCCAGTCTTTGGAGCGCAAGCATAAATACGCAGCCAACGCCCCACAGGTCACAGTACTAAATTCACACTTTTCTCGTCTGTTTGCAATCGAAATGTTGCCTTTCAGGCTTGTGGAGACGGAAGCTTTCCACAACCTGATGGCGGCAGCCTTCCCAAGGTACTCGGTCCCCAGCTGCCACTATTTCTCCCTGTGTGCCGTCCTGGCATTACACAAGTACGTGTCCCTCATCATAACCCATGCCCTGAACAATGCTGTTACTGGGAAAGTCCACCTATCCACGGACACGTGGACAAGTGCTTGTGGGCAGGGACGCTACATGTCACTGACAGCACGCTAGGTTAACATAATGGAAGCCAGGACCCACATGGATCTTAGAATGGAAAACTTCCTCCCGACGCCGAGGATTGCGGGCCCTATGTCAATCAGGGTTGCCCCCACAGTCTCCTGATCCTGCACCTCATCCTCCTCCTTCTCCTCCTCTTCAGCCTTCATCTCCGAAATAAGCACATCAGTCACAAGCTGGAAGCACTGCAGCACTGCCTCAGCCAAGCGTCAAGAGGCTGTACTGAAGCTAATATGCTTAGGTGACAAACCACACAATGCTGAAGAGTTGTAGACAGCTCTGAAAGAGCAGGCAGATGTGTGGCTGACACCGCTGAACCTACTGCCAGGCATGGTCGTGTGTGACAATGACCAGAACCTGGTGGCGGCTCTGAGGCGAGGCGAGCTCACACACATACTATGCCTGGCTCATGTGCTTAACCTCTTGTTCAATGGTTTCTCAAAAATAAATATTGGAACTATGGTTGCATGTGGCCATCCAGTACGTGGCTTCAAAGGCTTATTGGGTTGCATGTAACTTTGGTGCAGGGCAGGCCTTGCATTCAATGCATAAGCAAGCAGTATGGGAGTACCAAGCGTATACTGGAACTATGGTTGCATGTGGCCTTCCAGTACATGGCTTCAAAGGCTTATTGGGGTGCATGTAACTTTGGTGCAGGGCAGGCTTTGCATTCAATGCATAAGCAAACCGTATGGGAGTACCAAATAAATAATGTGAACTTGGTTTTACTGTGGCCGTCCAGTACGTGGGTTCAAAGGCTTATTGGGGTGCATGTAACTTTGTGGCAGGGCGGGCCTTGCATTCAATGCATAGGCTAGCAGTATGGCAGTACCAAAAGAATAATGTGAACTTGGTTTTCCTGTGGCCATCCAGTACGTGGGATCAAAGGCTTATTGGGGTGCATGTGACTTTGAGGCAGGCGGGCCTTGCATTTAATGCATAGGCCAACAGTATGGCAGTACCAAAAGAAAAATAATGGGAACTTTGGTTTCATCTGGCCATCCAGGACGTCTGTTCCAAGGGTTATTGGGGTGCGTGTAATTTTGGGGCAAGGCAGCCCTTGCATTCAATGCATAGGCAAACACTATGGGGAACCCACTTTCTTACAATGGAAACATTTTTTCAGGACGCCCTCCTGTACATCTCGTGAAAGGGGTCTTGTGGTGCGTCCTAATTTTTGACAGCCCAGCCACTCAATGCATAGGCAATGACAGTATAGGAGAGCCACTGTTTGATAATGGCCCTTTAAGAATAGTAATGCCGACTGATGCCCCTATAAAAATAGGCTCTGTGACTTTGAGTCACTCCTTCATAAATGAAACAAAATGTGTCTGATGATGTGTCACACACCACATGGCCAACTAAGGTTGTTAAATACTCCAATGATATTTCCCAGTAAATGCATTTGTATTGGTTGAATGCAATGGTAAATTTGAAAAACGCATCAAAAATGCTACCTGTGCACATAGCCAAAGTGGTGGAGGAACATTTTTTGGGGGGTTATTTCTTTTGCCTTACATACAAATTATTACCCTGGAAAGGATGTCCCTTAACATATTTCCTTGTAAAATCAATTTTGGTTTCGTTTTTGTATATTTTACTGTGCGCCTGTAAAAGTGGCGTCACACTCTGACAATATTGGTCACAGCAGTGTCCTAGGAGTCAGAAATGCTTCCAGGGGCCTTCCCCATGATGTTCCCATGTTATTTGTGCACTGTTCCCATAGATTTACGATGTTTTGATACCCTAGAAAGACCTCCGAGGGGTTTGCGGCATAAAAACTCGGGTTTCCCATAGACTTACATTGGGCTATGGAATACCCGAGTATTCCAACTTGCTCGTCTCAAGCAACGCGCACCCGAGCATTTTAGTGCTCGTTCAGCACTATTAAATAGTTTATGCTGCGCTGTTGCATCTGCGTTATTGTTAACAAAATTACCATGATTTCACAGATAAAACTTCTTAGATCCTGAGTGTTTCAGTCAGTAGGATCATGCCTACTAAAGCCTTATTCACATGTCTGAATTTTCTGCATACAAAAAAATAGGCAAAACTATTCTGATGAGATGATCGGAGTTTGATCAGTGTGGTTCAATTTTGATCCGATTTTCTCGTGTGTTTAAAAAAATTTTGAAAAAAATCTCCACCTTCTCCATTCTGACAGTCCATTTTATCCAAGTGTAGTCCAACTTTTTTTATGGACCGGTTGACTTGCATTGACGATTTTTATCTGACCCTTGGATCAAAATTGAACATGTCTCCGATATTTGCAGCGGACCACTCTGTCACAGGATTTCCACAACAGAGAGGAGCCAGAAGACCACGACATCTGATTGCTTCTACTCCTGCGCTGAGAAGAGGCTCTTCTCCTTCATTTTATTGGTGTTTATTCCTTTTGGCAGAAAAGGGGTTAATCGGCCATCTTGGAAAACCCTGAGCTCTCAGCTGAGCTCAGTTAGCCAATCCCGTTGCCTGTATAATCTGCCTCCTGATTCAAATCCATGTCAGAGCTAGCATTTGCTCCATGGCTTAGGAGTAGATGAGTTCATAAGAGAAGGATTTGAGAAGGAGCTCTGAAGGAGTAATGTGGGATTGTTGCATGGTTTGTAAGTGTGGTAATTCCCGTCCCTCCTCTACTTTGGTTAATTCCCCTACCTCTTTTAGAACTGGAATATGGATTCTGAAATCTCTCTATAATTTACTTATCTGAATAACAGCTTAGACATATCAGGCAAAGTTTTACTGCAAAAGAGAATTTTTGATTGTAATGTGGTGCCCCATAGGATTCAGTCACCACAGAGGTACTGCACCTCACCCAGAGGTGTGGTACTATGCTCTCAGGTAAGGAGGGGACATCACCCAGAACCCGCACACTTGCATCCAACATCAGATCTCTCAGTCAACTGGGAGAGCTGTGTAGAGGGTGTAGGTGAAGAAAGTTAGAAGGGAAGGAGTCAGAGTTTGGTAAGCTGTGGTCTGAGAGTCCAGAGAGCAGTCTGTTGGAGGGAGAGGAAGGAGTCAGATGGTCGGTGAAGAAGGAGTCACATGTGGAGATTGCAGCTTGTCTCCAGACTGAAGAGAGAGAGAAACTCCAGAACTAGAGGAAGAAGAGGTCCTAGGGGCAATGATAGTGAGCAATCTATCCGTGGGGCCCGTATCCACGCTGACTGTAGTCAGGTGGAGGGTCCAGGTCGCAGTTAGGGGACCGGCCCCAGCTAGTGGAGAAACTAAGGACTCAGCTAGCAATCCGGAGGCAGTAGGCATTGCAAGTGCTACAGCCACAGCCACACACATTCGCTGAAAAGGCAGACATATAGGATCCAGGGGTCTGACCAACGTCGCCCACAAGATCTGAGTCTGCTGGTTTGTGACACTGTGCGTGGATACGCAGGGCAGGAGAGGTGGTAGCCAGCGTAGTGAGATGGCCAGGAAAGGAACATCTGAAAAGGGGTTCTGATACCGTGTACCTCAATTTACCTGGGAGCTGACTGGACAACGGACCCTAAGGACACAGCACCCCGGCTGGGGATTGTAACAGCAGAACTGTGAGTAAAACCTGTGAAGACTGTACACTGCTGTGTCCTCCAATTTATTACTGTGTCACCTGCCCTGCAGTACAATCACCATTATTTTCAACAACATAACTGCCCTAGGGAATAGCTCTGCCTGTGGAGAGCTGTGCCAACTCTGCTGCATCAACAACTACATCAGTGGACTGAATCTGCAGCGCTGGCTAACTCCTTACTTGCTGAGTACCACAGGTGGCGTCATGAATTTTACCATATAAACTTTATTCCCCAATCATCTTCATCGTTTTCATTGGATGCCCATGGCCACATACTGGGTCACCGCTGCCATGACACATCCCCTTAAGAACCGGCCCGATACCGAGTAACCCCACGGCCCTGGCGGGCGCTCCAGTAACACACTAACTGTCTAACTATATTTTGATCTGTGAAGTCTATAGATGAGTGATGGTTATTAATTTTTCATTATTCTGTCGCATTAACAGTATTTTAAAAATCCCTTAAATGAATGTAATTTCCTTCTATTCATTACTTTACTACAGGAGTTTGCTTTGGTACTGCTGCGACCAATACAGCAAAGCCAGGATCTCCTCTTATTCCATCAAGCCCAGAACGGTGGAGGAGCGTATGAGGGTCAGACATCAGAGTCCAATTGCTCACAATTCTTCTATGCCTGTGGTGAACAGAACCGAGTCAGAAAGACAGACGGCAGCCATACCAAAAGACGCACTAAGCCTTAAGCTCTCGTTATGACTGGAGGAAAGTCAGGACAGAACCCAAAGAAAACCCAGAGGCAGAGGGGAAAACAGATTGATTTTCAGTGAGTCATTTAGCTTCTGGACTGGATGCAGCTCTCCCCTGCTGGCAGTTTGGCTTCGTATTAATAGGACGCACACACTAGGCTGAGTAGCTTAAAATAATTATACGTAGAAATCCCCAAAACTGCTCACCATCCAAATATTTCCTTTTGTGTCAATATAGACTGAACAAATTACATTTACATTATTAAAAATGAAATCATTGGATTTACCTCAATTTCATGTTAAGCAGTAAACTGGACCACATTCAAATCTACCGTCGCTAATGGGTTTGTGCTCGCCTTGCACGTTTTGAGTGGGTGTTAGCACAATATCCATTTGTCTATGCTGAAATGCAATGTGATTGTGATTTGAAGTCCTGTAGATTGCTATTTGGTGTTTTTAGTATACAAACATGTATTTACCCTCCATATGCTATAGTACAGGCGGACGGGAAAATATATGAAGGGAACAGTACAAACAAGTGCTAATCCGAGGGACCCTGCGCTCGTGTATTATTGTAATTACATTCACGTAGTTTGCTATTTCTGGACAGATGTAGGCAGTTTTGCATTAATATTTCATAAACAGTATTTACACTATTCCATGTTTGGGTAAAATTGCAACACTTTGGAATATAAAAGCCGTCACCAGACGTAATAACACCACAATAGCGATGCCACCGTAGGGCATAGCGCAAACAACAGCATCACAGTTCTTCTACAAGTTCCAAGTCGTACCAAGCCATCATACAGCACTCTGTCTATTACATAACGATTTGTTATATCAAGCACCAATCATATTCCTTTTAGGAAACAGCTTAAAGGGGTTGTCCAGCCTTAGGCTACAAGTCGATAGTTACTCTGTGACTGCAGACTTGTGAATCATTACTTAACGTGCCCTGTGTGCTTTCAGGATTATTCGGTACTAGAATCAGGAGCAGCAGGCACGTGACCGCAAATATGTGATTTCCGTACATACGGTCACCTGCCGACTAGATGGTCACGGCCTCACTCAATGCAAGTGTATTAAGCGAGGCTAGACACAGTCTAGTTGGAATGTGGCTGGAAGTATGCAAATCACACACATGCGGCCACCTGATCTATCAGTCATGGCACCAGTAGAGGAGAATACTCACATTGTGCAATGTGAGGATTCACAAGTCTGCAGTCACATGAATCGACTGCAGACTTGTAGCCTAAGGCCTCTTTCACACTTCAGTTTTTTGCATCAGTTCAAATCCGCCAAAAAGTCAGACAAGCGGATCCGTTCTCAACTGATGTGAACGGATGGCACAGGATCCGTTTTCAGACGGATCCTGAAAATGAGGAAATTTAAAGGAACCGCTGGCCGGGAAGGAAGGGGGAGAGAGAGAGAGAGAGAGAGAGAGAGGATCCTCAAAAAAAACGGATGCAACGGACATCAATCCGTCACAATCCGCCATTAATGGAAGTCAATGGGGAAAAAAAACGGATCCTCAAAAGAAAATTGAGGATCCGTTTTTTCAAAACCTGGCGGATTGTGACTGATTGTAAAAAACTGAAGTGTGAAAGAGGCCTAAGACCAGACAACCCCTTTAATAGAAATTTAAAGGTAACCAGTTGCACTGAAAATTCTACATTTAGATACATAGATATTTATTTAAGATCTTCTGCTTTTTCTGGGTTTAGGAGTCCAGTAGGCTGTCCTACAGACATAGTGAAGGCGGTCAGTCACCATGTAGGACCACCCCTGGGCTCCTAAGTCCAGAATAAGCAATGCATTAAGTGTAAAAACCTACAGGTTGGACTGCATTGTTTTTATTTGTTGTATTTAACAAAAGAGTTCTCCTTTAAGCACAAATGCAAATCTGTTTTCTAGTTTGTTCTCAGATCTGACATTGGATCGCCTTGCAGGCAAGGTTGCCGAACTGAAAATATATAAAAATCCAGACTTTATCTTCAGTATTCCAGCAGTATTTGTCTCACACGCCACACGTGACCTGCAATATATGGCATGATACCAAAAGCCAAAATTATGCACATACTAATCAGCCCTACAAAATTTGAAAACATTGTGCATTATTAATGCAACCGAACCTAAAAAAGGAATATCTTTGGGAAAATTTTGTTTTTAGAGTTTTGGTTAATGAATATAGGACATTGGTCAACCTAGTATTTTTTCCCATCCCTCCAACCATATAGCAAACTGTCTAATCATAGTAAGCCATCTAGTCTTACGGCTCAGTAAAATGGATAATGTTTCCTACAATGTGCTGAATTCTTGTCTTTTTATGGTGTGTAGTTAGACATGATTTCCATTGCAAGTCATTAATTTTAACAAGGAATATTAAATACAGTACACAGTAACATTTTAAGCAACACAGTTACTCGTTTGAAACTATAATTATCGGAGATGGCATAATTTTGCATACATTTTTGCATATGTAAATGTAATATATTTCAAATAAGCATTTATTAAAGGTTTGTTTTTAGGGAACTACTTTTTAATTAGTATTTTTTTGACATTTTGCTGAAAATTTGCACATACAGATAAAAGGTGTATATTTGTGAACCTTTCTTAATGGTAATTAAAATATGATTTGTAAATGTAATTAATTAGTTTTTTTTTTGGGGGGGGGCGGGGAAGCTCCAGCTGGGGATGCATTGCTGGGAAATGTATTATGCTGTGTATTTTTAACTGATATCCTTTGCAATGTATGTCTAAAGTTAAGGCATTTAAACTTTAAAATTATGTATTTCTGTAAAGTTATCTGACTTATTTCAATCGCTTCAAACTGATCATCATATTTCTTTAAATGGAATCTGTTAGCAGGTGTTTGCTATGTAATTTGAGTAACGGATTAGGTAGAGACAGAGACCCTGATTCCAGCAATGTGTCACTTACTTTACTGGGTGCAGCAATTATGATACAATCACAGTTTTCTCTGCTGTAGATCTAGCAGAGCTCAGTTGTTGAGCACTGTATAACCCTGCCCACACCACTGATTAGCTGCTCTCTTTCACTATACAATGTAAAAAAAGGGGGAGACAGGAGCGCACAATAGGGCCTTATTCAATGATATAAACGTTTCACAGATATGGATCCACTCACCTGGTTCAGTTGTGTGGAACACAACAACCATAAGCACAAATGGGTAGGATCCGATGAACTGCAGCAATCAGCCGGTCACTAGAATTGCATATATAGGAAGGAGAGAAGTCCGGCTTTCAGGATCGCGCTGTTCCAGTCCAAAGTTCAAAAGGAGTTCATCCAAGGACCAAGCAGTGATTATAACTTTCTTTTTATTCCATAAACTCTACACGTTTTCGTGTACACACTGTACACTTCCTCAGGAGCAAAGTTACACTGGCATCACATTCCATTCTCCTTATATACTACCTCCCCCAGGAAATGAGGTAGATGCTCATTGCACTTAAAAAAATTCACACATAACTATCAACATAATGTAAAATCACTAAAATTCATCTAGAAAACACACTTCTATAAAAACACACATACAGTGGGGCAAAAAAGTATTTAGTCAGTCAGCAATAGTGCAAGTTCCACCACTTAAAAAGATGAGAGGCGTCTGTAATTTACATCATAGGTAGACCTCAACTATGGGAGACAAACTGAGAAAAAAAAATCCAGAAAATCACATTGTCTGTTTTTTTTTCATTTTATTTGCATATTATGGTGGAAAATAAGTATTTGGTCAGAAACAAGCAATCAAGATTTCTGGCTCTCACAGACCTGTAACTTCTTCTTTAAGAGTCTCCTCTTTCCTCCACTCATTACCTGTAGTAATGGCACCTGTTTAAACTTGTTATCAGTATAAAAAGACACCTGTGCACACCCTCAAACAGTCTGACTCCAAACTCCACTATGGTGAAGACCAAAGAGCTGTCAAAGGACACCAGAATCAAAATTGTAGCCCTGCACCAGGCTGGGAAGACTGAATCTGCAATAGCCAACCAGCTTGGAGTGAAGAAATCAACTGTGGGAGCAATAATTAGAAAATGGAAGACATACAAGACCACTGATAATCTCCCTCGATCTGGTGCTCCACGCAAAATCCCACCCCGTGGGGTCAGAATGATCACAAGAACGGTGAGCAAAAATCCCAGAACCACGCGGGGGGACCTAGTGAATGAACTGCAGAGAGCTGGGACCAATGTAACAAGGCCTACCATAAGTAACACACTACGCCACCATGGACTCAGATCCTGCAGTGCCAGACGTGTCCCACTGCTTAAGCCTGTACATGTCCGGGCCCGTCTGAAGTTTGCTAGAGAGCATTTGGATGATCCAGAGGAGTTTTGGGAGAATGTCCTATGGTCTGATGAAACCAAACTGGAACTGTTTGGTAGAAACACAACTTGTCGTGTTTGGAGGAAAAAGAATACTGAGTTGCATCCATCAAACACCATACCTACTGTAAAGCATGGTGGTGGAAACATCATGCTTTGGGGCTGTTTCTCTGCAAAGGGGCCAGGACGACTGATCCGGGTACATGAAAGAATGAATGGGGCCATGTATCGTGAGAGTTTGAGTGCAAACCTCCTTCCATCAGCAAGGGCATTGAAGATGAAACGTGGCTGGGTCTTTCAACATGACAATGATCCAAAGCACACCGCCAGGGCAACGAAGGAGTGGCTTCGTAAGAAGCATTTCAAGGTCCTGGAGTGGCCTAGCCAGTCTCCAGATCTCAACCCTATAGAAAACCTTTGGAGGGAGTTGAAAGTCCGTGTTGCCAAGCGAAAAGCCAAAAACATCACTGCTCTAGAGGAGATCTGCATGGAGGAATGGGCCAACATACCATCAACAGTGTGTGGCAACCTTGTGAAGACTTACAGAAAACGTTTGACCTCTGTCATTGCCAACAAAGGATATATCACAAAGTATTGAGATGAAATTTTGTTTCTGACCAAATACTTATTTTCCACCATAATATGCAAATAAAATGAAAAAAAACAGACAATGTGATTTTCTGGATTTTTTTTTCTCAGTTTGTCTCCCATAGTTGAGGTCTACCTATGATGTAAATTACAGACGCCTCTCATCTTTTTAAGTGGTGGAACTTGCACTATTGCTGACTGACTAAATACTTTTTTTCCCCACTGTATGTAAAACTTCACACTAGAAAAAGTGTAAAACATTATAGTAAAATTATGATTATACTCAATAAAAATCTAAATTTCTTGGTACATCATATCAATTAGCAGAACAACATTCACAAATCTCTTATATAACCGCACTTATATGGGGGAGGTAGTATATAAGGAGAATGGAATGTGATGCCAGTGTAACTTTGCTCCTGAGGAAGTGTACAGTGTGTACACGAAACGCGTAGAGTTTATGGAATAAAAAGAAAGTTATAATCACTGCTTGGTCCTTGGATTAACTCCCTGTGTACTTTGGACTGGAACAGCGCTATCCTGAAAGCCGGACTTCTCTCCTTCCTATATATACTATACAATGTACACAGAAAGCTGCCAATCAGTGCTGGGGTCATGATTGGACTAAGATGCATGAGGACTGTTGTCATGTAGCGATAATCTCCGGCTGATAAAACACTGGTTGTATTGAAACAGCAAAACCCAACTCAGTAATAAGTGACGCATCGCTGTATATAGGGTCTCTGCCCCTACATTATGGTTCTCCCAGATTACATAGCAAAATCATTGTGACAGATTCCCTTTAAATATGTTTCTAATTTGTAATTCTTGCTGCTTTTATCATTCATTCAAGGGGAAACATATCATGATGTTTGTATGTTCACGTTGTACTGTATGTGAAGGTCTTTGGTGTTCACAATTTTTCTCTATAATCCCCCCTAAATATACTGCATAATACTATTTCTATTCAGCTGTCATGCTCAGGTCAGGAGAGCTGACAGTCAGTCCGGTCAGTCCAAGGATTGCAATTCGATTGTCGCACTAGAAAAACATCCGTCTGTCTGCCCCCTTCCACTCAGAGTGAAAGATTGAGCGGATCAGTGGTATAGCAGTGTTGCTCCGCTATATCGCAGAGCTGGGTTTGTCACAGAGTCAAAGGAAGAGCTGGCAAGCAGTATAGCAGCGTTGACCAGCAATATACTAGAGCTGGCTTTGTCAGTAGGTTAGAGTAAGAATTAGTCAGTCGTAATAAAGTGAACACCAACTACCTGAATACTAAGGCTGAATCTCCCTGCCTTAGCCAGCCTATAATGCCTGGGAGAGTTACATCAAAGGAGCGCTGAAACCTGGAGCCAGGACAAATGAGTAACCCAAAATCCTACTGTATCTTAACCCCTTCCTGACATCCGACGTACTATCCCGTCCACGGTACCCGGGCCCGTATGACCGTGGACGGGATAGTACGTCTACCGCGATCAGCGGCGCCCACGTGGTGAGCGCCGCTGATCGCGGCCGGGTGTCAGCTGATTATCACAGCTGACACCCGGCACTATGTGTCAGGGGCGGTCACGGACCGCCCCGACACGTTAACCCCTTGCACACCGCGATCAAACATGATCGCGGTGTACCGGGAGTTAAAGGGAAGCATCGGCAGGGAGGGGGCTCCCTCCGTGCTTCCCTGAGCCCCCCACGGCAGCGCAATGTGCAGCGCTGCTGCGGGGGGCTCCTATCCTCCAGGCCCCCGAATCCAAGATGGCGACGGGGGCCTTCGGGGACCTGAGGAAGCTGGCTTCCTCAGTGCCTGCAAAGCGCAGGCAAGAGGAAGTCTGCTTCAATGCCTGTGACAGATTGCTGATCTGTCACAGTGATCTGTGATGTGACAGATCAGCGATCTGTCACAGAACAGTGATGTCCCACCTGGGACTATGTAATAAAGTAAAAAAAAAATTAAAAAAAATGTAAAAATAAATTAAAAAAAATCGCCAAATAAATTAGTAAAAAAAAAAAAAAATATTCCCCAATAAATTCATTTTTTGAAAATAATAAAAAAAAAAACCAATAAAAGTACACATATTAGGTATCGCCGCGTCCGTAATGACCCGCCCTATAAAACTGTCCCATTAGTTAACCCTTTTAGCGAACCCCTTAAAAAATAAAAATAAAAAACGAAGCAAAAAATAATGATTTATTATCATACCGCCAAACAAAAAGTGTAATAACGCACGATCAAAAAGACGCATATAAATATCCATGGTACCGCTGAAAACGTCATCTTGTCCCGCAAAAAACGAGCCACCACACAGCATCATCAGCGAAAAAATAAAAAACTTATAGCTCACAGAATAAAGCGATGCAAAAATAATTATTTTTTATATAAAATAGTTTTCATTGCATAAAACCGACAAAAACATAAAAAAACGACCTAAATGAGGTATCGCTGTAACCGTACTGACCCGAAGAATAAAACCGCTTTATCAATTTTACCGCACGCGGAACGGTGTAAACGCACCCCCCAAAAGAAATTCATGAAACGCTGGTTTTTGTTCATTCTGCGTCCCAAAAATAGGAATAAAAAGCGATCAAAAAATGTCATGTGCCCGAAAATGGTACCAATAAAAACGTCAACTCGTCCCGCAAAAAATAAGACCTCACATGACTCAGTGGGTCAAAATACGGAAAAATTATAGCTCTCAAAATGTGGTGATGCAAAAACTATTTTTACAATAAAAAGCGTCTTTTAGCGTGTGACAGCCGCCAAAAATAAAAACCGCCATAAATAGTAAATCAACCCCCGTTATCACCCCCTTAGTTAGGGAAAAATAATAAAACTAAAAAAAAGTATTTATCTCCATTTTCCCGTTAGGGTAAGGCTGTGTGCACACGCTGCGGATTAGGTGCGGATTCATCCGCGCGGATTTTGTAAAATCCGCAGGTGAAACCGCAGGTCAAAAGACCTGCGGTTTTACCTGCAGATTGCTCTGCGGTTTTGTCCTGTGGTTTTTCATCTCCTCAATAGAGGAGATGGCAAACCGCAGGAGAATCTGCAGAAAGAATTGACATGTCAATTCTTTCTGCGGATTGAAAACCGCAGATAATCCGCGCGGAAAATTCCGCACCGTCTGCACTGCGGTTTTTGATTCCCATAGGGAATCATGGTACTGGGGTCCGCAGCAGCCAAAACCGCTGCGGAACCGCAGCAAAATCCGCAGCGTGTGCACACAGCCTTAGGGTTAGGGCTAGGGTTAGGGTTAGGGCTAGGGTTAGGGCTAGGGTTAGGGCTAGGGTTAGGGTTAGGGTTAGGGCTAGGGTTAGGGCTAGGGTTAGGGCTAGGGTTAGGGCTCAGATTAGGGTAAGGGGTGTGTTGGGGTTAGGGTTGGAGTTATAATTGGGGGTTTCCACTGTTTGGGCACATCAGGGGCTCTCCAAATGCAACATGGCGTCTGATCTCAATTCCAGCCAATTCTGAGTTGAAAAAGTCAAATGGTGCTCCTTCCCTTCCAAGCTCTGCCATGCGCCCAAACAGTGTTTTACCCCCACATGTAGGGTATCAGCCTACTCAGGACAAATTGCAAAACAATTTTTGGGGTCCAATTTCTCCTGTTACCCTTAGGAAAATAAAAAATTGGGGGCAAAAATATCATTTTTGTGGAAAAAAATTATTTTTTTATTTTCACGTCTGAGTGTTATAAACTTCTGTGAAGCACTTGGGGGTTCAAAGTGCTCACCACACATCTAGATAAGTTCCGTGGGGGGTCTAGTGTCCAAAATGGGGTCACTTGTGGGGAGTTTCAATAGTTTAGGTACATCAGGGGCTCTCCAAACGCACATGACACCCGCAGACCATTCCATCAAAGTCTGCATTCCAAAACGTCACTGCTTCCCTTCCGAGCCCCGACGTGTGTCCATACAGTAGTTTTCTCCCACATATGGGGTGTCAGCGTACTCAGGCCAAATTGGACAACAACTTTTGGGGTCCAATTTCTCCTGTTACCCTTGGGAAAATGAAAAAATTGCGGACTAATTGATCATGTTTCTGGAAAAAATATGATTTTTTTATTTTCATGCCCTGGCATTATAAACTTCTGTGAAGACCTTGGGGGTTCAAAGTGCTCACCTCACATCTAGATAAGTTCCTTAGTGGGTCTAGTTTTCAAAATGGGGTCATTTGTGGGGTGTTTCCACTGTTTAGGTACATTAGGGGCTCTCCAAAGGCAACATGACACCCGCAGACCATTCCATCAAAGTCTGCATACCAAAACGTCACTACTTCCCTTCCGAGCCCCGACGTGTGCCCATACAGTAGTTTTCACCCACATATGGGGTATCAGCATACTCAGGACAAATTGGACAGCAACTTTTGGGGTTCAATTTCTCCTGGTACCCTTGGGAAAATAAAAAAATGGTGACTAAAAGATCATGTTTGTGGAAAAAATACAAATTTTTTATTTTCACGCCCGAGCGTTATAAACTTCTGTGAAGCACTGGGGGGTCAAAGTGCTCACCACACATCTAGATAAGTTCCTTGGGGGGTCTAGTTTACAAAATGGTGTCATTTGTGGGGGGTTTCCACTGTTTAGGTACATTAGGGGCTCTCCAAAGGCAACATGACACCCGCAGACCATTCCATCAAAGTCTGCATTCCAAAACGTCACTACTTCCCTTCCGAGCCCCGACGTGTGCCCATACAGTAGTTTTCTCCCACATATGGGGTATCAGCATACTCAGGACAAATTGGACAACAACTTTTGGGGTCCAATTTCTCCTGGTACCCTTGGGAAAATAAAAAAATGGTGACTAAAAGATCATGTTTGTGGAAAAAATACGAATTATTTATTTTCACACCCGGGCATTATAAACTTCTGTGAAGCACTGGGGGGGTCAAAGTGCTCACCACACATCTAGATAAGTTCCTTAGGGGGTCTAGTTTCCAAAATGGTGTCATTTGTGGGGGGTTTCCACTGTTTTGGTACATCAGGAGTTTTCCAAACGCGACATGGTGTCCGATCTCAATTCCAGCCAAAAATGTCAAATGGCGCTGCTTCCCTTCCGAGCTCTGCCATGCGCCCAAATAGTGGTTTACCCCCACATGTGGGGTATCAGCGTACTCAGAACAAATTGCACAATAACTTTTACGGTCCTGTTACCCTTGGAAAAATAAGAATTGAGGGTGAAAAGATCATTTTTGTGGAAAAAATATGATTTTTTAACTGTATGGCTTTATGTTATAAACTTCTGTGAAGCCCATGGGGGTTCAAAGTTCTCACCACACATCTAGATAAGTTCCTTAGGGGGTCTAGTTTCCAAAATGGTGTCATTTGTGGGGGATTTCCACTGTTTTGGTACATCAGGGGTTTTCCAAATGCGACATGGTGTCCGATCTCAATTCCAGCCAAAAACGTCAAATGGCGCTGCTTCCCTTCCGAGCTCTGCCATGCGCCCAAATAGTGGTTTACCCCCACATGTGGGGTATCAGCGTACTCAGGACAAATTGCACAATAACTTTTAGGGTCCTGTTACCCTTGGAAAAATAAGAATTGAGGGTGAAAAGATCATTTTTGTGGAAAAAATATGATTTTTTAATTGTATGGCTGTATGTTATAAACTTCTGTGAAGCCCATGGGGGTTCAAAGTTCTCACCACACATCTAGATAAGTTCCTTAGGGGGTCTAGTTTCCAAAATGGTGTCATTTGTGGGGGGTTTCCACTGTTTTGGTACATCAGGGGTTTTCCAAACGCGACATGGTGTCCGATCTCAATTCCAGCCAAAAACGTCAAATGGCATTGCTTCCCTTCCGAGCTCTGCCATGCGCCCAAATAGTGGTTTACCCCCACATGTATGTGGGGTATCAGCGTACTCAGGACAAATTGCACAATAACTTTTAGGGTCCTGTTACCCTTGGGAAAAGAAAAATTGGGGTGAAAAGATCATTTTTGTGGAAAAAATATGATTTTTTAATTGTACCGCTGTACGTTATAAACTTCTGTAAAGCCCTTGTGGGTTCAAAGTTCTCACCACATATCTAGATAAGTTCCTTGGGGGGTCTAGTTTCCAAAATGGGGTCACTTGTAGGGGGTTTCCACTGTTTAGGTACATCAGGGACTCTCCAAACGTGACATGGCGTCCGATCTGAATTCCAGCCAATTTTGCATTGAAAAAGTCAAACGGCGCTCCTTCCATTCTGAGCTCTGCCATGCGCCGAAACAGTCGTTCCCCCCCACAAATCAGTTATCAGCGTACTCAGGACAAATTGCACAATAACTTTTGCAGTCTAATTTCTCCTGTTACCCTTGGTAAAATAAAAAAAATTGAACCTGAAGTATTTTTTTTGTGAAAAAAAGTTAGATGTTCATTTCTTTTTAAATATTCAAAAAAATTCCTGTGACGCACCTAATGGGTTAATAAACTTCTTGAATGTGGTTTTGAGCACCTTAAGGGGTTCAGTTTTTAGAATGGTGTCACTTTTGGGTATTTTCTATCATATAGACCCCTCAAAGTGGCTTCAAATGTGATGTGGTCCTAAAAATAAAATGGTGTTGTAAAAATGAGAAATCGCTGGTCAACTTTTAACCCTTATAACTTCCTAACAAAAAAAAATTTGGGTTCCAAAATTGTGCTGATGTAAAGTAAACATGTGGGAAATGTTACTTATCAAGTTTTTTGTGTGCCGTATCTCTGTGATTTAAGGGCATAAAAATTCAAAGTTGGAAAATTGTGAAATTTTCAAAATTTTTGCCAAATTTCCATTTTTTTCACAAATAAACGCAAGTTATTTGAATTAAATTTTACCACTAACATGAAGTACAATATGTCACGAGAAAACAATGTCAGAATCACTGGGATCAATGGAAGTGTTCCAGAGTTATGACCTCATAAAGGTACAGTGGTCAGAATTGTAAAAATTGGCCCGGTCATGAACGTGCAAACCACCCTTGGGGGTGAAGGGGTTAATGTTAAAGTATGTAAACCTGTAGAATGATATTTCAATGTGAAATGAAAAAAGAAAAAATATGCAGCACTCACCAATAAAGCTGAAAAACTGTGCCTCTTTATTTCACATGAATTCCATCAACAGATAAGTGGACATGCAGGACGTTAGAGGAATGCTAGAGGAGGGAGGTGCCGGACAACAGCCGTTTCGCGATTACTCGCTTCTACTGGTCCAGGAGTAATCGCAAAACGGCCGTTGTCCGGCACCTCCCTCCCCTAGCATTCCTCTAACGTCCTGCATGTCCACATATCTGTTGATGGAATTCATGTGAAAAAAAGAGGCACAGTTTTTCAGCTTTATTGGTGAGTGCTGCATATTACTTCTTTTTTCATTTCACATTGAAATATTCATGTTTTTTCATGCAAGCACCTCCATTTTTTGACTGAAATATATACCGCAGTACTTCAGATAAATAGCTCCGTCTGTTAATGTGGTGATTTGTGTGCCCTAGTTTGCCGTTCATCTGTTTGCTCTTTGCTGAAACCTATAGATTGATGTTCATGTATTTACCAAACCTGGCAAATAATGTGTATGAGAACATCTCACCTTTTACCTGATGGCAAACATCAGGGCAGAGAACGATCAAGCTGTTGAATTTCAATGCCCAATTCTCTAGTTCTCAGAGGAGAAAATCATCCGACCATAGTTGTCTGGCCATAGCTTGGAACATGTCCAAGGGTACTTGGTAGGAAATCCTCTCAGCCAGACTAGGTTGCTCTTTTCTTCTCTGAGGTGTTTGGTTATCTTTTCACTTTTTTGTCTTCAATATTATTATGAGATGGTTTTTCGATGCAAATTATAACATGTCGTCTCTTGCTAATAATCTAAATATTGGACCTTCCACTTTTCCAAAAGGTAAAGAAGCAGTATAGCGATTCCGGTGGAATAAATCCAGTAATCCTTAAACATTCAAACAAGTTTCCTAATGTCCACTCTGGAGACTCTTGGTGGTTCTGCCTTTTAGGGTGTTCTCTCAAAAGAGGCTATTACTACTGTAACAGCATGTTCACAAGTAAATTTCCAAATCCATTAATTGCCACTCTTCAAACATGAGCTATTTCAATGCCTCTCTGTCCTATTGAGCTATACCAAAAAATGGATGATAACCCAAGTTTAATTTTCTCAATCACTAACCCAGCTCCTTTTCCCCCCTCGAAGCTTGGTTTTTATGCACCCTAGAAGCATTTCTAATTTACAAAGTATGAGACCATCACTTTACAATAAATCTAAAGCTTGTCATCTGAATCTCTATATCTATTACTTTACATGTCTGACCACTGACTGCTGCTTTTAATGCAGTCAGAAAAAGACAAATCCTTTTTTATTGTAATCTCTGTTCTAGATTAATGCTGTTTGAATCTTTGAAATTGCTTCAATAATATTCATGGTTTCTTGAATTAAATTTGTATTAGGCCTTTGGCTGATGAGTCCCTTCCCCTACCACCCACAGAATCCTCCGACTGACTCGAGTGACCTAGGCTTGGCCCTTCCACACCCACTGAACAGATTTTTCAATAATGGCTGTTAAAATAGTCACCCAGAGCAATGTTCTGCCCTGGCTAGTAAAATGTTGTAAGGAAATAGTAATGCTTTTTAATAAAGTTGCTCTTTATTGCCTGTTCACCAGTATAAAAGAAATGCTCAGTTTATTCTCGTCTTTTTTTTTTCCCCTCATTTATTGCACAACCTCCAGGGTGAATTACTAGGAAATCTCGTTGGTTTCACCCTGCATGACAACATTAAAATCAAGGCAAGGAGAAAAAGTGGTATTAAATGCTTACAACCAATTTCAGTTGGTTAAACAAACGCATAGCGTGAGAAAATGACTTCCCGGAGTTCGCCAGACAAATAATTCTCAAAGTTTTAACTAGAGAGAACATGCCCTATATTTTGTCTTTATCTTGAAGTTTTAACACCTATTAATAGCGTATTCTGTCCATTTGTAGCGAGAATTTCAGGATTGCCATTTATTCAGGAAAAAAAATATAGGATGAATTGGCCAAATTTTTTTTACCGATTAGAATGGCCAAATTATTTGCTGATTATAAGTGATGTTGGATCTGCAGAGGTCTACTTAAGAAAGAGGTCTACTTATGAAACACATTGGGGGGTAATAAAGGTATAGGCACATGATGTCTTTTTCAGGTGAATTTTGCCTGGAACCAACCTGAAAAAGCACCCCATAAAAAGAACATAATGCACATGAATATCAAAATTGCATGGAGCAGCTGAATCGCCAGCAGGAGCCGGCACTAGGTAGAACAGGCAGATAATTTTCTCTGTTAATATCTACTTGCCTATTAGTTTTTAGGCCCATAGAAAAAAAAAAAGTAGTCATGGACAACCCTTTTAAACAGCCTATCAATTCAACTCCTCACATTAATCTGAGCTCCAGGAAGTAGTGGGGGGATTTATCAAAACTTGTGCAAGAATAAAGTAAAGCAGTTGCCTTTAGCAACAAATCAATCTTTTAAAGAGGACTTGCCATAAATTTTTTTTTTATTGGAGTAAAAGCCAATGTTCTGCTGAAATTGGTGGTTTTTCTTTTTGTTCCTGCACCTCTCCATTCTTGAAATATGGCCCGTTTTTTCTGTATGCAAATCTAGTTTTTTCAGTCAATTGGGCATGGTCATCAAGATCACACCCATTCAGAATAGTTGAAGTTCAAACCCAGTTAGGCAGGTTTCACATGTTCATTTATTTCCAGTACCGGAAAAAACGGTACTGGAGATATCCGTGTCCATGTGTGGTGAATGTAATACTTTCGGCACATGTGTGGCAACTGTGTGCCGCCTGTGTGCTACATCAGTACCACACGGACGGCTGCCGGGGAAGAAGCGCTACAGTAAGCGCTGTTCCCTGGCGGCAGATCCTGAAGACAGCTCTCATCATTCTCCCCTGCTCTGCCGGCTATCAGCACGAACAGAGGAGAATGATGAGAGTTACATTAAAATCAGAACAATGACAGCAGGTGGGGGCTTTTGAGACAATTGCTCCCATCATCCGACACTTGCTGCCGCTAATAACAGTGACTGCAGGAGCAGATGATCGGGTTTTCTTCAGCCGCCACATGCGATATAATGAAATAAATGAATGAAAAACCCGGCGTGGGTTCTACCTTGTTTTCTAGAACCAACCAGGCAAAACTCACAGCTGGGGGCTGCAACCCTCAGCTGTCAACTTCAGCAAGGTTGGTTATCAAGAATAGAGGGGTCCCCATGCTGTTTTTTTAATTATTTAAATAATTTAAAAAAATGGCTTTGGGTCCCCCTCATTTTTGACAACCAGCCTAGCTAAAGATCACAGCTGGGGCTGGTACTCTCAGGCGTGTTTTATAGACACCTTTTCCATTACTAAGCCATGGGTTTGATGTCACCTGACAATACAAAGGTGACATCAACCCCACAAATTTTAACCCCACTTGCCACCGCTACAGGGCAAGTGGGAAGAGTCAGGCAAAGTACCAGAATTGGCGCATCTAATAGATGGGCCTTTTCTGGGCAGCTGTGGGCTGCTATTTTAGGCAGAAGGGGACTATATCAATGGCCCCTTACCAGCCTGAGAATACCAGCCCCCAGCTGTGAGCTTCAATTGAGGGATGCGATCCCTTACGATCCGGTTTGCGATTACAATCGCAGCATGCTGCCATTTTTTTCCAGCTCAATCTTGATCCGATCCGAATAGATTAACATTGGTACGAAATCAATCTGATTTTTTATCGGATTTAATTAGTCTGATTTCATCGCAAGTGAGCATGAGCTCTAACTCTCATCATTCTCCGCTGCTGATGAGAGCCGTCTTCAGCACCTGCCACTGGGGAACAGCGCTTACTGTGGCGCTTCTTCCCCTGTGCCGTTGTGTGTCACATAGAGGACATCAATGTGAGTTCTCCATGTGCACATGTGCGGAACATTTTGCTGTCCATGCTGACAGTAAAAAACTGACATGTCAGCGTGTTTTGCCCACTGACACATGGTCTGTGGAAACACACTGACATGTGCACAGACCCATTCATTTGAATGGGTCTACCTGTGTCAGTGTCTCTGGTAAGTGTGAAAACTGTCACCACACCTACCAGAGACACTGATGTGTGAAAGAGGCCTTAGTTTGAAAGATTAAATTTACATGCAGAAAAGTGGAGTACCATATCTTTGGAATGGAGAGGTTACGGTGACAAAATAAACCACGCCAGATCCAGAATCTCAGCTATATTTACACCATGTAAAAAATAAACATACAGTAATTATGGAAAGTGACAGGTCCTTTGTAATCCCCACTAGTAATTATCGCTACAATAGTCCTAAAATAAAAAACATTGGGGCTTATATATCAAGGACAAACACTTGGATTAGGGGCAATTTTGTTTTTTTTTGCAGTGGCATCATTTTTTTCGACTTTTGCCTTTTTTGCACCAGTTTATAGCAGTTGCGACCTAAGTGGGTGTGTTTGGGAGGAGCTGGGGTAACATGGGCAGTTGACTACTGCCAATTGTTAATTTCTGCAAATGTCTTGTCATTTCTTACACCAGAAATGTTAATCTAGTCCCTGACTCGAGTAACATTTCTGGCATGGTGCACAAAAGGACTGGCCTCTGAGAAGATATACTGAATCAATTCATCGGCATGCGCCTCTTAATGAATTTGGCCCATCATATTCCTGCATAACATTCATTAAAATTGGTGTTTGTAAAAAAACAATGTTACCGAATCATGCCCGTGGATTGGAATGGTTTGATCTAAAATTTGAACAAAACCCATAACAAATATATTTTGCAATTTCACAGTTGAATGTGAGGAAAATGCCTCGGTAGTACGCTGCTTTATGTTTTTTGAAATCTCAGTTTCTAATACTATTAACTTAAATCTTCGAAAGGTAGTTTGGATTTGCAAGTAAAAGTGGTTACAGCCGAAAATATGTTCACGTCCAATTCTAGGAGCCTGAGGGCCTTACTACTGTGTACAGATGCCCATAGATTTTCTCACTTTCATGCATTACAGCTGGCAGAATGCAGGACAGAAATATGACTAGCCATCATAATAGATGGTGCCATGTTGAAAGAATGGACCAATATTTGCTCCATTGATTTATTGCCCTTTTTATGTATTTATGAATTATTTATTCAGTTCAATAAATTCTGCAGAGTTTTACACAAAAAAATATTCACTCACATCAGTTGCTGGTCCCAATGGGACTTATTTATCTCTGGCAGATACACCTACACTGTGGCCAGTAGTATGTAGGACATCCATTAACCTAAGACATTTAGTTTGCATGTGGGCAGAAATAGGAATATTTATTCAAAGGGAATATGCACACTCCATCCACATGTCGTTCTGATTGAAACTGAATCATTGCTGCAATTTTGCGGGACTTCACCAATCATGGCACTTACGTCTTGCTCATGTTCGTCAATAGTGCTGTATTTCTTAACATGGGTTGTAGAAGATATTTATGTTCTGTCGAAAATGCCAAATTCATGTCTGTTGACTACATCAGTGATTAACATTGCTGCCTTGTAGTACTGGGATTCGTGGTTACTATCCGACCATGTTCTTTGTCCACCCCCCAATCACATGGCCACAGCAAAGAAGAAGTAGAAATGGAGTGGCGGGAAACTGATAGGATAAGTGATCGTTATGTAAAGCCAATAAATCCCATTAATTTGTGTTTAACTTTTGCTCCTTCAAGAATCCCCATTTAGTTGTTCTATGTCTCAACCATATCCTTTCCTACTGTATCTGGGATATGTTGGATAGAAGCAAAATCCATGCCGTGGACGGGTAAAGCACAAGAATTTTGGTGCAGTGCCAGCTTTTAAGAGTTATTATCCAGATGTATTGAGGTTTCCTTCTGATGCCTTGTATAACGGCCATAAAAGCTAAATATGCTCACAAATATAATGCTTAATTGCCTCTAAATATTGTGTAGCCTCTAGTGCCAGAATCATTTTGCGGAGCACAATTGCAGCTACCTGATGTTTTATCTTGCTTAGATGAATATGTAGGGGTCATTGTGAACATTTTTTTTATAAGCCTTAATTGAAGCAGTTTATTAAAAGAACAGTGTTGCGTAAAAAAAAAGTTGTATTTATATCCTGTGTGTAATAAGGCGAAAGAATACAACCCAGATGGGCAGAATTATGGGGAATATTGCAGCTAAACAGGGGACTAATTACTAACGGCAGGATCCCATAACAAGCCACTGTCCAGGCCCTGCTTCATTACGAAACTCTCATCCATCCTCTGAGATTAACCCTGCACAAAAATAGTTCCCAGCACTCGCCTAACAATCCATCATACCCAGTGACTTGTAAACTAGGTTAAAAATAAATTAACACCACTGTCTTTCATTCTTGCAGTTTAAAAGGGATTGTACAGAATCAGAAAAAAATATCGTGTCTTGACTTCCTATCAGAAAAAGTTAAACTTTTGTCCATGAACTTGGAAGCAAATGGTGTTGAATTTTAGTACAGGACACTGAGTAAGGGCTCATACTCACTTGCAAGAGACTCGCACGATTCTCGTGCGAGTCTTTCGAATGAAAACCTGACACTGCTGCCGGTACATGTAGCCGCATGCTCCGGTCCGAGTGCCGGCGGCAGTGCCGGGTTTTCATGCGAGAGACTCGCACGAGAATCGTGCGAGTCTCTCGCAAGTGAGTATGAGCCCTAAAGGCTATTGTGAAAATGGAGAACGGTCTTAGGAGCGCAGGAAAGCGACTCAGACAAGAGATTGGGTTAAACTACTACGCTTTTTGACTGAGGATCCGTCTTCATCAGGTGGATTTTAATAAATGACATAGGGGATGGGGTATTTAAATGGGATGCAGCCAATCACAATAGTCACAACAGTCACGTGTTTTAATGATAGTCACATGTTACAAAAAAAAGACATCATATATTACAATTAGTGTTGAGCGATACCATTCGATATCTAGAAATATCGGATCGGATTGGATCGGCCCGATACACAAAAAGTATCGGGTATCGCCGATTCCGATACCGGAAGTCCCATTCAAGTCAATGCGACAGAAACATCGGATTTAAAAAAAACCCTTTCTTTCCTTGTACATCCAGTTCGGGAGGGGGGAAGAGTGTGGGCGGTGCGTTGGCGGACACTGTGCGTGTCTGTGTGTGCGGGCGGGCTCTGTGCGGGCCTCTCGGAGGTCTGTATGGGCCTAACGGGGGTCTGTGCCGTCTGCCGGGGGTCTGTACGGGCCTGCTGGGGGTCTGTGCTGGCTGGCGGGGGGTCTGTGCTGGCTACCGGAAGTCTGTACGGGCCTGTCGGGGGTCTGTGCCGGCTGCCGGGGGGTCTGTGCCGGCTGCCGGCGGTCTGTACGGGCCTGCCGGGGGGTCTGTCCTGGCTGCCGGGGGTCTGTACGGGCCTGCCGGGAGTCTGTGCCGGCTGCCGGCGGTCTGTATGGGCCTGCCGGAGGTCTGTGCCGGCTGCCGGGGGTCTGTGCTGGCTGCCGGCAGTCTGTACGGTCCTGCCGGGGGTCTGTGCGTGTGTGCAGGCATCGTCCGATGGGACTACAAGTCCCATCGGGCGATGCCTGCTACAATGACAGTGACTGACTCATTAACCAATGATGGGACAGTAGTAATCCCATCATCCGGCTAATGTGTTGAATGTAAAAAAAAAAAAAAACATACATACAACATACATACTACATACATACTTCATATATACTACATTCATATAACATACATACATACTACATACATACTACATATATACTACATTCATACAGCATACATACAGTTGTGGCCAAAAGTATTGACACCCCTGCAATTCTGTGAGATAATTCACAGTTTCTTCCTGAAAATGATTGCAAACACAAATTCTTTGGTATTATTATCTTCATTTAATTTGTCTTAAATGAAAAAACACAAAAAGAATTGTCCTAAAGCCAAATTGGATATAATTCCACACCAAACATAAAAAAGAGGGTGGACAAAAGTATTGGCACTGTTCGTAAAATCATGTGATACTTCTCTAATTTGTGTAATTAACAGCACCTGTAACTTACCTGTGGCACCTAACAGGTGTTGGCAATAATTAAATCACACTTGCAGCCAGTTGACATGGATTAAAGTTGACTCAACCTCTGTCCTGTGTCCTTGTGTGTACCACATTGAGCATGGAGAAAAGAAAGAAGACCAAAGAACTGTCTGAGGACTTGAGAAACCAAATTGTGAGGAAGCATGAGCAATCTCAAGGCTACAAGTCCATCTCCAAAGACCTGAATGTTCCTGTGTCTACCGTGTGCAGTGTCATCAAGAATTTAAAGCCCATGGCACTGTGGCTAACCTCCCTAGATGTGGACGGGAAAGAAAAATTGACAAGAGATTTCAACGCAAGATTGTGCGGATGTTGGATAAAGAACCTTGACTAACATCCGAACAAGTTCAAGCTGCCCTGCAGTCCGAGGGTACAACAGTGTCAACCCGTACTATCCATCGGTGTCTGAATGAAAAGGGACTGTATGGTAGGAGACCCAGGAAGACCCCACTTCTTACCCCGAGACATAAAAAAGGCAGGCTGGAGTTTGCCAAAACTTACCTGAAAAAGCCTAAAACGTTTTGGAAGAATGTTCTCTGGTCAGATAAGACAAAAGTAGAGCTTTTTGGGCAAAGGCATCAACATAGAGTTTACAGGAGAAAAAAAGAAGCATTCAAAGTAAAGAACACGGTCCCTACAGTCAAACATGGCGGAGGTTCCCTGATGTTTTGGGGTTGCTTTGCTGCCTCTGACACTGGACTGCTTGACCGTGTGCATGGCATTATGAAGTCTGAAGACTACCAACAAATTTTGCAGCTTAATGTAGGGCCCACTGTGAGAAAGCTGGGTCTCCCTCAGAGGTCATGGTTCTTCCAGCAGGACAATGATCCAAAACGCACTTCAAAAAGTACTAGAAAATGGTTTGAGAGAAAGCACTGGAGACTTCTAAGGTGGCCAGCAATGAGTCCAGACAAGAATACCATAGAACACCTGTGGAGAAATCTAAAAATGGCAGTTTGGAGAAGGCACCTTTCAAATATCAGGGACCTGGAGCAGTTTGCCAAAGAAGAATGGTCTAAAATTCCAGCAGAGCATTGTAAGAAACTCATTGATGGTTACCGGAAGCGGTTGGTCGCAGTTATTTTGGCTAAAGTTTGTGCAACCAAGTATTAGGCTGAGGGTGCCAATACTTTTGTCTGGCCAATTTTTGGACTTTTGTGTGAAATGATCAATGTTTTGCTTTTTGCTTCATTCTCTTTTGTGTTTTTTCATTTAAGACAAATTAAATGAAGATAATAATACCAAAGAATTTGTGTTTGCAATCATTTTCAGGAAGAAACTGAGTATTATCTGACAGAATTGCAGGGGTGTCAATACTTTTGGCCATGACTGTACATACTACATACTACATACATACTACATACATGCATACATGCATACTACATACATACTACATTCATACATACATGCATACTACATACATACTACATTCATACAGCGTACATACATACTACATACATACTACATATATACAACATTCATACTACATACATACATACTACATACATACTACTTACATACTACATATATACTACATCCATACAGCATACATACATACTACATACATACTACATATATACTACATTCATACAACGTACATACATACTACATACATACATACAACATACATAAAACATGCTACAGATATACTACATACATACTACATACAATACATTCATACAATACATACATATAGACATACAGTACATGTAACATAGAGTACATACTTACCATTACTTGTCACATTGTTCCCAGAAGCCAGTGTCATCTGTGAAAAAAATATGAAAAAAAACAAACCACCAAATACTCCCTGTTCCGCAGAAATCCACGAGTGTCCCACGCCAATCTCCTGTGGAGAACAGCAGCATCAGCTGATGTGACCGCTCTCTAGGGGGTTCCAGGAATCCAATGACGGGATGTAGGTATCCTTCCGCACTGTATTCCTCCGCCACTGTAAAAAAAATAGTCCCTAGTCTCACTTTTGGCATTGCTGTGTGAGAAAGTTCCCATGCAGCTTTTGCCATAAAGTATATATGTAGTATGTATGTATGCTGTATGAATGTAGTATATATGTAGTATATATGTAGTATGTATGTATGCTGTATGAATGTAGTATATATGAAGTATGTATGTAGCATGTATGCATGCTGTATGAATGTAGTATATATGTAGTATATATGTAGTATGTATGTATGCTGTATGAATGTAGTATATATGTAGTATGTATGTATGCTGTATGAATGTAGTATATATGTAGTATATATGTAGTATGTATGTATGCTGTATGAATGTAGTATATATGTAGTATGAATGCAGTATATCTGTATCATATTTTATGTATGTTGTATGTATATATGTAGTATGTATGTATGCTGTATGATTGTATTATATATGTAGTATATATGTAGTATGTATGTATGCTGTATGAATGTAGTATATATGTAGTATGTATGTAGTATGCATGTTGTATGAATGTAGTATATATGTAGTATGTATGTTGTATGTATGAATGTTGTATATATGTAGTATGTATGTAGTATGTATGTATGTTGTATGAATGTTGTATATATGTAGTATGCATGTATGCTGTATGAATGTAGTATATGTAGTATATATGTAGTATGTATGTATGCTGTATGAATGTAGTATATACGAAGTATGTATGTAGTATGTATGTATGCTGTATGAATGTAGTATATATGTAGCATGTATATATGCTGTATGAATGTAGTATATATGTAGTATGTATGTAGTATGTATGTATGTTGTATGAATGTAGTATATATGAAGTATGTATGTAGTATGTATGTTGTATGTATGTATGTAGTATGTATGTAGCATGTATGTTTTTTTTTACATTCAACACATTAGCCAGATGATGGGACTACTACTGTCCCATCATTGGCTAATGTGTCAATCACTGTCATTGTAGCAGGCATCGCCCGATGGGACTTGTAGTCCCATCGGACGATGCCTGCACACACACACAGACCCCCGACAGGCCCATACAGACCGCCGGCAGCCGGCACAGACCCCCAGTAGCCGGCACAGACCCTCGGCAGGCCCGTACAGACCCCCGGCAGCCGGCACAGACCCCCGGCAGCCAGCACAGACCCCGGCAGGCCCGTACAGACCACCGGCAGCCGGCACAGACCCCCGGCAGGCCCGCACTGACCGCACATCATGATGCGCACAGACCGCGCATCATGATGACATCATTTCAGCAGCCAATCACAGCCACAACAGTGGCTCATTGCATTATGGGAACTTCCGATTCCGGTATTCAATATTGAAAAAATATCGGTACTCGGTATCGGAATTCCGATACAGCGAATATCGGCCGATACCCGATATTTGCAGTGTCGGAATGCATAACACTAATTACAATCAAAAAGAAAATAAAAACAACCCAAATAAAACATAAGATAAAACAGCATGAGCTAACCATGTTTTAAGTGTATAAAATACGCAAAAAGGAGCAAAAAATTAATATAGATAAAGAAATAGATAAAAATTAATAACAGGTTATTAGACCAATAAAAAGCGAGAACCCATATTAATAATAAAAAGCAGATTAATAAAAGCATGTAAACAATAGCTTATAAATAAAAGGCACTGATGATAAAAAAGGCACATAAAGTTATCTTGCCACCTTATCAATAGTTAAATTCAAATCTTCAGGGGCAAGTGTGCCAAGCTTGAATATCCAAAAGCTTTCTCTATTGACTAATCTATTGAAGCGATCAGCCACGGTATCAGGTATGTGGTCAATAATCATTAGTTTCAAAGTTTTTAGATTTTTTTTGATGCACAGTTAAACATAACATGTGACTATCATTATAACATGTGACTGTTGTGACTATTGTGATTGTCTGCTTCCCATTTAAATACCCCATCCCCTATGTGATTAATAAAAATCCACCTGATGAAGACAGATCCTCCATCGAAACGCGTAGTGGTTTAACCCCATCTCTCGTCTGAGTCTCTTTCCTGCGCTCCTAAGACCGTTTTCTCATTGCTCCTAACCTCCATCAGCGGTTTTCGGCTGGAGCTGCGGTGGAGACCTGACATTCTAATCTGCCCCTGGGTTGCTTCCTAAGCGCTCCTCTATGACCGCTCATTAATGACTCTAAAGGCTATTGTGGCACTGGAGGCATAAAAAAAAAAACAGGCTAATTTTTCCTGATATCATGCAGCACCTTTAAAGGGAACCTGACATCAGTTTTGTCCTGTGTCAACTAAAACATGCTGCAGTCCATCAATGATTATAAAACCCCTTGGCTCCCCCTGTATAACCTCCAAAAAAACATTTTGAAGTTCTTCTGCGCTGTCGGTCAGGTCCAATGGATGTGGTTTCTGCGGTCCCCATCGCTCCTCATGGCTTCTCTATCCTACCTACCTGCTGCTGATAGCTGTCCTCCTGCTGTAATTGATGTGGATGATGCCTTCTTTGTCATAGCCGGGCGAAATCTCATTCCTGCACAGAGAAATCTCTGGCTCACGCCTGTGCACTATGCTCTGTCCTATTGCGGGCAGAGCCGAAAACATAAGCGCGCATGTGCTGCTGTGATTTCTATATATTATAGTTGGGGATATTCAACTTCTCACTTGAATGACAGGCATTGAATATTACATTGTTTTGCAATGGCCAACAGGCAGTGGCATAACCAGAGTCCGATAAGCCCCGATGCAAAATTTGGACATGTCCCCTCTTCCCTCCCTGCATGATGGACAGATGTATGGGCGCTTGTAGCATTCTAAATCCTATAAGGACATACGCGTTGCCCCCTCACCCCATTATGTAGTAATGTCCCCCAGTCGATACTAAAGCTCCCTATCCTGGGCCTCTTTGAGGTATATTTGTCCCCCATACTGGTATACATGTCCCCCACACTGGGCACATTCTGATATATATTTCCATTATCCTGAGCCCGTTCTTAATACATATGTCCTCCATCCCACTAGGCCCATTCTGGTATGTATGGCTATGGCTGCCATCCTGGTATATCTGTCCCTTATTCTGGGCTTCTTCCTGTTATACATGTCCCCCATCCTGGTATATTTCTCCCATCCTTGGCTATAAGTGTAGGGAAGGTGGACTGACTTGCGGACCTGTTTGCGAAGTCGAGCAGCTGCAATGTGGAGCTGCAGAGTCAGTTGCGCAGCTGCTGTGTGAAGCTGCGGAGTTAGTCGAACAGCTGCTGTGTGAAGTTGCGGAGTCTGTCGAGCAGCTGTTGTGTGGAGCTGTGGGTCGTGGAAAGTGCGATCAATAAAGAAGACCTGTTGGACACGATCCTGTCTCTGTCTCGAGTCTGTCTGCGGCCAGTAACGGACCATCCCCCCTGTCGGTCACCTTACCTTCATTTGGCGTAGTCGGCAGGATCATTGCCACAAATAAAACACCTTCAGCGGTAAACTTGTGCCAGAAGAGCAAGGAACCCAAGTTGCTCTTTTTTCCTTGTGGATTATAAAAAAAAAAACTGGACTGTGGATTGCTGGCTGTTATCAAGCGGAAAAGTGCTTAGTTAAAATGACTGTGGCATTTCAGTGCCGAAAAGAAGCTCAGGAGTTTGCAGCCACATTGGACAATCTGGGACTATGTCGCACCTGCCCCTGGGGGGAGCGGCCTGCATCAGGAGACAGTCGCCCTCCCATGCTGGACCCTTGAAGATGGGTGGAGAGGCCGATCAACACCCCACCCAAGAGTGGGAGTGGCCCAGGTGGAGAGACTGGGTGCGGCTGCTTGGCGCCATTGAGCTTCGTGAACTCGAGCGAGATGCGACGCTGCAGCTGCCGTGGCCTCGGATGCCTGGAATGGAGATGGAGTCAGGAGGTTGAGTCCCATCGAGAGACCTGTCCCTGGGAGCCGCTCTCGTCACCTCGGATGCCTAACAGGGGAAGAGGAGCGAATCCGAATCCTTCTGGAACAGCCACTGGAGGAATCGTTACAGAATCCCCCTGCGGAGCCACCGGGCCTGGAGGCCGGCCCTGTCAGACGGCGGGGTAAGGACCAACAGCTGCTGGAGGAGCTGCGGGAAAGCCTGCCGGAAGCTGCAGAGCCGGGGAAGGTGAGCGTTTCCCCGGCCCAACTGGCGGCACCGCAAGCAGATCCCGCCCCCATGCCCCATGCACAAGACAGGCCCCAGGGCCATGATGCCAGCCCTCGGCCTTCTCAGCCGACCTCCTTCTCTCAACCAACCCGGGCCCGGATGACTTTGCGGCTCCCGCCAGCGACCCTGAGCTGCCCCACCCGGTGGCGCCGGCGCGGAACCAACCTGCGGCCATCCCTGCTGCACTCCATCTTCCAGCCGTGGCCTATCCATCGGGGCCTGCCGTCACTTCGGGCCCGCCTCAGATCACCGCAGCCTACTTACCGGCATCCATAGCCACCACTGTCCCATCCACGGCCTCGGCTGCAGCCTACTCACCGGAGCCCACGGCAGCCTTGATCCCAGCTGTGGCCTACTCCACAGCCTACCCGACGATGCCTGTGGCCGCCTCTGTTCCGTCCGCTACTCCGGTTGCGGCCTGCTCCCCAATGTCTGCGGCCACATCGGCTCCTCTCTCGATCGTGGCCCGCCCACCGGACTCTGCGGCCTATACCGGACCCTCCGCTTGGGTTGCGGAGATTATCGAGCAGAAGAAGGCCAAAGAGCAGGAGGTGTGGGCGCTGCTTCATGAGAAGGGGAGGCTGCCATGTCTACCCCTTAGTCGTACAGGCGGCTGGTGTATATGGATACTGTCAAGGCTTCATTCGGGACCTCACCACCGGCTACAAAATATATTTAAATGTAACATCTGTCAAGCATGGCCAGGATATGCGGGAGGGAGACCTAGTCTCCTATTACAAGGAGTATTGTCCACCCGGCTACTATGCGGTGCGGTAGTAGTCATTACCTACCCTGAGGGGTATGAGCCCCGATAAAGAGACAAGGACCCCTGGGTCTCGGGCATTAGGGACACTCGAGGCCCAAGGACACTGCAAGCATCCCAGAGATTCCACGGCTGTGGAGTCCCTTGTTGTTGGCGAAAAAAAAATTATCGGCCACCTGGAGGTTGCCCGGAGTATCCGTGAAAATGGACAGCTGGGACTGCTGTGCACCGCTGCATGGCATGGGGGACAGCTCTAAGTCCTCGATGGTGTAAAAAGTAGCCCACTCCTGATGTAACAGGGATGCATACTGGGAGGGATGCGCTCTTCAAAGGAAGGGGGGAGCACCAAGGTTTATAATGTTATGTGTTGTTAAAAAAAAAAGGGGGGGTTTAAAAGTCGAAACATTAAAACAGAGTATAGTTGCAAAACTGTGTTTAGTATATATAGTTAAGTTGGAAATGTTATCTGTATGCAAAACGAAGGTGTCCAACAGGTCTCGCGTACCGAGAGTAAAGAGGAAAACGCCGACCATAACTAAAATTGATGGAACAGAAGAGACGGATGGGAGTAGAGCAGACAACAGTCCCTAGGTCAGACCCCGAGTACCAAACATATGCCCCTAAAAAGACAGGAAGACGATGACCTGGTAGGTTAGGGCCTCAGTCATGGCAGTCCGAATGAAAGAAGGTGACAGGAAGGGAGAAAAGTGGGAGGAATGCATCCGTAGAGTAGTCCGGATGGATCTAACCCAACCTGAAGGAATTGTCATGTTAGCGTATGCATTGCGAGTGAGCCGTAAGCTACTCGGAGTGCTATTGCTCTCGATTTGCGGTTTGATTCAGCCTCCGCGTATTGCGAGCCTGGCTCAGCAACCGGCCTGACAAAAGAAGGTGGGGAAGTTTCAGAACAGAAAAGAGGGTGACACAATTGTCGAGGACGACAATGGATAAAGGAAGGAGGAGTGTAGGGAAGATGGACTGATGGGCGGACCTGTTTGCGAAGTCGAGAAGCTGCAGTGTGGAGCTGCAGAGTCAGTCGAGCAGCTGCTGTGTGAAGCTGCGGAGTTAGTCGAGCAGCTGCTGTGTGAAGTTGTGGAGTCTGTCAAGTAGCTGTTGTGTGGAGCTGCGGGTTGTGGAAAGTACGATCAATAAAGACCTGTTGGACACGATCCTGTCTCTGTCTCGAGTCTGTCTGCGGCCAGTAACGGACCACCCCCCCGTCGGTCATCCTACCTACATATGCATCCCATCCTGGGCCTATCTTGGTATATATTGCTCACATCCCAGGCCCAACCTGCTATTTACATCCCCCCATCCAGTTCTGTATGTCTTCCATATCTCCCATCTTGGCATGTATGTCTTCCATCTGGGCCCGTCCGGGTCTATATGTCCCCTGTCCTGGTATACATGTCCCAAATCTGAGCCCATCCTGGTGTATATGATCCCATACTAGTAATGACTCCCAGCCTGGTAAATAAGTCCCCCATCTGGGTCCATCCTGGTACATTTGTCCCCCATGAACAACAAAAGAGAAAAAAATCCTAAGAATCGTATCCTTAATCATATATTTGAAAAAAAAAAAAGTGCTATGGCACCTAGATCTAAACAAACAAACTCTTACCCCTCTAACGACTGCCAATTCACCTTTTAACGCTGGCTGTTAATGGGGCCTTATTCCTCAGCTATGCTTTTTATCGGCGCTGAGGAATAAGAGTCTAGTGCTGCTCCAAAGTAGAAATTCCCGCGGATGTCAGCTGTACATGACGTGCCAATTAAACCCTTCAATAGCTCTGTCAATCACGACAGCGGTATTTCATGGGTTTCAAGAGGGTTACAAGACTCCCTTTGCAACCACTGGATAATAATTGCATGTGCCGAAACTTACCATGGTACCCTGAGGTCAAGTGATGACCCCTAGGGTATGATGGCTTGTGAGATACAGCTATAATCTGGGTCTTACAGACTGTCAGTGAGACATCGACAGTCTTATGCACTACAGCACTTCGGTTGCAGTGTACAGTATACGACCAGTGTTCAAATAAAAATTATACATGCCCCACAGTGGGGCTAAGTGAAAAAGTAAAATAGAGTAAAATAAAATATAAAATATGTAAAAAAAAACACAAGAAAAACACACGCTAATTACTAAAAGCCGGTTTGCCACACAAAACGCAGTGTTTGTGATAAAAGAAAAATTGTAAAAAGTACACATTTGGCATCACCGCGTCCAGAACAATCTGATCTATAAAACTGGTATGTTATTTATTCCGTATAGTGAACACCTTAGGAAAAATAAAAAACATGGCAAAAATGCTTTTTCATCATATTAACTCACAAAAATATGAATAAAAAGCGATAAAAATGTCATATGTTAAAAAAAAAAAAATTGTATAATTGTATAAACGCCAAACCATCCCTTCTCGGCCCTGATGTGTGGCCTAACAGTAATTTCTGACAACATATTGGGCATCATCATATTCAGTAGAAATTGCGCAATAAATTGTGGCGTGCAGTTTCAATATAAACCCTTGTGTACCTGACAAATCTGCAGAAAATGCAAAAAATTGATTTTTACCACTAAAATGTCATTTTTCCACGTATCAATGTTATAAAACCTGTGAATTCAAAATACTCACTACACCCTTGGATAAATTCCTTAGGCACTGAAGTTTACAACATTGAGTCAACGGGGGGGGGGATTCTGCTGCCCTGGCACCTCAGGGGCTCAGCTATTGGAGCCCACAATCTATTCAAACGAAATCTATGTTAAAAAATAGCGCTCTTTCCCATCTGATCCCTGCCATGTGCTCAAATAGTAATGTACAACCACTTATGAGGTGCTATCACAATCGGGAGATACTGCAAAACAAATTGTGGGTTCTAAATTTTCCCATTACCCCTGGTGTAAATTATAAATTTGGTGCCAAAACAGTATTTTAGTGGAAAAAAAATATTTTTTTTTGTTCTCACATCTAAATGTTGTAAAGTTTTGTGAATCACCTGTAATTAAAAATGCTCAGTGCACCCTTGGATGAATTCCTTGAGGGGTCTAGTTTCCGAAATAAGGTCACTTGTGGGGATTTCTGCTGTTTTTGCATGTCAGGGGCTCTCCAAATTTGACATGGCATTCACAATCTATTCCAGACAAGTAATGCTCTTCACTTTCCTTTCCTTTCCCTGGCATGCGCCCCTCCAGCCTGAGATGGGGCGCTCCCTAAATAGGGTCCACCCAGATCACCTGGCCTGGAGTAATGTGGTGTTGGATTTTAGTGTGCGGGTACCCGGTAGTGCCTGCTCCTTACCCGAGAGTGGGGTACCACACCTCTAGCTGATGCAGTACCTCTGTGGCAACTGGACCCTCAGGGGCACCACATAGATATATAAACACACAGAGGGTCATATGGTGGGATGGAGAATTTGGGGACTAATTAGCCCTTTACAAATCTCTTCCTGACCACGGAAGTTGGCACCCTAAAATCATGATATGCTCCCCCCCCGAAAACTATCCCTCCTTGACCCTATCATGTTACCTTAAAAAGTTACAATGCAAATTTCATCCCTACACAAAGGGCATATGTCTCTGATGTTGGACAGTGAACACAATAATAATATGAATAAGCTCAAATAGAGCCAGTATAGCCTGATTAAAAAACTACTTAGATTGAGAAACAGCTGGTGAGTGTATATAAATCTCACTTAGATGTGGCGACATACACACTCTTGTCCCATTTTTGGTCTGGGGAGTGGGTACATCCACTGTAGCACTGCGCCCTATCTTTTCCCTCAATGTCGGATTCTCCTAATGAACCCTTGAATTACCAAAAGGGGGGGAAACACATGGGGAACATGGGGATTCTGCTGGAATGTGTCCATCACCTAGAAGCTCCTCAAGCTAAGTACTTCTTTAATCTGGCCATACTGGCTCTATTTGAGCTTATTCATACTATCTATTATGACTTTAGGGTGCCAACCTCCGCAGCAAGGATGGGATAGGGATCTGTATATGGCTAATTAGTCCCCAAATTCGCTATCTCGCCATATGACCCTCTGTGTTTTATATACAGTATGTGTTATGAATGGGTCACCGAGGAGGAGAGCGCAATAGGCTATGCCACAAGAACACCAGAGAGGTTGGTTGCTCAGCAGATTGCAGACCCCTGATCTTAACAACACAACTAGCAGTAGCCGTGGAGCGTTCCTATGTTGCCCTAGACACTTCGTCACAGCCGGAGGACTAACTAAGCCTAAAGACAGAAAGGTGAAATCTAAACTGCCCCGGAGCAGATCCCCAAAGGAATAGACAGCCCCAAACATATATTGTTGGTGAGACAAAATGAAGCACAAACACAGTCAGAAAATAGACTGAGCAAATGATGGGACCCACACTGACTAGATAGGACAGGACAAAAAAGGCACTGTCTGCAATCATGTAAAAACCCTAACAATTCCAACATGACTGATGTACAAAAATACTGAGGTTTGCACAACTTCGCCCCCACTATATCAGCACTCAGGTGTGAACTGGCGACTAGCAACAGGCTAATACAGCAGGGGACTGAGCAAACAAACACAAGATACAAAAATACAGGGCAGGAGCCAGCAGCCCCAGGGGGAGCAAGCTGACTCCTGACAGCAAGGCAAAATCAGATGCAAAGGGTTTAGCAAATGACACAGCTTAAAAATGCAGGATCAGGCAGGAGACAGAAGTCTGTTATGATTGAGTCACCGTAGGAGGCAAAAACAGAAATGCTAGCTAAGTCCTGAAAACCAGAGAAGTTGGCAACTATCAGATTGAAGACCCCTGAACCTATCAACACAACTAGCAGTAGCTGTGGGGGGTTCCTACGATGACCTAGACCCCTCGATCACAGCCGGAGAGATACATAGGCCTAAAGAAGGAAAGGGGAAATCTAACTGCCCCAGAGCAGACCCCAAAGCAATAGGCAGCCCCCCACATATAATGACGGTGAAGCAAGATGAAAACACACAGACAGAAAGACAGGCTGAGCAAAGATGGGGCCCAAAAACTACCTAGATAGGAACGGATAGGAAGGCTGCTGTCTGCAATCTGCCAAAACCCTATCAGAGACAAAAGCCAACAAGCTGATATAAAAATGGCCCTGAAGCAACTAAGCTTCAAAAACTAAATCAGCACTCAGGTACTTTCAGAAGACAGAGCTCAAGGAACACTGCACACTCCAGCAGGGAGTGGCAGAATCCAAAAAGCAAGAAAAACAAAAACAAAACTTAGATGCAAAAAGGCAAAACAGAAAACTTAGCTTTAGGAGAGCAGGAATCAGACTGGAGTCCAAGAGTCCACAGAGAAATCACCCGCAGGGCAGAAAGGGCGTAGGCTGCCTTAAATCCAGTCAGTGACTCCACTCAGCCAATCGTCTTCATTAGTCCCAGGTGCCTGATAATCAGGCTCACTACCTTCCTTCACTAGAATAGGGAGTTCACCAGGCCTCAGTGACGGAGGGGAAAATGAACTCACAACAGAAGTCCTCAATAAGCAAAGATAGAAGTATCACCGGCAGCCACTGAGAGAAGTCTGCTCGCTTATGTAGTCCCAGTCACTACCCCAACTCCTCCAATTATCCTCTGCAGCTGTTGGGTTAACATCATGCTGACCAGCTCCACTACCAGCAGTATCCACCAGAGGGAGCCTTGCCTCGAAAGTTGGATTAAGAGAGTTCACAACAAGTATGTATAGGTATTGTTAAAAGTTTATTTACATCCAGGTACTATTGTACATTTTTAGAATTTTATGATCAGAGATATGATTTTTAGGCCATCCAGATGGGAAAGAGGAAGTATAGTCCTATCTGCTAGTTCGCAAGATATTTTTGACAGTAGCAGGCCCTGTTACCTTGGAATTTGTACCCAGAACATCTTGGCATGCAAATATGCACAGTGGGACAATAAATATATATATAGGACTGGTTTGGGCATGGAGACAAAAAGTGTATACCTAAATACAATACAACTTTGTAACATAAGTGTGTCTCCCCAACTTGGAGAGGCATGATTGTGGCGTTCTTATAATAAAATGGCTGAGAAAATGGTAGAACATATGTATCTGTTAAGCCAATCTTAGGCTGGTTTCACATTTGCGTTTTTTAGCGCTGGAAAAAAACGCATATGTGCGCATGCGTTTTTTCCCCTATATTTAACATGGGTGCGCATACCTGCACGCTTGTAAGCGCATGTATGCGATTTTCATGCGCTGCGTTTTTTTGGGGTGTGCGTTTGTATTTTCCAGACGCAGCATGTTGCATTTTTTGGCCCTGCAAAAAAGCGCATGCGCACATATGCGCACGTTTTGCGCTAAAAATGGCCATTATAGCCTATGGATGCGCATATGTGCGCACTGGCATGCTCATGTATGCGTTTTTTTGCACATGCGTTTTTTTTTGTTAACCATGGAATTTAGGGGTTTGGGTTAGAGTTAGGGTTAGTTAAGGGGGTTTAGGGTTAGGGCTAGGGTCAGGGTCAGGGTTAGGGTTGGGGTTTGGGTCAGGGTTAGGGTTAAGTATGGTTTGGTTAAGGGTTAGGGTCAGGGTTAGGGTTAGGGTTAGGGTCAGGGTTAGGGTTAAGTATGGTTTTGTTAAGGGTTAGGGTCAGGGTTAGGGTTAGGGTCAGGGTTAGGGTTAAGTATGGTTTGGTTAAGGGTTAGGGTCAGGGTTAGGGTTAGGGTTAGGGTCAGGGTTAGGGTTAAGTATGGTTTTGTTAAGGGTTAGGGTCAGGGTTAGGGTTAGGGTCAGGGTTAGGGTTAGGGTTAGGGTCAGGGTTAGGGTTAGGGTTAGGGTTAGTTAGGGTTTAGGGTTTGGGTTAGGGTTAAGTATGATTTGGTTAAGGGTTAGGGTCAGGGTTAGGGTTAGGGTCAGGGTTAGGGTTAGGGTTAGGGTCAGGGTTAGGGTTAGGGTTAGGGTTAGTTAGGGTTTAGGGTTTGGGTTAGGGTTAAGTATGATTTGGTTAAGGGTTAGGGTCAGGGTTAGGGTTAGGGTCAGGGTTAGGTTTAGGGTTAGGGTCAGGGTTAGGGTTAGTAAAGTCATGGTTTGGGTTAGTGTGAGGGGCCACCTAATGTTGGAAAAAAACGCAAATGCGGTAAAAACGCACTAAAAACGCATACAAACGCATAAAAACGCTGCATTTTTTTCATGCATGCTCATAAAAATGCTTGAAAAAAATGCAGCAGTTGTATGCTTTTGTATGCGTTTTTTCAATGCGTTTTTTTGCGGGAAAAACGCGCTGCAAAAAAAAGCAAGTGTGAAACTAGCCTTAGTGAGTGAGATGTACAGCTTTATAAAAATCCAACCCAAAAATCCCTATGTCTGAAAAGACAAGAATATGTCCACCAAAAGAACTCCATTAAAGAGCTGAGCAAGAAGCTGCAGGCAGGCCCAAAAGTGATACTGAGCATGTTCTAAAATGTTCATTTTACATCATTACCATTGAATTATTCATAACAAGCATCTGTGGAGAAGGCGTGAGTCTATAAATATAATTGTTACTATTTCATATTCCTAGTTCTTCTGATTCCTTATAAGGCTATATCTACACATAGCGTTAGCGATACAACACCGAGACATCACTCCTTCACTGCTGCACCAAAAATACATGAGCACATTGTTTTTATGTCCACAATATGTTATAAACTTTGCAAGATGATTCTAATAATGTACTTACTCCGCCAAACATGCTCAGCCAAGGACAATAATTGCCAACTAAGAAATAACTGTAAACACTAAACTGTAGTCAAACTATTCTCATGTCTTAAAAGTCATTTTATAAGAGTTCTTAAGTTTCACCATAAATGTCATTTATAAATAAGCTTTACGGCTTGATATAATTGATTTTCTGTAACACTTTTCATTGTGAGTAGGGCATAAATCTGCAAACAAGTCCTTTAGGAGTTACACTGTCATACAAACACATAATCACGTCCAATGTCTTCACATCATCAGGTTGTTAAACGTTAGATGTGGTGGTGATCTATTTAGCTTTGTGATCAATGTACTATTTGTTTTTGCTTTTTTTTTTATTATTTTATGTTCTCTCGAAAAGGTAACGATGTCTAGAAGTGCCGAGAAGTATTCTAAGTGTTGGTGTTGTTCGAAGACTAGATACAACACAAGGAGCTCTTTGTTTGTTTTGCTGCTGGGAAAAGAATGAAATAAAAGTTGTCAACCCCTTGGCTGCCAAATTACTCAGTACGGGTGGTATTTCTAGCCATCAAGGGATTAATAGAATTAAGGTTTAGATGGGCATCTCTCCTTTCCATTTCCTATATAGACTATTCCTCTCATGGACGCAGAGACGGAAGTTGAAGACTGCTCCTATCTAAATGTGCCGAGACTGTAACTCAACCACAACTAATTAACCTTGGGTGATGACCCTGAAATGCACTTAACGTAGCCATAGTGAACTAATAACAAGCATATTAAAAACATGCAGAAGAGACAAATATCTTTAGTTGGGTAAAATGGATAGGATGGAAAGACAGAGTGATCTAATTACTTTTAACCTAATCCAGCCCTATCTGTTGTTCCAAGCGTTGTATGATTCCATTCACAGTCACTCAATGTCTTTAAGGTCTTGACATACCGACTGCTAAAATGTCTGTTTATGAAACTCCATAACAAATGTGAGGTTGTATTTGTGTTCTTTTAATGCCTGCTGTTTCTAAATGCCAGATGGGTATTTTCATGAGTGTATGAGCTCGGATTAGTTAATTTCCTACATCTGGGACTCCAAATGGCTACATTGTATGGGAGATGAACAGATTTCAGCTGCGGAGTCCTCTCTACACCTTTGCCTAACAGAGGGGATGGAGCCTAATCTGAGCACTGTGCCACTAAGCAACATATGGGATGTTACATTATTATGTCCTCTTACTAATGCAACTTACAGTCTGTTTTTAAATTGTAATGTAGTGTTATTATTTCATTTGGGAAAATTCATTTGTCCCCAAAGCTTTGGGATTTATCATTTCTTTCTGGAAATGCTTAGACATCAATCATCCATGCCTGAGTGCCACGCAATGTTCATCTCACTGACCCAGGCAGCAATTAGACTAGAGATGATCACACTATCAATTGATGATCTTCGTGCATGGTTCCTTCTTCTTCAACCATCACATGTTCATAAAAAGCAAATAGTCCAACTACACCTCAAATTTGCGCCCTTGATTTGCACACCTTTTTTTGCAAACATGTCCAAGTGACCTGTGCTATCCAAGACTATACATGTTGCTAACAACCTATTTCTAGCTAAAAGTATATTTTTGTCCTTGCCACACATATACACATCATAAGTGAAGCATAGTAGAAGTAAAAAGTCTGAACTTCAGAGTTGTAATAATCATGCAGTATATGTTTCAATGATGAAGTTCAAAAAATGATCACAGTACCATGTTTCTTTCATGTCTCATTGTCCTATTGGCTGCAGCCTTTATGAGGCTAAATATAAGAAACAGACTCACCCCCATGGTGTTTTACGAAAATACATGACCAAAAAACAATTAAAAACTAGACTGATGATGATGAGGGACATTTTGTGCTTTTTTTTTTGCTTTGTCTATGATATAGAAGAATTGGTTTTGACAATGGTCATCATGAACCCAAGATTCAAGTTAGTAACTTTTTAAATATGGAAGAAAAGTAATCCAAACCGTATATCAAAGAGATTAGAGTACTGTTCTATGAGCATCCATTGCTAAAATCAATTTAAAACTAGCCTAATGACTGATGGGACATTTTTGTGGCTGTTTTTCGCTTTGACTATGACGTGGAAGAATTGGTTTTGATGATGGTCATCGTGAATAAAAGATTCAAGTTAGAAATTTATTGAATATGTAAGATTAGTCATCCAAACTGGATATCGATGAGATTAGCCAACTGTTCACTAACAGAAACATTTCAGGGAAAAAGGAGATTTGAGAATGTTGGGTTTCTTTCATCTCCCACAACTTGGGAATCATCCAGTATGGTGTTGTTGCTGTTACGTTGCTATGCAATAGGGTTAGCCTTTTAGAAGTTTCTCCTATGTCTGCCTCCTTAGTTCTGATGTCAGTAAGTCCTACTTTTTTTTCCTCATACCCTAAATGTCTGGCATCTTAAGAATCTTATGTCTTCAGCTCTGGTTCATAATAGTCTTTTTTACCTATTACAATTGTGCACACTGCAAAAATTCAGCTTGAAATTAATCCCTCTTCCAGAATCTTCATATAGGTCTCTGCAGCTGAGTCAAGCGATCATATGAAATCTCTTTGTGTGAGTAATGGCACATAAAGACAGCCGTGAAATAGTATATCGATAGTCGGCATACTGGTAGCCTAGTTTTGGAGTCAGAATAACTTAACTATGTCCGATCAAAAATTGAAAATTGACAGAAGGTGCATGATTTTTAATGGTGAGAAGTAAACAGTTTAATGAGCCAAGTGTGTATGGTGGAATTGAGCCACACTGAGATGAAAACGTTGATCCAGTGACGTAACGCGTAGCACTAAAATATTCTGATTAATGTCACCCATCATTGAAGATTCCACAGGTCATTGTATGTTTTCAAATCCTGGCTAAATAATTCCTGATGTTCAGAGGTCTTTGACCAGTTTGGACAACTGGAAATCCTTGTCGTACAAGTTTATTGCAGCGAGTATTTCCATTTGATCTCCCACTGTTCCGTTTCCATTCTATTCCGGCAACATTTATGTTGGTTTATTCATCCATTGTTTCCATTGCATATCCCTAAAGTCCTCCAGAGTCACCACTTTGTAAGGCTGGGGTCACACTGCATTAAGGCAGTCTGTTTAATGGATTGCGTTACACCGCGGCGTAACACGGTGTAACGCAATCAGTTAACGCCGCCATTAACCCCCATTATCGGGCGCATCGCCAACGCATGCCACAATCGGCATGCGCTAGCGATGTGCCGTCATTCAGTGATGGACCCTCGGACGGGGGCTGCAGAGTCCGAGGGTCTGTCACCGCTAGCGCAGATGAAGCATCTGCGCTAGTGGTATAACATAACACGATCGGGTTATGCTATAGCGTTAACGCAGCCCATCAACGCTATGCGTTGAACGGGCTGCTTTAACCCAGTATGAACCTAGCCTAACCCAGACATGCCCTAAAAAGTCAAATCAAGATGGTTTGAGTGGAGAAACCCCTTTCAGTCAATGTTAATGATTATTCATTTGTTTGCTATGCCTGTAATGTAACGCAAATACAAAAGGTGCTATTTTCATAAAACCTACTCGGACAAGATACATTCGTCTGCAAGATAATGTTAAGCTGTTTTCTCCCCATACAACTCGTTTATTGCCACCAGCTATTTAAAAGCCATCATGTTTTCTCACTTACTGTTCAGTCTACAGCAGTAATTCCTTGCAAACATCACCCCTCCCATCCCCGCACATACTTTGTACTGCTGATATTAATTACATATTTTCATTACCATCAGGTTTTGTTGTTGATGTGTTTTTTTTTTCATACAGGCTGGGGTATTATTACCACAAAATGCAATGAAACAGAAAAGAGGAAAAGAATGGGTTTCTGGGAAATTTTCCAATTTCTAAAATGCAATGTTAATTACAAGGTATTTTTAATATTGTGGACAAACAACCTTTTTAATCATTTAAAGGTTTTTGAAGCAAACTGATAATTCAGCAGCAGATGTGTATATATATTATGGAAGGCTTCCCAACTATAGTGAGTGCTCGAGACTCCATTCCTGTTGCTGATCTAACAAAACAGATCATGAATATATGATGAAATGAAGTTTAATGTACACATAATAGTTTTATGCTCATTTAACCCATTATCGTTTGCATTAATTACTGTCATATGTACTACTGGAAGCAGAACAATATCTGCAAATTGCTGGGAAGGTGAAGAATATCATTTATAACCACAGTATAGCCCCAATTCAAACAAATCTATAGTACAATGCACTACCACATGGTCGGAGTAATGTTTTATACTACACCAGCCAACAACGCATGTAGAAAGCTCATAAAGTACCATATACTGTAGATAATTGAACTCAAACAGTTATATAGGACATGTCCCTCAGGTACAAAAAAAAAAGAAGTCATGTTTTCTCCTGAGAACAAGTATAGTGAGGTTTAGAGAGACTCTATATGCTTTAGACTAGGGAGCATTTTTTTAAATTTTTTTGTGGGCCCTGCTCAAGTTCCAAGCATAGAAATAAGATTATGGTGCTCACTAAATATTAAAATTTCTCAATTTAATATATCCAGCAATACAGGAATAAAAATAGCATTTTCTCTGAGGTGAGCCATGATAAAGCGCTCGTAGATGCGAACCCGCCATACGTTGAATGCTGTATAACAGAAAGCACAGAGTGTACATCCACAATAGATAAAATTACAAAAAAAGTTATTAGATATAAATAACATCACATAATCACATTAATGCATAATTATAAAGTTCATAGACAAGAAGGGAAAAGGGACAAGCAAATTGATATGTACAACCGGGCCTGACAAAAAACATATGTAGAGGTGGGGGGAGCGGCAACCTATGTTCATCTACATAAAATCCATCATGGTGGCTGCAAGCAGGCACAAATAACAAGTGCAAACAGTGAATAATTCACCTCATGGGGTAATAAAGTGCAAGAATAATTAAGGTTTTTAAACCCACAATCACTGAGACCAATGGTGATAGTTATAACACACTCTCAGTGGCTATAATAGCCGCTAGCAACACAATCAAGATGTCCATACATTACATAAAATATCACTGACAATGGTGTAGCCACTCTTACCCATAGTCCCTCTATACAGGATCCAGGGACACGCAGCCCCAACGCGCGTTTCACGTTGGTTTGCAAACATAAAGATGCAATTACAACAAAATTTTATCTTACTAAGTGTACATTAAATATAGGAAAATTAACATACAGGAAAAATATATATCTTTGTACTGTGTTAGCCAGTAGATAGAAGAATATTTAGAATTGAGAGTCCTCAGTGGTTGATACCTTTTAATGGCTAACTGAAAAGATGGTAACAAATTGCAAGCTTTCATGACTACTCAGGTCTCTTCATCAGGCTAGACTAATACAACATCTGAAGAATCACATATTTATACACAAAACAGCACAGAAATAACGCAATAGATTAGACAAGTGATGTGAAGCAGAATTGTCATTATGGGAGAGGGATAAACATAAATATTGGAACAGTTCATATATAAGGAGTGTGAAAGTTTTGTTGCCCTCTGATTGGGGTCTGGTTCTCTCAATTCTAAATATTATTGTCTGCAATATATTTCTGCAGGTCATCTCTTAAAATTCCCTAAAAAATTTTGCACATTACTGATGTCAGGCTTACAGGACGGTTGTTGCCTGGCTCCACCTTCTTACCTTTCTTAAATATCAGTACCACATCAGTCATCCTCCAATCCTGTGGCACCAACCCTGTTAGAAGAGAGTCTGAGAATATTAGATACAGCGGTCTGTCAATTATTGAGCTCAATTCCTTCAGTATCCGTGGATGAATGCCATCTGGACTGGGGGATTCGTCAATGTTAAATTTACTCAGACATAGGCGTATTTCTTTTTGTTTTAGACTAATTATATCAGGTGGTGAACTTTTGCCTTGTTGAATGATCCCTGGAACAGTTAGTTCATTGGTGAACATGGATGAAAAATGCCTGTTTAATATCTCAGCCTTTTCTTTGTCCTCTATTATCTTGTCATTATCATCTTTTAAAGGGCTTATACCATCTTTTTTTCCTTTTCTGGCATTGATGTATTTATAATAAATTTGGGGGATTTATTTTAATGTCACTGGCTATTTGTTTCTCTGTAGATTGAAGGAGTGGTACTGCAACCATTAGGGGCAGCACTGGCAGGTAGAGTAGTCAGAATTAACCAAGGGTTCAGTACATGGAAGCAACAATGTAGTTAACGGAATAGCGGGTAGCATAGTTAGAAATAGCCAGGGGTCAATGCATGGAGCAGCAATGTATTTAAAGGATCAGCAGGTAGCATAGTCAGGAATAGCCAGGGGTCGGTGCATGGAAGCAACAGTATAATCTTGGAATTAAGGAGCAGGTGAAAGGAAGGCTGACTAAAGGTTAGTAGCTCAATAATCTCGCAAGGAAGGAAGTGCAATACCAGGTTTAATCAGGGTGCAGCCAAACAGGAACTCAGGGTGTAGCTAATCAGGAACTAGGGGTAGAGACAATCAGAAACAACACAGGCACTTGTATCTGGGATAGCAAGGAACTGTCCAGTGAGCTGAATAGCTCAGAGGGAAGTGCTGCCGTCTGGTGCATAAGAGCTGCTGGGTTTGAATCCTGACAATAATACTGCTGGTAGTCTTTGGTGTCTGGGAGTATGGGTCCCTTACTCGCATACACTATTATCTCGATCCTGCACCCCTGCAACCACATGTGATGAACCAGCACCTCTGCACCTGACATCATGATTATATCAGAGGGATCATGCAGCATGGTCTCTGCAATTGCACCAATGTGATGTTCCGCATTCCCTGGGAACTCACAAGGTCAGCTTGGCACAGTTTTTACACAGACACCCCCTGTTCACATTGGTCCAGGGGGCAAGGGAAGTGGGAGAAGATGACCCAAGCCACTGCTGACATGGCACCACACTCGCTCACAACCCTGACAGGCTGAGTGGCCCCAATCCCTAGCACCAGTGAAAAAGAGCACTGTTCAGCCGGTAGGACTGCTATCAGTTCCTCGTGAAATATAAGCCCGGTCCGCTAACAGGATTATATTTGGCCAGAAACCAACCCCAGTAGTAGCATTGAAAGTTAAAACCGAAAACACGGAAGGGTGGATTCGTGGGTCGAGATAAAAGAGCAGCCCAAGGTTAAATTATATGTTTAATCACCTTAAGGGCACACTAGACAAAACACGATATACACAATGGTTATACATATACAATCTTTAATAATAATAATCTCTTTTCTTTTATATAGCGCTAACATGTTCCGCAGCGCTTTACAGTTTGCACACATATACAATGGTCAGATGTGCAAATACAGGTGAAATACAAAAGATATAAGCAGATGAATCATGTTAATTACCATTTTGATGTTCAACCATGTGCCGCATGGTTATTCCTGTTCCTCCTAGCACATCACCCGACATGGCCCTTTAGAAGTGAAAAGCAATCACGACAAAGATAGAGCACATGACCTTACAAAAGCCTTTATCCCCTTGCTCGGTCACTCCTTTCCGCCACCTGGGAGGGGCCTTATCCTCCCTCCTCTGGGTGTTTGTAGCTAAAACTCCCAAAACTTATGAAGGATCATAACCACCCAATGCAAGATCATAAGGCAGCGGTTCTGGTGCCATCAGATCTGGCCTGGCCTCCATTACGCTTGGAGACCAACCACAGCTTTGCTACCTGGCTTCTACTAGCTGTGCTACATATCACCCTTCCCTGGGGTGCTAGAATAGATTGAGACCATGGAAGGCGTTCGGCCTGTTCCAGAGATCTTGAAGATGTAACCAGTGTGTGGCTAGCATGTACGATAACTCCATATTCTCCTTAAATCTCCTTATGAAATCCTATCTGACATCGACAAAGCAGTTACACAGTGTGGGCTCCACAGGAGGTCATCGTGCATGAGCTTGGATACCAGCACGTGTGACTGCACCACCTGCTGAGCCAGATGTCCTGTTACAGCTACACATGCTGAAGCAGGATTGCAAGCTGCCATTAAATCCCTCGTATTCAAACACGGCCTGTATACAGAGAGAGAATGGCCAGCAGAATATTACACTGCTTGTTTTCATAGTACCCCCCACAAAAATGAATGAAATAAAAAAATACAAAACAGTGTTAGCTACCTCCTCCTCCTATGCCTCTTCAACCTACATTGCCACCTACACCTCCTCCTCAACCTTCTCCTCCATTTGGACCACTGCCTCCTGTTTTAAGATTATCTTTTTTTATTATTTTGCTATTTTAAGTCATTTCACTATCCAAATTTGTTTGCAAGGCAAGTGTCCTCCTTTTACCCCCATTTAGCATCCTTTTGCAGTCTCCTATCCGTTACTATGACCATTTTGCAGCCATATTAAAGCAATGAAGCTTGGGTTCCCATTGACTTCTATTGGGTATCCGTTTCAAGGTCAAGTTCATTTACCGAACTGAACTTTTAACTCTAGTTTGGCCGAACCCATTGAACCAGAGTATCGATGGGTCCACTCATCCCTACTGGAGACATAATGATTTAACATAAAAAATATGTGCACTTTGAAAATTTTACTTTTTCCGCTTGGGAGAATAAACCCAGTATGGAAAACTATTGTTAAGTACTTTTCAATTAGCTGTATTGTAATGTTTTGTTCAATAATATACACTATGCAAATGTTCTTTATTCGTGAACATTTTGTAACTGTACACAGAGTAGGACTGATAATAAATGGCTAGACCCATCGCAAATGCATTCTTCATGTTGCAGTCCATAGAAATGCCTATGTTGAATTTGCCTTTTCGTAATATTATTATTACTATAAATTTCATTACAAATTATATAAATGGCTACTAAAACAGCATGAATTTATTTTACATGTTAATAAATGCAACAAGTTGAACAACCAATTGTGCATGACTAATTAGCGCCTTATACAAAGGAATTATATTTTTATTTGGTGTCATATTTTTACAAATGTCTCAGGAGGGATATTCTTATAGACTTGGCAGGAGCTCCGACCTTTTATACCTGTGCACTCATTTTGCAATGCAAAATTTTATCTCAATTTAGAAAAGAGTATCTATATAAATATATGAATTTGTGCCTAAAAATGCACTATAATGATATGTAATACAGTAGTAATGACTTAAACATGAGTCATAAACTGGTCAAGTAAACAGTGATCTAATGCAGTTTTCTCCCGCTATCAAACTATTGTAGAACTACTTCTAGCATTCCCTGACTGTTGGACACTTTTATAAGATTGTAGGCCTTTCGATGATGTCCTAACAACCACACTGGTTCACATGTCTTTGAATGATCATATAGTTTAAAGGTCATCATAGTGATCTACAGTCAACCACAAAATAATCAATCTGGCGCTAAACTGTCTTGTCCAAATTCAGCACAAGACATTGATAAATATGTTTCACAGCTCGGATCCATGGGTCATGTCCCAGTGGAGAACCTTTTGAAAGACAACACTCAAAGGGGTTTTTGGACAAATTTAGGACGTAAGAAAATGGGAGAATAAAAATGGAATACTTCTAGGTTGCATTTGGTTTTCTTAACTTTATGTTTTGCCTAAGCATTAGAAACTGTGTTCTGGGAACAAGATGTTAGGATGTTGCACTTTAATGCATTTTTTACAAGCAGTATTATTTAGCCAAAACTGGGAAAAGATCCCTAAAAATAGTAGTATAAGAGAGTCACATATTACGAATTGGATAAAGCTCAAATGGCTGGCCAGCAAACCAACATGAACGACAACTGCAAATTTGGAGAAACAACCGTTTGTTTCAACTGATGACCAATCAATGACTATTGATAATTGTTTAAATCACCATTTGGTCTGTTGGATTTTTTTTTTTTGATGATGATAAATAAGGGCCAAAATGGTTGACAAAATCCAATATTGGCCAATGTTGTCTGTGATGTGTTTGGGGCCATTGATGAATGATTATTCGTCAGTCCATGTTCAACTAATATGTACAGGGGGTCTTAAAGTTTCCATTAATATTTCTCCTCTACTTTTTTGTGATATATTGATCAAGCTAGTCCATGTGTTTATTATCACCATCAACCTTTTTATTGAAATCAATAAAAGTCATGGACAACTACAAATCAGAAACTTCCAGGTAGAAATGAAGGTTTGACCATGTCTACTGTAGAACAAAATCTGGACATGCTCCTTCAAGACAGTAACAGGTATTAATTTCAAGACTGCTATAAACTTGTCCTTCTGACGTGTCCAATTGACATCTTTGAAAAGTATATTGACGGAATACTTCTTTAAGGCTAGTTTTTGTTTTATACAATTTCAAATGCAGACAAAAACTCATTATCCATCAATGTTTTAGTTTGGTTGTAACCAAATAACCTTTAGAAAGATGAGAGAACACAGAAAACTATCACCTATAGATTCCCATCTGAAAATATAATATCTATTTTGTCAAGATGATTGGAGCAACAGGGAGAAACTACTTCATTCTCTCAGGGCAATCAGAATTTTCATTGGCGTACTTGCAAGATTTTTGCAGGATGACACTGATGATATTACAATTCTATTTCAAGGATCTGGAGGCTTGTTGCTGTGAAAGCTGAAGAATACAAACCTGTTTTTCATCAGCTAGGCTGGCCTGACAAATTAAGTCTGCAGAGTCATTAGATTAAGATAAGAGCTTATCTCCTAGCTTGACATTTATTCATAGTTTTTACACTGCTCAGCTGGTAATTAGAGCTGTTGAGATTTTAACACTGCTTTGTCCGGTCATTCAACAAGTTCAACTCTGTCTATCTTATTAGTTTTTCTTTAATGAAAACAAATGGAGGGGGATAGAAAATAATTAGCCTGAAGGGATTCTTGGTCATTCCTGGCAAAGCCTTCATTGATTATGAATTGTCCATAAACTTCATGTTTTAAATCACGTTCCTCCAAATGACACCCAATGTCTACAGATAACGCTCAATTACAAGTCTGTAGTCTATACTGTTTCCTTTATAGGCGGTTATCTGAATTTCTAAAATTCATTTTCAAAAGCACTATTAGAAATTCTGGGTAATAAGAAACTATTCTACTACTCATAACTCTCATCCATCAACCAAGGTGGTGAATGGCTTCAAACAAAATGGATTTAATACATCCATGAACATGAAAAGTTCATTCAATACAATGAGAAGTTAGTAACGCCTAAAGGCCCATTTACATGGGTCAATGTCTAGCCTAAAGAGTATTTGTATGATTATTTATTCCTGTATCATAGCCTGATGTAAACATGTTTGCTGATTAGAGATGAGCAAACCTTTTAAGGTTTGGTTCAGGTCAGCGAACTTTCTGATGATCACCAAACAGCTTGCCAAACTTATCCAAACCTCATTGAATTCAATGTGAAGCAAAACTATACGCATAGATAAGGCCTTCAGGGGGGCCAAAAGCTGCCAAAACAGCTGAAATTACGGGCAGACAACAGGAAAAGTGATATCAATTGACTCAGAATACAAATAGTGTGTGCAGCACGGATACATGGGACAGGGCTTGGACCAGCAATTCTAGCTTAAACATTGATCAGTAACAGGTATCCCACGTACACCTTGAACACCAAGCCTGCTCCCCTTTCCACCACCACCTCGCTTTTTCCCCAATCATGTTGGATGTACCCTTCCCCTCTTTTAACCAGCTGTTTCACAACCCTAGGCCCAGACTTGCAGTCACCTGTCACTAAATTAACAAACAGCATTTATTTGCTGGACCACAGAAGATTTATATGCTGAAATGTGGGCTGGTAGCTGGACCACACAATAAGCACAAAGGATTTAGATGCTAAAATGTGAACTGGTGGCTGGACCGCACAATTAGCACAAATGAGTCGACTTAGATGCTGAAATGTTGACTGTTGAGTGGGCCACACAATTAGCACAAATGACTTATATGCTGAAATATGCACCGGTGGAGGGACCACAGAACTAGCACAAAGGATTTAGATGCTGAAATGTGGACTGGTGGCTGGACTTCACAAACAGCAGCACTATGTTTTTTTATGCTGAAGTGGCAATTGGTTGGTGTAGCACAGAATCAGCAGTACTGTGGTTTTATATGCTGAAAAGGCAACTTGTGGCTTGTACCACAGGATTTGATCTGAGGCTCGTTGTGATTCCACATCTTCTTTTGCGGAGCTACTTCCAGCTCACCTGTCTGTTTCTTGGCAGGCTCCGCTTGTTCATTGGTTTGTTGCAGTGAGTGTGGTTTCTTCTTCTTCTGTCGTATCTTATCTTGAACCTTCAGCCAACTATAGTTAAGGGGGCTTTACACATAGCGATATCGCTAAAGCGTCACCGATTTTGTGACGCAGCAGCGATATTGCTAGCGATATCACTACATGTGATACTCACCTCCGACCGGCTTCCCCTCTGGTTATCACTGATCGAGCGAGATCGGCCTGGTCCATTTCTCGTCATCGGCTTCCTGCTGGCGCCGACGAGCGAGCCATGGACGTGGGCGGAAGACGGTGATCATCGCCGCGTCTGAAAGGTAAGTACGACCGCCGAGCATCGCTAGTGAGATCTGCCTGTTTGGCAGCTCACTAGCGACCATTTAGCGATGCACCAGCGATCCTGACCGGGTCGTATCGTGGTCGAGATCGCTGGTGCATCGCTAAATGTAAAGGCCCCTTTACTTTCCTATAACAGTCTGTACTAAGCCAATTTTCCTTAACCTTATACTATATAATAATAATAAATAATAATAATCTTTATTTATATAGCGCCAACATATTCCGCAGCGCTTTACAGTTTAACAGTTTATATACACACTATACATATTATACTTTACATTGCTATATTGACCGTACTTAAGCTACCCTATATCACATTACATACTAGATACACAGAAACTCATGACATTATTCACATTACACAATATTAACGAGATTAGTGTCTTTAAGGATAGGAACACAGCTGCACATTTCACCACTCTTTCACATGATCAACAAATATCCCTTCCCTATTCCCTTCCCTATCCTTCCCTATTAACGGTATTACTTTTTATCTACCAGTTTTTTATGTGTTAATCCAATTCTAAACAGGCCAAAACTGTTATAGCAAGCTTGTATCCTATTTGCATGAATGGCAACAATAATTCAGCTCACATAGCTTTTGGATTATTTTCTAAAATATAGCCTTATCTTTACAATTCTAGGAAAATGACCAATAGCAATAGGGGTCATTTCAGCCTATTCACACTCAATTGTCAATACCATCACAATGTCGATTAAGGTTCTTCACAGTGTTGATGAGAAAAAATCTTGGCATCTAAATGAAGTCCTTGTCTAGCACCCTTATAGTATGGTCTGCATCTTTTATAGGAATTTGGCTTGAGAACACTGTAATGTGTTCAAGTTTGGCTTCAGGCCAGAGAGAAACTTGAGTAGGAAAGATATGAAGTGCTTTATGATGTTACTATATACAGTATATAAAGAGGCATGATGAAAAAAAGCAAAATGATTAAAACATATTTATTAGGTACTGTCCTAATATTTTTTGTCAACCCTTTTTCTACACTTTGTGTGCATACCAGGATAAACAAACGTTGTTGCATCCTTAATGCTTTTCTTCCTATTTTTTATATGCTTATACCTTTTTTGATTGCTACTTATACAAAGCTACTGTAACAAAGTTGAGTTTCTAATGTCAATTTGAGTTCATAATGTATATCATACTTGGGTAAAGTGCAACACGCTGGCCAAATGAGGCCCTTTGGCTGTTTAGGTGTGGCCCTCCGCATGGCCTCGTACATTCACTGATATCTGCATCCTCGGAATGTAGTTACAGATGAATTTAATGATGGAGCAGGAATCTGTTAGCTCCCCTGTTCCATCATTGAGCATGTGCATATGAGAACGCTCGATGAAGTCACTACATCATGCTAGCTGTACCTCAGTACACAGCACAGGCCTCGGAGCTGCAGGAGAACAGGGTTAGGTGAGTAACTTTTTTTTTTTCTTTAAACATCATTCTGTTGGGTCTGGGGGAGCAAAATTCTGTTTAGGTGTGTTGTGTGGAGCCATAATACTGTGTTGGTGGCTATGTGGGGACATCATTCTGCATGGGGACCTGTATGGGGACATAATACTGTGTGGAGAGGCTTTTGTGGGGACTTCATACTGTATAAGGGGACATCATATTGTGAGGGAACTGTTGGTCATCATATTGTGTTGGGAGCTATTGATCAAAATATAAGGGCAGAATAACAAACAGTATGATTTACTGTTTTTTATAAACTTTATAAAAAGCAGTAAATTACATGGCTTTGATTAGCTGTTATAATTATAATTACATGTTATAGTACATGTCATAATAAGCCCTATCGTATCCTCGTATCATGCATTAATATTAGCAGCTAGTGAACAGACTTAATTCTGCTCCATATTAAGTGATAAAAATTAATATAAAACAATAATAATAAGCAGAATCGTTAGGCCATCTGCAACAGTCACAGTACCTCATGTGGGCTTTTGGGAAAACTAATTGACCACCCCCGCTGTATCTTGATGTTACAGGGACTATGATTTTTCTACACATTATTTAAAACAAAAACTACTTGGGCAAGAAGAGAAACCTCCATACACTTAAAGAACTTGCTGACCAACAAATGTGAATCAGAGACCACAAGACAATCTACCGACAGATGATGTCATTGGGAGAAAAAAATCAGAAATATTGAATTTCAACATTGGATCCTTTCGTTCGTCACTGAGATAAGTCTTGGTAGTGGAGCCTGGCAGCAGGTCTCAAAGACGATATGGGGCACTCAGCCGAACCAAATGTTCCTGAGCATGGAGGAGTCGGGAGAGACAAACAATTATTTGTGTATGGCAAGCTTTTCTCTGCAAAACAGAATAATCTAGCACGTCCTTTACTGAAGCAAGTTGAATCTTGTGAGAATTCCTGTTTGCTTTTCTCCACTTGACAATGCAAATTAGACAACTTTGAAAAGATCGAAAGTTTGCATACTCGCCGAAACAGAGACTCGTTTTAAAAAAAGGGAGAGACCGATCTACACATAGCTGGTTCAGGGTCCTTGGCCCTTTTTCTGTGCAGAACTAGGTACTGGTTACCTGGATGAGATGCTTTAAAGGCAGCTGGAAATATACAGTACACTGGCTTTCTTTGAATAGATGCATACAATCTGCCAACAGTGCTTCAGAGGGGAACTGTTTGTGGTGAGGTATGCACCCCAATAGTGAAGCACCCTTGTTTCCACCAGGGTTGAATTTTCTCACCTTGTGGTAATGTAATAAGAATACAACACCTTTGCTAGTCTTGTAGTATCAATATCAGCTGCTGCCTCTGCTTCCCGGACTCTATAGACCATATTGACAAGTGTGGATGAGCAGGATGTAGAAAAGTATCTGATCATGATGTATCATCATGATATTTTATAGTACGGTGTTGAAAAGCATTGATGCTTAGTGATCTAAAAAGTAACCATGAAGCCCTTAAGAAAAAGCTGGAGGGACTCCAATTGTTTAATGACTACCAAAAAGTAATTATTGGGCATAATAAGCAATAATAATGTTGTTCTCCATTTCCTTTCCCAAATATTTTATATAATTCCACTTGTTTGCATTTGTGCAAACATATTCCGCAGTGCTGTACGCAGACTCAGACAATGGAGAAGATAGAGAAATTAAATTCTCCATCTTCTCCACACCTGTGCTGCAATTTTTGCATGCTAGAGAATCAGCTGACACTCTGATAAAACTCTGATCAGCGTTTGAGACTAGTGTCATTAGCATAATCAATCTGATTCTCTCGCGAGAGAGAATCTATGATTGAGTGAGCGAGCCCACAGTTAATAAATGGTGTTGCTGGTGCATGTGTGGCCATCATTCCATACTAATGGGTCATTTCATAGCCATTTTCTTGGGATGAGTTGGGGTCCCAGCAGACATGATCCAAATTGGAACAACCTCTTTAAGGTTCCATAAGTTAGTTTGCTTTTGTTTTTGTTTTTTTAAGAATTAGTTGTGAGTTGATATTTTTAAACCACAGCAGAAATTTCCACTTGTGATAGTTCACATCTTAGGTCATTACTAAGTAGTTGTAAAGTTTGAAAGTTTTAAAAGAATAATAGTGAGAAAAATTCAGATGAGATTCTATATGAAGAACTTATAGTAACAACGTATACTTAATATATTCTACTATATCTTGATAAAACATTGAGGAAGTGTCAGCAACTGCAGAAAACACGTTAACAGACCATCTGGCATCAACATGTTAATCTTTAATGAATAAATAATGTTATTAATAGAAAAACATGCCTTCAGCTTTACCCCGGAGCACAGTGACTCTTTCCCTCATTATCCACATTTTAAATAGCCGCACCCTACATACTGTACTTAATGTTTAATTATTTCAACCAACAAATGGACATTCCTCAGCAGATGAACAGATAAGATGGAAATTAGTTTGGATTGTGCATACTCCTACTGAAACCCCTGACTGGTACCAAGAGCGCTTTCCATGTGTAACCAAAGGCAACAAATTAAAAGAAAATCTGTTTGATGTTAAAACCCTCAATAATTCATTCTTGTAACGCACACAACCTAAATGAGGAGGTTTAGATAACTTCACTAATACAATTGATCTTTTTTAATAGGTTGTTAATGTCTTCTTGGATTTATGAAGACAATGTTTTCTACCACAGTTCTGGAGATGGACAAAAATAAATGACTTGGTTTTCAACAGCTACAGCAACTACATTATGAGCAATCAGTCATACTCCCAACAAACCCACACACATCATGTAAACAAAGAATGACCTCCAGTACTATAAAGAAAAAAGGAACTTTATGTTGCATTATTATATACTAAGTGATTGGAAAAAGATCCAATCAATTATTTTTGGTCAAGGGATTTTCCCACCAAAGACCTATTGACCGTAAAGGCCAAGAAAGCTCAATCAATGGAGATCTAACTGCTAGTCCCCCCAAAAAGGTCTCAAGAACAAGAACTTCTTATTGAAGTTTTTCAATGCAAAGTGGCCAATTGTGTGTGATCATTCTCCAGTGTAGAGATGTGGAAAGATCCATGCTTATTGATTTGATTTACCATAAAAGTCTTTGTTGGGAAACTGCTTAAATACGATCATAATAGAGAAAGTGACATAAAACTCAGACTGGTAAGCAGCAAAAAATAACTAGTGATTCCAATTACTGACTGTAGTAAGGTAGTCAATAGTGGTGAGCAAGCGTGCTCACCACAGCTTGATACTCGATCGAGCATCGGGGTGCTCTGCTACACTTGTTACTCAATCGAGTATCATGGGTGCTCGAGTCCCCACCCCGCATGTTTTGCGGCTGTTAGACTGCCAATAATCATGCGGGTATTGCCTGCCATACTCGATAATGCCGTAACCATGTAGGCTACTGTGGTTGGCTGACTGCATCGCATGATGGGGCTTTCGGCTGCATGCCCACGATCAGGATTACTAGTGTTCAGAATGCAGCATAATTTCGTCCAATCGGCTCAATTCGAGTACCGAGCACTCGATCATCACTAGTAGTTAATAGTCTGCGTTCATCCAGAATAAAGATGATGGTCCACAACTGACTTCAACACACTGAAAGGACCTCAGGCCTTCCTAGTTGTAATGTCAGCAGCAGGAAAGTTGATGAAAATAATATACTAATTAATATTTTCTTCTAGCGAATGGAAATCCAGAAGTTGTTATGTTGTGTAAGGTGCCCAGTGCAGTAGCCATGGACAAGCTGCTGCTCCATAATGATGTGGCACTTTACAAACAAATCATATCCCAGTCCATAACTGTTGTGCTGCGTACATTGCATTGTACTCTCTTGTAGGCTGGAGGCCTTCGCTGTTTCCTCGTCCTCAGTTCCAGGAGAAGCTGCACACACATCAGAGGACACTCGGTTCACTTTAACAAGTTCAACTTTACTGGACAGTTCATGTGCATCAGTCTTTAACATGCAGTATCGGGCACAGCACCCACCGGTTCTTATTCCATCAACAGAGTACATTTCAATCATTTTCTTACTTTCAGCTCAAACTGTTGTAAAAGGAAAGAGACTGGTAGGATGAAGTGGAGAGCCGGAAGCAGAGAAGGGGTTAACAAAGGTTTACTGTACAGGAAGTTAAACAGGGAATACTCCACGCAGGGAGACAAGATTACCAAAGTCAACTAGGATTATTAAGCACAACCACCATGCACAATAGAAATATATACAGTTGTGGCCAAAAGTATTGACACTAGGGATGGGCGAATCTACTCGTTAGGACTCGTTACTCTGCGAGTAGTAGGGGACTCGCAGGAGTCGGTACTTTGCGAGTTTCCAAGCGATTACTCGCACAGTAACGAGTCCAATGCAAATGAATGGCAATCCTAGTTTTTGCAGAGTTTCTTAGCGATTTTGTGACAGCAGCTGGACACAAAATCGCTAAGAAACTAGGATTGCTTGTATTAAACTGTGAAAAAACTAGCTAGGAGTTCTCTCTCTCTGTTTTGCAGCGATTCCTGTGCTGGAGGGGAGAGAGAGAGAGAACTCCTAGCTAGTTTTGTGTGTCCTAGCTGGACACAAAATCACTAAGAAACTAGGATTGCTTGTATTAAACTGAAAAAACTAGCTAGGAGTTCGTTCTCTCTCTCTCTCCTCGCATCCCCATTCTCCTCCTCCCCAGCACAGGAATCGCTGCAAAACAGAGAGAGAGAACTCCTAGCTAGTTTTTTAACAGTTTAATACAAGCAATCCTAGTTTCTTAGCGATTTTGTGTCCAGCTGCTGACACAAAATCGCTAAGAAACTCTGCAAAAAAAAAAATCTGCATCCCCATTCTCCTCCTCCCCAGCACAGGAATCGCTGCAAAACTCGCATCCCCATTCATTAACATTGGACTCGCTAGACTCGCAACGAGTAGCGAGTTTCCAAGTCGGACTCGTTACAGCCTAGCGATTCCGAATATTTCAGGATTCGCCCATCCCTAATTGACACCCCTGCAATTCTGTCAGATAATACTCAATTTCTTCCTGAAAATGATTGCAAACACAAATTCTTTGGTATTATTATCTTCATTTAATTTGTCTTAAATGAAAAAACACAAAAGAGAATGAAGCAAAAAGTAAAACATTGATCACTTCAAACAAAACTCCAAAATGGGCCAGACAAAAGTATTGGCACCCTCAGCCTAATACTTGGTTGCACAACCTTTAGCCAAAATAACTGTGACCAACCGCTTCCGGTAACCATCAATGAGTTTCTTACAATGCTCTGCTGGAATTTTAGACCATTCTTCTTTGGCAAACTGCTCCAGGTCCCTGATATTTGAAGGGTCCCTTCTCCAAACTGCCATTTTTAGATCTCTCCACAGGTGTTCTATGGGATTCAGGTCTGGACTCATTGCTGGCCACCTTAGAAGTCTCCAGTGCTTTCTCTCAAACCATTTTCTAGTGCTTTTTGAAGTGTGTTTTGGGTCATTGTCCTGCTGTAAGACCCATGACCTCTGAGGGAGACCCAGCTTTCTCACACTGGGCCTTACATTATGCGTCAAAATTTGTTGGTAGTCTTCAGACTTCATAATGCCATGCACACGGTCAAGCAGTCCAGTGCCAGAGGCAGCAAAGCAACCCCAAAACATCAGGGAACCTCCACCATGTTTGACTGTAGGGACCGTGTTCTTTTCTTTGAATGCCTCTTTTTTTCTCCTGTAAACTCTATGTTGATGCCTTTGCCCAAAAAGCTCTACTTTTGTCTTATCTGACCTGAGAACATTCTTCTAAAATGTTTTAGGCTTTTTCAGGTAAGTTTTGGCAAACTCCAGCCTGGCTTTTTTATGTCTCGGGGTAAGAAGTGGGGTCTTCCTGGGTCTCCTACCATACAGTCCCTTTTCATTCAGACGCTGACAGATAGTACGGGTTGACACTGTTGTACCCTCGGACTGCAGGGCAGCTTGAACTTGTTTGGATGTTAGTCGAGGTTCTTTATCCAACATCAGCACAATCTTGCGTTGAAATCTCTTGTCAATTTTTCTTTTCCGTCCACATCTAGGGAGGTCAGCCACAGTGCCATGGGCTTTAAACTTCTTGATGACACTGCGCACAGTAGACACAGGAACATTCAGGTCTTTGGAGATGGACTTGTAGCCTTGAGATTCCTCATGCTTCCTCACAATTTGGTTTCTCAAGTCCTCAGACAGTTCTTTGGTCTTCTTTCTTTTCTCCATGCTCAATGTGGTACACACAAGGACACAGGACAGAGGTTGAGTCAACTTTAATCCATGTCAACTGGCTGCAAGTGTGATTTAGTTATTGCCAACACCTGTTAGGTGCCACAGGTAAGTTACAGGTGCTGTTAATTACACAAATTAGAGAGCATCACATGATTTTTCGAACAGTGCCAATACTTTTGTCCACCCTCTTTTTTATGTTTGGTGTGGAATTATATCCAATTTGGCTTTAGGACAATTCTTTTTGTGTTTTTTCATTTAAGACAAATTAAATGAAGATAATAATACCAAAGAATTTGTGTTTGCAATCATTTTCAGGAAGAAACTGAGTATTATCTGACAGAATTGCAGGGGTGTCAATACTTTTGGCCACAACTGTACAAAAAAGGGGTAACTTATTGCTTACAGTCCTTGCAGGGGAAAGGCTGGAAAATCTCTCTATGGCGTTGCAAATCGTGAGCAAAGTCTCTGGCTCTATTACGGAGAAACGAGAAGCACTGTCTTCCAACGATGCTGATGGATCTGGTCCTGGCAGGCTTGAGTATGCTGGGTTGTAGAAACAGTCCTTTGTGTGGATCCCTCAGTGATGGCGTCGAACACGAGCCGTGTGCCCGCTCACAGACCACGGTAGGGAGTGGCCCTCTAAGATATTCTCTAGGAACGCAGCAAGTCAACTTATCAAGCACCACAAATGGGAGGGGACTGTCCATAGGAACGGGGTCAGATGGTAACTCAATAGCGTCAAGGTCAACTGTGGGGTCAGCACTCTGCCATGGGGTTGTCAGCTCGAGCAGCGGAGATGGTGTCAACCTTCTCCTGTCGGCTTCACACCAAGTCCCTCACGTTCCTGCGCTCAGTCCCCTTCATACTCCCCGTGCACCCTGCTGTCCAGTCTGAAGGTCTTTCCCTCCCAGGAGAATCCTCCCCTGGCAACAGTGGTGACAGCCCTGATAGTTCCAACCTTAAAGGGCACCGGACACCGCTGACTCTGCCTAGGCTCATCCTCTTACAACTTCCTTAATTTAACAGGTCCTGTGAGCCCTTTTGGTGGTTCCTCATCTGGCACCGCAGAATTTACGAGATCCACTACATTTCGCTCATGCGGTTCAAAACCCATCTTACTCTGTACAGAAGGGTTGTTGGTGCACTCCACAGCCCCTAGTTTGAGCCTTAAGCTCCGGATGTTGCTGGAATCTCCGCTGGGAGTTTTGTACGACCTCATACCGCCAGTATGATTACACACCACCGTACTTTCAGCCCACTGTCACTTTAACTTCATCTTGCTTCCAAAGAACACTTTCACTAAAGCCCCCTTCACACATAGCGAGATCACTAGCGATATCGCTAAAGCATCACCGATTTTGTGACGCAACAGCGATATCGGTAGCGATCTCGTTACATGTGACACTAACCTCCGACCCAGCTCCCCGCTGGCTATCGCTGACCGTGCAAGAGCGGGATGGTCCATTTCTCGTCGTCAGTTTCCTGCTGGCGCCGACGAGCAACTCCATGGACGCAGGCAGAAGATGTCACCCTCGCTGCGTGTGACAGGTAAGTATCGACCGCTGCTGCATCACTAGTGAGATCTGCCTATTTGGCAGCTCACTAGCGACCATTTAGTGATGCACAAGCAATCCTGACCAGGTCGTATCGTCGGGATCGCTGGTGCATCGCTAAATGTAAAGGGACCTTAACTCTTACTAACTCACTAAACCAGGAAGTAGTTCCCTTTTCTACTTGCCCTAACTCCTCCCAATCTGGGCTATTCCCCAAATATTAACTGTATCTTGCCTTACTGTACCTACAGTATGTATCTATCTCTATTCTAAGCACTAAACTATGTCTTATACTTTCCCTATACCTGAGCTGAGTGTACCAAAATTCCATACAGCAGCATCAGTGCCTATCAAACTTTACATTGTTTACATTGTACACTATGCATTTTACATTTCATGCCACTTTAAAAAGCAGCAAAAATGCATGACAGTATTCACATTGTGCAATTGTTGTCTTCAGGGGCAAGAACACAACAATCTATGTCACACCCTTACACTTAAATGGAATGGAAAGTGATGTGGTAATAAGGTATATACTATAGGGAAAGTGATGTGGTAATAAGATATATACACTACATCCTCCCAATCCATTCCATTTTAGGCTGACAAATATCTCATGTGTTGGGGTTGGCTAGTTTGGTGGCATTTTATGTCCCTAGTCCCCCCTGAGAGAGCAGATGTGTAAAATTCACTATTCACTTTTAGTACCGTACTTGTTAACGATATGCTCATTTAGTTATTACTCCCTACCTAACCATACAAATGCATGCTCAGTTCATGGAAGCATGCTTTTATTCCTTATTGGCATAGGGAAATAAACCTTTGGTGGTTGTTGTTATACCATGAAAAGCAATGATCGGGCTTATTTAAATTTAAAGTGAACCTGTCAGTAGTTTTGGCCAATATGTGTTATGGCCAGCAACTTTCCTTCAACCTGACCTGGAAGAGAAGAAAAATAACTTTTATTATACTCACCTGTGGGGAGGTCCGATCTGAGAGGTGCTGCTCTTCATGGTCCGGAGCCTCCCATCTTCTTGCAATGCCACCCTCCTGCTTGCTTCATGTGGATGATGCATCCCTGCATCATCCACACAGTTTCTTTGGCATTGTGCTCCTGCGCAGGTGTACTTATCTGCCCTTTTGAGGGCAGAGCAATGTACTACAGTGCGGAGGTGCCAAGAAAGGTCAAATAGCACCGACACCTGCGCACTGCAGTACTTTACTCTGCCCTCAACAGGGCAGATAAGTACGCTTGCGCAGTTGTGCAGTGCCGAAGAGACTGTGTGGATGATGTTGTAACGGGGGCCATGGTGTCAGTTGTGGCGAGGGGCTTTAACTCTTCCACACCCTGATGCTCCACTACTTTAAAATCAGAATGTCCATTTTGTAATGTACTGTGTGTGTTAGTGGTTTCACCCACCTGAGGGTCACATACAAGCATTGTCAGAGTCTCTATTCATTTTTTGCAAAACTTTGCTTAACTTGTTTAAACTTGCAGCAGTTACAGTCCAGTATTTTCCACAAGACACAGAAACTTCCTTCTCTAGACTCTCCCTAATTCTGTCTTCTGGCAGAAGATCTGGTTCCCAGGTACCCAGTACCACAGCTAACTGAAATGACGGAACCGCTTCTTCCAGGGGTTACCCGTTCCTCTTCCATTCAGAAACATCTTGGGAGTTGCCCAAAAGCCTCGCCATTTGTTCCCTCAGGCTGCCCAGTCCCACTTATTTCCTGTCGACAGTTTCCATCTTTTCTGTAACCTGAGCCTTCACGTCATTGTGTCTCCCCCTCTGGCACTGCTTCTGTTCACTTCAGTCTTTTACCTCACAACTCACTACTCTTTCCAGAACAATCCTGTTACCTCACAAATAACTCCTCTAGCTTCCTATTGGGTTAAACATTTAACTATTACTACTCGTGCTAAAACCAGTTAACTATCTTATCTTACATCTAAATCTACATCCCTGCCTCTATAGTGCCCCCACTGCACTATACTTCACATAACCTCATACTGTGCGAAACATTAGGCCTAACTATGTTTTTAACTGTCACTACCTTAGTGCCCAACACAATATAGGTATATAAACATTACATCACATGTAAACGTATACTATAAATGACATATACACATAAGCACATTAGTAAAACATCCACAATGTACCCGGTTTCATACAGCAGATATGCATCGGGGTGCAGGGGCGAAATCAGCCACCTGCACACCCCTTACAATGCAGCGACACGTCCTTCACACGAAGCAAGCAGGAGGACAGCATCGCAAGCAGATGGGAGGCGCCGGACCAAAAATGATCGACACCCCTCAGACAGGACTGCCCCACAGGTGAGTATAATAAAAGTTTTTTTTGTTCTTTTGCAGGTCAGGTTGGGGGCAGATATACAGCATTATAGAATGCTGTATATGAGCCCTGAAAGGTGACGGCCGTAACTTATATCGGCCAAAACTGGTAACAGGTTCCCTTTAACACACCAAATCATCTTTCTCACTGAAAGTCAGCCAAAAAGCTAATAAGTATTAGATGTATGGTCAATCGCACTGGACTGAATTTGGCCAACTTTAATATATTGTGTAAGATCTTTTTATAGTCAGGTGCCTCACGTTCATGTAAAGGATTGAGAAAAGGAGAAAGCATTTTATCAATCAGAAACGGCTGTTCTCCTGACATTTAAAATGATTTATATACTGTATGTCTCAGTTTTGATTTTCAATAAAAAAACAAAATGGGATTCTAGGAGAAGAGGAGAATATGTGCACAATTGCTATAATATGTCATTTTTGAATATTGCAATTTTTTTTAAAAAAACTTCAAAGACACATTATTGGGACCTCCACCAGTCACTGAAATGAGGGTCCTGAGTAGAGATGAGCGGACCTTTTGAAATCCGAAGTTCAACAAATTTTCCTGAAAAATTTGATTTGCCTCAAATAAATATGCACAAATCTCAATACTGGGTAGTTCATTATTACACTGAAAATACACATAAGGGTGAGAAGAAAGGGAGAACACTGTTGATTATAAGACCTTACACTTTACAGGAGAGAGAGAAAGAAAGAACACCGCTGAACATACGAACTTACATAGTAAAGGTGAGAGAGAAAGAGAGAACACCGCTGACCATAAGAACTTACATACTAAAGGTGAGAGAGAAATTTGAAAATGTTCAAAATTGTGTAAAACCGTGAAATTCAGGAAAATCAGGAAATTTGACTCAAACTTGGTCTTCCACTATTCCATCCACCCATCCCTAGTCCTAAGTTCCCCCATTCCTCCTGACCCATTCTACTTCATAAGCAGAATACATCCCCTCTGTTCACTAACCTGCAATGTCAATGCAGGTCAGTGTAAAATGATCAGGTTAAAACAGCCATTATCTGCCATGAATTGCATCCTATAGTATCTATATGAATAAAGAAGCTACTTGGGGACTCTTATAACAACCCACTATCTTCCATAATATATGTTTCTAATGTATTGTCACTATACCTAATAGCCTCTAATTAGTGATGAGCGAGTATACTCTGTTATGATAGAGTCACCGTAGGAGGCAGACACAAAAATAGAAGCTACGTCCAGAAAACCAGAGAAGTTGGAAACTATCAGATTGCAGACCCCTGAACCTATCAACACAACTAGCAGTAGCCATGGGGGGTTCCTACGGAGCCCTAGACCCCTCGATCACAGCCAGAGAGATAAATAGCCTAAAGACAGAAAAGGAAATCTAAACTGCCCCAGAGCAGACCCCAAAGCAAAAGGCAGCCTCCAACATATAATGATGGTGAAGCAAGATGAAAAAACACTCACAAAGATAGAAAGATAGGCTGAGCAAACGTTGGGCACCAAGCTGACTAAACAGGACAGGAAAGGGAAGGTTGCTGTCTGCAATCTGCCAAAACCCTATCAAAGACATAAGCCAACAGGCTGATATGGAAAAAGACCCTGAAGCAGCTAGACTTCAAAAACGATATCAGCACTCAAGTATTTTCTGAAGACAGAGCTAAAGGAATTCAGCTCACCCCAGCAGGGAATGGCAGAAATCCAGAAAAACAAAGCACAAAGAAAGTCAAAGCACAAATGCAAAAAGCTGAGCAGAAAACTTAGCTTTAGAAGAGCAGGAATTCAGACTGGTCTCCAAGGATCCCTCAGAGAAATCACCCTCAGGGCAGAAGGGCGTCGGCGGCCTTATATCCAGTCAGTAACTCCACTCAGCCAGTCATCATCATTAGTCTCAGCTGCTTGATAATCAGGCTCACTACCTTTCTTTACCAGAAGAGGGAGTTCATCGGGCCTCAGTGGTGGAGGGGAAAATGAACTCACAACAATACTCGTTTTTCTCTGGTTTTCCCGAGCATGCTCGGATGTCCTCCGAGTATTTTGGCGTGCTCAGAGATTTAGTTTGTGTCAACGCAACTGCATGATTTGCGGCTGCTGGACAGCCTGAATACATGTGAGGAATGCCTGCTTGTTAGGGATTCCCCATATGTATTCAGGCTGTCTAGCAGCCGCAAATCACACAGCTGCTTCGACACAAACTAAATCTCCGAGCACGCCAAAATTCTCGGAGGACACTTGAGCATGCTCGGGAAAATCCAAGCAACGAGTATACTCGCTCATCACTACCTCTAATCCTTCATCTACCTATATCAGAGGTAACTGGAACATTGTGTGAAATTTGAACCACACCTCCCTGACTTTTTTCTGCTCTGGAATGGGACACAGCACTGTCATCATCAGTCCCACTACGATGGTGGTGGGTAACTTTACATGTCCTACAGTTCTGAATTTTATGTTTCAAATGTTCTTGCTCTTATAACAATTGAAATGCTATTATTTTAGGGGGATGTTACTTATGCAATTCCCTGTGTGATACATAAAGTAGCATTAAACTGGTGCTGTGTGCAAATATCTGTCTACAAAGCTTTAATTTAGGTGTAGTGGCCCTTTAAAGCTTTTGCTTCCTCCCACCTTTGTTCTGTGAGCAATTTATTAGTTTCACTCATCTTTACAAACAGATCATGAAATGTCAGTAATAACGTCTCCTATATATTGCGTCTTTGATTTTCATTTTCTAATGACATGCTTTCTCTAACTTAACAGCAGGGTACACAAGCTAAGAAATATGAAACTAATCATCTGTTTTTATATTTCACAGATGGTATCTCATGGGATTGTCATGTAAGGTAGCACAACTAGTTAGTCCAGTATGTAACAATAATATAAAATAGCATAGAAGAAATTCAAAATCCCAGCAATGCTTTTAAGGTATACTTTCATTATGCCATGTTATGCTGCCTCTCTTAGCTTTGTCATTGAGACAAAGCCACAATGACAAATGGCTCCAAATAGCTTTAATTGTCACTGGTGTTCACATGGAAATTACATGGGCCTGTGATTTGTCACCATGAGAGTCTAATGTTCTACTGAAAACCAATAAGACTAAAATGAGAAAAGCAAATATTTGAATATCTATTTCCTTTTATACTTTTCTTTTACTGTTTGTTGAGTTTCTGGATAGGCTTTAGGGAAAGTTGTCTTAAAAGTGGTTGTCTAAGACTTTAACATTTCCTATCCTTAGGAAAGGTAATCAATGACTGATCGATGGGGGTGCGACACCTGGCAACCCCCACTAATCAGCTGTTGATGGTGTCAGTGGTGGTGGGAGCTGCTCACTTGTGGAGGTGCACAGCAGAGCTTCTTTGACTGTCTAGTGGCTGCAGTCAAATACGTCACATCCATCACCTATTCAATAAAGGATGCTATGGGTGTGTCAGGTGTGACAGACAGTCATCCTGGATTCTGCTGTAGAAGGTCTTTGCACCTTCTTGAATTGTGCATCTCTGTTATGGAGTGATATCCTTCTCCCTCTTGGACCCAATAGTAACCTCCACCTGCTGCTGATAATCACACACCTGTGCTGAAGGTTTAAATGCATTCAATTGCTGCAGCATGGTGCGGGTGTTAAATCATACTTGCCTCAGTCTTGTTGGAAGTTCTAGCAGTCGGTTAAGTGTTTTCCCTGAGGACCTTTGGAGGATTGCTGGCATGGCATCTTGGTTGTCTTCTCAAGCTAAGCATTTCCCCCTCCATCTTTCTACCCTCTCAAATAACGTTTTAGTGGGGGCTGACTAGTACTCACCTTGTCCCCTCCTTATGTAGAGATCTATGTCCTATGCCTATCGCTAGGTGCAGAATCTAAATAGGGACGTTTAGAGTAGTCAGGGTGATTTTAGATCTGCTTAGGGGTCTCTACTCCCCTCTTTCCTAATGTTTGTGCTCACCCTCACTCTTCCCGTTGTTGTGCACTTACTTATCCTTCACTCAGCGTGACAAAGGGTAGATGTGCAGTACCCGACCATGGTCACTATTCCGTCGGAAGAGCTGTGCAGTGAAGCTCCCTAACTGAACCGTTCCAGCCGCCGCCAACATTGACATCAGCTTATTGGCAGGGGTGCAGAGTGTCGCACTCCCACCGATCACACATTGATGACCTGTTCTAAGGATAGGCCATCAGTGTTAAAGTCCTGGACAACCCCTTTAAAAAAACAGTAGACCTAGAAATTAATAATTTATCTAAACATGAAATATACGTAAATGTTTTTGCTGTTTATTAGTCTGCAGGATTTTTGCAAGATACTGAAATCAGACTTGTGGAAATCCTGCATAGAACAAGGTGGTAAGCTCTCGCTGATTAGTTCTATATTCGTCTGGCGGCTGAGCAAACTTTAGTAATATTTTGCTGTAATACAGACTGGGCACAGCAGGGAGACTTCTGCTGCAGCCAGTTGTCTAAAGGTACTGTCACACTTAGCGATGTACCAGCGATCCCGACCAGTGATATGACGCGGTCAGGATCGCTGGTACATCGCTAAGTGGTTGCTAGTGAGCTGCCACACAGGCAGATCTCACCAGTGACATCGCTGGGGACGGGGGTCGCTACTTACCTGTCACACCAGGTGATCCTGCGTCCTCCCGCCCGGCTCCACGCATCGCTCGTCGTCACAGCAGGAAGCGCCGCAGGAAGCTGACGACGAGAAACAGTCCTGGACGTTCTCGCGCGATCAGCGATAACCAGTGGGGGAGCGGGCCGTAGGTAAGTATCACACATAGCGATATCGCTAGCAATATCGCTATAACGTCACAAGTTATAGCGATATTCCTAGCGATATCGCTTAGTGTGACAGTACCTTTGCAGCAACACACAGGACATTGAGGATGGGACATAGCTAGTGAGAGTGACAGAGTATTTATATATTTCTCATTTTAAATTGTACTATGAAACAAAATAGTATCAAAGAAAAAGATGATGAATGGAGAAAGTGCTGGGGATATTGGTTAATTAATGTAATTATTTTTGTACACTTTCTGAATTTAGTTTCCCGTTTAAAGGGAATCAGTCAAGTCATTTTCAGTGATAATATCATTGTATTCCTGAAATAGTACAACATTTCTCACACATAAATAAATATGAAGGTACACAAAGAGATCCAGCAAATATATAAGTTCATTGATCCAATTAGAAGCCACAAAATCAAAATAAAATAAAGATGAAGGACAATAATGCCATATAGGGGACGCCCAGTCGAAAACTGAATAATAAGGTGGAAAATCAAGGGAAATGAGTAAACAACTACTCAATAGTTTACAATACAGTGACCCCCTTAAAATATACAGTCCACTCTGTTTATGTGAAGCCTCCAAGTAACAGAACAAATGCAACAATATACCAGGTAGCAAAGAATGGTCACAGTAAAAAATCTCTTCTTAACTCAAACAACCAGAAGCCGAATTAAAAAATCATTAAATAAAGCTTACATCAGTAATGCTATCAGTGAAAGATCCATCTCTTATATTGGTGTCTGCCCGGTGTTCAGCCAGAGTGAAGAGATATAAATAGATCTTATTACCTGTATTGTTTAAGCTGCCACAGGAGGTATGCTCGGGCGTCCCCTCACCCCGACGCACGTTTCGCCACCAGCTCCTCCGGGGACAATGTGATAAGATGCAAAATTTCCTGCCCAGTGTCTGATGTTAGTGAGACAGACTACTATCAATCAAATGACCACACAGTCGCTAAATCTATAAATGACCTTGCACAAAGTAACTAATGCTTCATATGCATTTATCTTTCAATTACCTATATGACCAAATAAATTGTTAAGGGGCGAGGAGGACATTTGTTGACAGATTCATCTTAATGAAGATATTTATCCACTGAATTAAGCGCTTTTTAAGAAATTCTCAGTCTCACATATGATATGCAATAAAGCATAGAGTAGCACCATGGAAAAGCAGTTTGTACTGTTGCTTTGCAGCAATGGGGTCCCGACCGGGTTCAAATCCCACCAAGAACAACATCTGCAAAGAGTCTCTATGTTCTTCAAGTATTGGCTTGGATTGGCTCCTGGTTCTTCAGTTTCCTCCAACACTCCAAAGACATACTGATAGGAAATTTAGATTGGCAGGCCCAATAGGTACATCGATAATGATGTCTGTAAAACACTGTGGAAAATTATGGTGGTGTTGCAGAGGCTTGGTTCGCCGGGCGATAGGCAAAAATTCTGAGTGGGCCCCTAATCAGGCTCCAGACCGACTTGACAACTTCTTCCAGCCAGGACTCGGCTGCAGAGATTACAACAAAGACACATTTGACTTATCACATTTCAGGCACTGTCCACATCCTTTGCCAACCAGCACAAGCTCCTTATCCTGCTGATACCCCAATATTGACCACTGCTGTCGTATGTGTCCCTATTAATGCACCTTCTGTGTGTTATTGTGTGCCTCTAGATGGTAAAACCACGCTCTAGAACAGGGGTCTCAAGCTCAGCTGGTTATATGGGCTGCATATAGAAAAAAATTGAATTTAGGGGGCTGCATTCTTTGAAGGACAATGCAACATGTTAAGTGATACAATTTTTTTCTATACACCTTTTGAACATTTTTGCCTTGTTTTTTATTTTTTTGGAGCTTGGGTCCTTATGGATATTATGGTGTTAACAAATGTGCACTCAAATTGTAGTTATGTCCCCATATTGTAGTTATGTCCCCATATCCAGGTCCCCCTATTGTAGTTATGTTACCATATTCAGGTCCCCATATTGTAGTCATGTCCCCATTCAGGTCCTCATATTGTAGATATGTCCCCATCTAGGTCCCCATATTGTAGTCATGTCCCCATCAAGGTTCTCAAATTTGAGTTATGTCCCAAGGTTTCAGAGGTGGAAAATAGAAAAAAGTGAAGCAAAAAATGTGGTCAATTCTGTACTAATATCTCCCATCCTGGTATATATATGTCCGCAATCCAGGTATACATGGCCCCTTCATCCCTATCCTGGTATGCATGGCCCCCTCATCCCCATCCTGGTATTCATGACCCCCTCATCCCCATCCTGGTATTCATGTCCCCCTCATCCCTATCCTAGTATGCATGGCCCCCTCCTCCCCATCCTTATATGCATGGCCCCCTTATCTTCATCCTGATATGCATGGCCTACACATTACCATCCTGGTATGAATTGCCTCCTCATTCCTATGCTGGTAGGCATGGCCCCCTCTTCCCTATCTTGGTATCCATGCCCCCCCACATAGTATAATGCATCCACCTCTACACACAGTATAATGCAGCCCCTCTACACACACAATAATGCAGCCCCCCCACACACCCCTCCCCACATACACACAATATTGCAGCCCCCCCAGTCCAGTAGTATTACACACACTATAATGCAGACACACATGCACACAGCATAATACAGCCCCCACACTTACACACACAATAATGAAGCTCAAAAGTCCAGCAGTATTACACACACAATAATGTAGACACACACACACAATTCTTACCTCTTCCTGTTAACCTGCTGCTCTATCTTCTGCAGCACGTCTCAACGGCTTCACTGCTGGCACACTGTGACGCAAAATGATGTAACGTCAAAGCGCCCGCTGAGTCAGAAGCAGAAGAGAAATGATGGGAGAGGTAGCGTCATCTGACGCTCACTCCTCCATCACTGCTTTCAACTGTATCGGCATGTTTTATGCAGATAAGTTAAATGCGGGGGAAGGGGGGAGAGGACAGCACGACTCCGGGCACCATAGTAGCCGTGTGGTGTGCTGGAATTAGCGCACACCACTTGCTGTGAGCCCCTGGGGGAGTGGGAGCCCTAGGCAGCTGCCTGGTCTGCCTGCCCCTAACACTGGCCCTGCCTGCAGGCCGCATGAAGCAGCCTCAGGGACCGCATGTTTGAGACACCTGCTCAGGAATATAGCAATGCCCTGTGCAAGTGTCCTAGAAAACAGGGCCCACATTTTTCCTCTTAAAAAGTAATAATGCCCTCACTATGGCCTTTTGACAGTTACAACAACCTGAGTTCCCCTATAACAATAAGTTTGTTCAGCTCACACCGGTGTCATCTTCAGCAGGACTCTTCGACTATTGTCGCAATAAGGGCCAATGCACCACTCGTTGCAACCACCGAAAGGTCTTCTCCACACAAAAGTGAGCGCCTCTGTTGTGAGCTTCTAGGGCTAACTGCACCACCAATGCCTCCAGAGCCACCATTTGCCAGATGCCATCAAACTCTAGAGGAAGCTAGATTCTTTGCGGCAACAAGCCATTCTTCATAAGGAGTGTTTCCCACTGACCCAAGATATGTAGTGTGCTTGCGGGTAAAGAAGTCCAGGCCTCCTGGTAGGGCCTTTGTCCTAGGGCGACCCACTTCCTCATCTTTGCTAGGTCAGGATCGGACTGCTGTAGGTGTATCCAGTCATCTCTGGAACAACCCAAAATCTGGGTGGGTCTGGATTCTTCTTTGAAGTCCTTAGTCTCATCATCTTCGAGTTCTTCATACACATTTCTCTTCGGGCCTGCTTGAGTGACAGCTCAGAGCATCCACATGTGTATTCTGAGATTTAGACCAGTAGGAGATCTTGCACAGGTATGTGGATATTCTCATGGCCCACTTCTGTTCCAGAGCACCCAGCTTCACATTCTCCAGGTGTGCAAAGGGATTGTTATCTGTCTACATGTGTATATCTGACCCCGACAAGTACTCTGCTAATTTTTCAGCCATAGCCTACACCAGCACCAGCAGCTCTAGCTTAAACAAACTATAGCTGTCTGGATTTTTTTCAGTCTCTCTCCGCAACCAGCTGGCTTAAGTGATGATCACCCTTTTTCTTCTTTCCTGCACCTGGATCAGTACTGCTCCTAGCCTGTATAGGCTTACGTCAGTGTACAGCACGAAGGGCTGAGAGAAGTCAGTATAAGCCAAGATAGGAGTGTCCTTTAGTGCCTTCTTCAATGCCTGAAAAGCTTCCTCTTGCTTTGAACCCCACTGGATTGGCTGCTGCTTGGCTCCACCTGTCGTTCCTCGTAGCAACTCGTTAAGTGATGTTGTGATCTTGGTGAAATCCTTTATGAATCTTCAGTAGTTTCTTGCCAGTCCCAAAAATGCTGTCAGTACTCTCATGTTGGTAGGAGTGGGCCACATCTGCACTGCAACCACTTTCTCCAGGGTGGGGTATACTCCCTTGCTGGAAGCAGTGTGTTCCAGATATTCAATTTCCCACTTAAACAAGTGACTAGAGATGAGCAACTTTGCCTTTTCTAAGGTCGAGTCGGGTTTCATGAAACACGACTTTCTCAAAAGTCAGGTCGAATGAAATCGGCCGACTGAAACACGAAACCCAATGCAAGTCAATGGGGAAGAAAAGTCGGCAGTGAGTGGAGGACAGGAAACACACCTAGAGTGCCCATTTTAATGCCAAAAACATCAATTCTTATTACTTAAGATTGTCAACCTTAATTTATTTTATAATAATAGTTAGGCATTGAAAACTGGGGGTTATTTTGCTAAAGTTGTGGGGGGGGGTGGGGCTGGCTACAGGTATTCGTGTGCCCAGGGCCAAAGAGTGTCAGTGCGCCCCTTTAACACATACCACAACTAATGATGCTCCAATACGGCACAGAAATATAGGTATAGTACAATGACAAATACTTCACTGCTTACATGACATGACTGATCTATTTTAATTTGTACAATAGCTCAAAAAAAGGACAGTATATTACTCCATACAGTATTATGGCCACAACCTAGTGCGCCATACAGAATAATGAGCCCCATATATTTCTCCATACAGAATAATTGGCCACATATAATGTTCCATACAGTATATGATGAGCTCCACAAAATGCTACAGTATATGATGGTCCCCATGGACGATGCTCCAGTGTGTTATGGGCCCAAATAATGCTTCACATATAATGGGCTCCATTTCTAATGCTCCAGTGTATAATGGGCCCCGTAAATGCTGCTCCAGTGTCTGATGTCCCCCATTTTGAATGCTCCAGTATACGATGGGCCCCAATTTTAATTAACTCAGGCATGGTATGTGAAAAGAGCGCCATGGAGTAATCTGAAGTGTGTGCTGCCGCATCCTTCACTTTTGGTGTGGGTGATAGACACAAGGAAAGTGGTTGCTCCTGACCAGAAGCCTGCACTTACGACTCAGTGCTTGCATTTTTTTAAACTTGAGAAGAGGAGGCAATAGATCTGGAGGCTGTTTCAGCAATATAAGCCAAAATCAGTTCCTGATGCTCCGGCTTTAAAAGCAGTCTACCTACTCCCAGAAAATGGAGCCTTACAGGCCTTCCAGAACTACACTATGATGCAGGTTCAACACCTCCTGCCTTAGCTGCTGTTGTGTTTTTGGCACTACCAGCAGATGCACCACCACATCAGTACCAGGTGGTCCCCCATGCCAACGTCCGCATCCTCTTCCACCATACTTCCTCATGTTTTAGAAAATTGACCCAAAATACCAGCAGATATATGGTACTGCATCAGAAGTGTACAGCTCTATACAGTCTAGGGATAACAGTAAAGATCTGTATATATTTCATGAGTCATACACAGACGCTCACAGGCTCAGTATGGATTACCCAATAAAATAAAAAGGTGAAAAAGGGTACAGTATCACCAGATACAAGGTATATATAGTATAGTGTAAACATTCTGAATCTCCGTATACATTTCAGGAGGCAGACACAAACGCTCTCAGGCCCAGTATGGATTACACAAGAATATGAAAAGCAGTAAATGGGTAATGTAACACAAGCGTACAGCTGTATGCAGTGTTCGGCAAATTTGAAATCTCGGTATATATTTCCGGAGTCACCCTCAGACGCTCACTCAGTCTGGGTTTGACCATAATAAAAAATGTTGTAAAAAAGGTACTGGATAGCAAGATAGCAAGTATATATATTATAGGGTACAATTGAAATCTCCTTATACATAGTACCATAGTCAGTCTCAGATGCTTACTCAGTATGGATTTGACAGTAATACTAAATGTCGAACAAAGGTACTCTATAAAAATATACAAGCTGTATCGAGTATAGGGTAAAAATTGGTATCTCCCATTCACCGCATATATAGAAGGCGTAAACCACACACGCACACTCACTATGGATGATACCGTAATACAAAATTTTGAACAAAGGTACTGTATCAGCACATACCAGGTATATCTAGTCTAGGGGTAATTGTCAATTTCCGTCAATACTTCTGGAGTCAGACACAGACACTCACAGGCTCAGTATGTATTACACCAGAATTTAACAAGTAGAAAAAGGGAAAGGTAGTCGAAGCGTACAACAGTATACAGTGTTGTGGTACTTTTAAATCTTCGTATATATTTCAATCTCAGTAAGCCAGTCCAGACTCTCCGATACTGGAAACTACATAGATACAAGTACAGACGGAAAGTCGAGTGTTAGCAGAAATGTGGGAATTACTCATCGCGAGAAAACCTCCCGGTAGATGTTGCAGAGGCGATGCAGACCCTCAATTACTGTGTCTGTGGAGACAGCAAAAATGGTTCTTTGTGAAGAAAGGATTGCTTTATAGCAGTAGCGTGGTTCACATCACCGTTACTCGTCTCCATCAATCTGTGATCACAGGGAGAGATGTAGACATGGTCCTCAGCACCTATCATGATGTGTCTGGTCATTTTGGAGTGCAAAAGACAGAAGCCACAGACCGTAGGCGATTCTATTGGATTGGCATGAGAGGAGACATTGAAAAATGGTGGCAGGAATGTCACACGTCTGTGACTTTCACAACTGTGAAAGGTGATCATAAAGCACCACAGCATCCACTTGTAAGTTGACGTCCATTACAAATGGTAGCCATTGATCATCTGAAGGTAGAGGCCAGCAGGACAGGGCATAGCTACATCTTAACCATCATCGATCAATACACCAAATTTCAAGTGGCTGTCCCTGTGAAGGATTTAACTGCCCAGAATACACAGTGATGGAGCAGGGAGAGGTAAGTATTGCAACTTGCAAGTGTTGTGGCCATGACCAAGCAGGTGGGGCACACTCGTGGTCGACGGTACTGGCACAGGGCCCCTCATAGTACGCTGGTGTGTCCGATGGCGAGTGGGCCCCCCCACCGTCAGAGACACTGTATTGTACTATGAGGGGCCCTGTGCCAGTGCCATCGGCCATCTGTGGGCCCATCCACCTGTTCAGAGCAATGGCACTTGCCCGGGTGCGCCAGGTGTTGACACCAGCCATTGGGGGGTGGGAAGCCCACTTAGGGAGGTTTAAAAAATGGCATATGTTGATATGTTGGCAGGACATTCAGCTGCTGCAAAGGGCGGAATTGGGCAAGTCCGAGGAAGAGGAGGACAAAAGCAAGGCAGTTTTCTGGCAACCTATGTGTCATCAGGGGAAGGTGGGACAAAATCCTTTGAAACCCATGCATGGTTCATTTTAATGAACGTTAGATCATCAACATTTTGGGTAGACAGACGGGTCCTTTTTTCTGTCAGGACTGATCCAGCAGCACTGAAGACTCTTTCAGATAACACACTAGCAGCAGGGCAAGCGAGCTCCTGTAAGGCATATTGTGCCAGTTCAGGCCAGGCGTCCAGTTTAGAGGCCCAATAGTCAAAGGGGAATGACCTGTGAGGGAGAACATCGAAATGGGAGGAGAAGTAGTTTGTAACCATAGTTGACAACTGCTGTCTCCTGTCACTTTTAATCAATCCAGTATTAGCAGTCGTGTGAGCGGTACTTGAGAAATCATTCCACAACATGGTCATTAAACCCCTGTCTCCAACGCCACTTCAGCTGTGTGCACCATGAGCACCTCTTCCATTGTGCCCACTACGGCGTGGGAGAACCAGCACCGCTGCTGTGTGCTGGGAAAGCCTCAAACAACCTGTTTACCAGAGTTGCTTGTTTGTTAGCCAATATTATCTCTAGGTTCTCCTGTGGCATGATGTTGTGTAATTTGCCTTTGTAGCGTGGATCAAGGATACTGGCCAGCCACTAGTCATCATCCCTCATCATTTTGGCAATGCTGGGGTCCCTTTTTAGGTTCCACAAGGCATTATCGCACATGTGGGCCAATGTTCCAGGTGTCAATGATGCACTGCCAGTGGTGGGTGGAGGAGCACTTTCTGGCAAATCCACATCCCTACAGTCATGCATAAACACTGTACCTGACCTTGGAACGCCAACATTTTCTCTTGCCCCCTGAGAAGCATTCTCCTGCCCAAAATAATCATCCCCCTCATCCTCCTCAATCTCCTCTTCCTCTTCTTCCTCCACCTCGTCCAGGACAGTTCCCTGACCAGACAATGGCTGACTGTCATCAAGGCTTCCCTCCTCCTCCTCCTCCTCTGCAGATGCCTGATCCTTAATGTGCTTCAAACTTTGCATGAGCAGACGCATAAGTGGGATGCTCATGCTTATGATGGCGTCGTCTGCGCTTACCAGCCGTGTGCATTCCTCAAAACACTGAAGGACTTTACAGAGGTCTTTCAGCTTTGACCACTGCACACCCGACAACTCCATGTCTGCCCTCAAACTGCCTGCCCGTGTATTCTCCCACAAATGCATTACAGCCTGCCTCTGTTCACACATGTGCAGGGTGGAGTTCCACCTTGTTGCAATGTCTATGAATAGGCGGTGCTTGGGGAGGTGGAGCAATCGCTGCATCTTTTGCATACGAGTGGAGTGGACGTTTGAGCGACTATGTGCGAGCACAGTCTTCGCACCTTATGGAGCAGGGATGTTAACTCCGGATAATTATTAAGGAAGCACTGCACCACCAGGTTCAAAGTGTGAGCCAGGCAAGGTATGTGTGTGAGTTTTGCACGGGCTATGGCTGCCACAAAATTACGGCCGTTATTAGTGTTGAGCATTCCGATACCGCAAGTATCGGGTATCGGCCGATATCAGCGGTATCGGAATTCCGATACTTAATTCCGATACTTTTTTCATATCGGATTCCGGGATCGGAATCGGAATAGGAAGTTCCCATCATGCTATGAGCCTGCTTGCTTTGATTAAGCCAATGGGAATCCTCCGAAGTGTGGGCACATCCTGTTAGGCATGTAGGCATGTTAACTATTGGCATGGCTGTGATTGGCTGCCGAAATGATGTCATGATGCACTATAAAAGCCACCGCAGCCGCCATTTCTGGTCACTCTGCTGTGAATTCAGTTAGGGACAGGCTGCTGTAGAAGACTGTGAGGGACAGTTAGAAATAGCGATTCTAAAAACAATATTGTGCTTTATCCAGGCTACATAAACCACCACTGTAGCTTGCTTTTCCCTAGCAGCGCTGTTTTCACAGCTGTCTGCAAGGGCTGTGTGAGTGCAGCTCACGCTGTGGAGTGGGTCCTGCAGCCACGTCAGGCTGTAGGCCACCCAGTGTGATCACTGCTGCCTCATACATCTTTTATTTTTTGAGCTGCATTTTTTAAATAATTTCAATCTAGTGTGCTTCCATCCGTATCCATATACGTTGGTTGCAAACACTAGTAGTAGACAGCGGAGCCTTTCTGCAGCCTTTCAGTGCTAGTGTCCACTTTGCTGCACTGTTCACGGCTGTCTGAGAGGTCTCTGACTGTGTGTGAGTGCAGCTCATGCTGAGTAGTGTGTCCTGCAGCTACGTCTGGCTGTAGGACGCTCAGCGTGCGTCACTGCCTCACACATATTTTTATTTGAGTGCAGCTCATTTTTTCTTCTATTAGTGTGCATCCATCCGTCTCCATCTACGGTGGTTGCAAACACTATATAGGAGTACACAGCGGAGCCTTTCTGCAGCCTGTCAGTGCCAGTGCCCACTTAGCTGCACTGTTGACGGCTGTCTGAGAGGTCTCTGACTGTGTGTGAGTGCAGCTCACGCTGAGTAGAGTGTCCTGCAGCTACGTCTGGTTGTAGGACGCTCAACGTGCGTCACTGCCTCACACATATTTGTCTCTGAGTGCAGCTCATTTTTTCTTCTCCTATTAGTGTGCATCCATCCGTATCCATCAACATTGGTTGGTTGCAAACACTATATAGGAGTAGATAGAGGAGCCTTTTTTTCTGGCTTGTGCCCTGCCGGCGCAGCCAGATTAGTATTACCCAATTTTTTTGGAGCCTCATCTTTTGCATTGTAGGTTACCTGCCTGCATTGTAATAGCTCCAAAAAGTTGGTGATACTATCAGTTTCAATTCTTTGTTCTCATACTTTGAGTTTGTTTCAAACAAAGAAACCACATAAAAAGTTCACCAAACACTACATTTTGAACTTGTGTAGGCCACATCAGCTCCTATTAAAGTCTAGTCCACACACACACACTTCATAAAATTAGTGTTTCTTGTACCTGTAACCAGCTGTTCAGGAATAAGCACACTAAGGCCCCCCTTTGTCCTTTTTTGCCTATCTTAAGCAGTCTTGCAAGATGAAGAAGGCAGGGAGTAAGGCGCGGGGGCGTGGGCGTGGAGTTTCAGCAGGGAGAGGACGTGGGGATTCTGCAGGGAGAGGACGTGGGGATTCTACAGGTAGAGGACGTGGGGATTCTGGGCCTGCTGCGGGCACCAGTGGATCAGCATCCCCCAGTTTTAGCAGGCAACAGTCCTTTATGCGCAGCTTTGTAGGACCTCAACGTACCCCACTGCTGCGGGAGGAACAAATTGAAGCCGTTGTCGGATGGATGGCAGCTAACGCATCGACTTCAATTACTTCCGCATCCTCTCAGGGTCAGAGCACCGAAGAGCAACCATCTGTCTCTTCACCACCTGCCAAAGTGCCCAGGCAGTCAGAGAGACATGGACAGGAGCCATCACAATCTCTACTTCTGTTCTCGGAATCTGTTGGCTTGGAAAGAGGGGGCCAGCCAAGCAGCATTCCTGAATGTGAAGAAGAGGGAGTATGCAGTGATGCGCAACTTCTTTGTCCCTCTGAATCTGAAGAGGCGAGTGGGCCAGTGCCTATGGTCAGCACACCTCAGTACGCATCAGATGATGACGAGACTCAGTTGCCACTTTCTGGTGCGTACGGTGCTGGCGAGACAACCCCGGAGAAGCAGCTGTTTGAAGAGGGGAGGGAAGATGATGAGGTCCTTGACCCATCATGGCGTGAGCAACAGGAAGGTGGTGGGAGCAGCTCGGAGGAAGAGATTCCCCTACCGGCCAAAACAGGAGGCAGAGGGAGGGGGAAGACTTGGTTGCCTGTACCCTCCACTTCGGCACCCGTTAGGAGCATTCCTCCTTCCAAAGGCAAACCGGGCGCTCACAAGAGTTGCAGTGCGTGGTCCTTTTTTGACACAGTTGCAGATGACATTTGCTTTGTCAAATGCAAGCTGTGTCATCAGAGAGTCAAAAGAGGGAGAAATGTCAGCAACCTCAATACCACAAATATGTGGAAACATGTGCGCACCAAGCACGAGTTGGAGTTGCATAGACACCCTCAAGACGTAGGCCAACGTACAGCACCACCTACCACCTCTTCAGTTCGTGTTGGGCCCTCTTCCTCCAGCTCACACACTGCTGGTTCGGCTTCCTCACAGGATCGCCAAGGAAGAACCTCTGCCACTGTTGTCCGGAGACCCTGTCAGATTCCACCCATAACAGCACGTTCCCATCCATCACAGCCATCGGTAGCACAGGCATGGGATAAAAGGCGCCCTTACTCGGCAAACCATCCCCGAGCACAGTCTCTGAATGCTGGCATTGCCAAACTTCTGGCAGTTGAAATGCTGTCATTCAGGCTGGTGGACACTGACACCTTCCGGGACTTAATGGCATTGGCAGTCCCCCAATACAACGTGCCCAGCCGCTTTTATTTCAGCAGGCGAGCCGTCCCTGCCCTGCAGAAACATGTTGAGGGCAAAATAAAACATGCGCTACTAAACGCCGTTAGTAGCAAGGTCCACCTGACCACCGATGCGTGGACCAGTAACCATGGACAGGGACGATACCTTTCCCTCACTGCCCACTGGGTCAATGTTGTGGAGCCGGGTACGGATCTGGAGAGTGGCGCTGTACGTGTTCTTCCAACGCCACGGATTGCAGGACTCCAGTCTGTACACATAGACTCCTCCTCCTACTCAAGTTCCTCAGAAACAGCAGAGCAGGAGCCTGTTACGACCGATATGAGCACAGCCGTGGCCAAACGTCAACAGGCTGTACTCAAATTAATTTCTTTGGGGAATCGAAGCCACACAGCGCAGGAGCTCTGGAATGCTATCAAGCTGGAGAGCGATGTGTGGTTTGGGCCAGCGAATCTCCAGCCGGGCTTGGTAGTGTGTGACAATGGCCGAAATCTGGTGGCAGCTCTTGGCCTAGGCAACCTCACACACATCCCATGTCTGGCACATGTTCTTAACTTGGTCGTGCAGAGCTTTCTGAGGGACTATCCGGATCTTGATGCACTGTTGCACAAGGTCCGCATAGAGTGCGCTCACTTGCGACGTTCCAGCACGGCAAGATCGCGCCTCGCTGCTCTGCAGCGACGATTTGGCCTTCCAGAACATCGCATCATATGTGACCTACCCACCCGGTGGAATTCAACGTTACATATGTTGGAGCGGTTGTGTGAGCAGCAGGCAGCAGTCATGGAGTACCAGCTGCATCAGGCGCAAACAAGTCGCACTGTGCGCCGTTCACACTTCAGCACCATTGAGTGGGCCTCTATGAAGGACATCTGCCTCGTTTTGCGTGCCTTCGATGAATCCACGCGGATGGCGAGTGCAGATGATGCACTAGTCAGCATGACTGTCCCCCTTATCTGCCTGCTTCAACAAACACTGCAAGCACTAAGGGATGAGGTTTCAGAAGAGGTGGAGGATGAGGAGTCCCAAATGCCATCTGCTTCTGGACAGTCTGCGCTACGTGTTTCCTCACAAAGGCCTAGGCAGGGGACACTTTGTGAGGAGGATGAGGAGGAGTCGATGGAGGAGGAAGACATCTCTCCAGAGGAGGGAGGTACACAAACCTCTACTCAGTATGTACAGCGAGGGTGGGGTGATGCAGAGCAGGTCGAGGTCACGCCTCAAACAGGGGACAGCGGTTCTTTGGCAGTTGGGAGTCTGCAGCACATGGTTGATTTCATGCTGCAGTGCCTGAGAAACGACCGCCGCATCGCCCACATTCTCGTCTCGGCTGATTATTGGGTGTACACCCTCCTAGATCCTCGCTACCGGGACAGCGTACAAAGGCTCATACCAACGTTGAACCGGGAGCGTAAAATGCGGGAGTACGAAGAGTCACTGGTGCAGTCCATAATGTTTTCCATTCCACCCGACAGCATTGTTGCAAGTGCTTTACAAAGCAGCTCTGTGCGTCGAGGCAGTGGAGGAAACTCTGCACAAAGAGGGAGCAGAGGCAGTGCCGCAGCACAAGGCAAGACCACTATGGCCCAAATGTGGCAAAGTTTTGTGTGTCCACCACAATTGTCTACACCATCAGCGACGCCTCGAGTCAGCAGGAGGCAACGCTTCCGTCAGATGGTGTCAGACTACATGTCTTGCCCTGTCGCTGTACTCCCAGATGGCTCTTCCCCCTTCAAGTTTTGGGTCTCTAAGCTGGATACATGGCCAGAGCTTAGCCAGTATGCATTGGAGGTGCTGGCTTGCCCTGCTGCCAGTGTATTATCGGAACGTGTCTTTAGTGCCGCAGGTGGTGTACTAACAGACCGTCGCACGCGACTATCTTCCGATAATGTTGACCGGCTGACTTTTCTGAAAATGAACAAGGCCTGGATCTCCAAAGACTTTGCCATTCCTCTTACAGACTAAATTAGTGGTTGGCAACTGTATCCAGGTCTGCTGGTGTGTTCATTTTTCTACCACCTGAACTATAATCCCTGTGCTTCAACACAGCCAGTTGTCGCTCAGATGTGTCGTCTGCACAGAGAAACACACTAGCTCCTGTGTTACTGGGGTTCAGTAATGCCAGCTGATCCCCTGCTGTGTGGACGGCAGAGTCACCAGCTCCATCAACATTCAAACCACTACTGATTTTTAACCGTGCCCAACTTAGGTCTCTGGCTCCACTGTCTCTACTATTTCCCCTGACCTCCAACCCCGCCATCTACATCTCTGAAGTGGCGTCAGCACAATCTACACTTGTTCCTGTGTTCCTGTGGCTCAGTCCCATCAGTTTATCCCCTGATGTGTGTCCGGCAAGGTCTCCTGCTCTGTCCACATTCCCATAACCAGTAGTGGGAATGAGGACAGAGCTGGCGAACTTGCCGGACAAACATCAGGGGATCAACTGATGGGACTGAGCACCAGTAACACAGGAACAAGTGTAGATTGTGCTGACGCCACTTCAGAGATGTAGCTGGCGGGGTTGGAGGCCAGGGTAAATAGTAGAGACAGTGGAGCCAGAGGCCTAAGTGGAGCATGGTTAGAATCAGTAGTAGTCCACAACCTCCATAAAAACCGCTGCCCATTGGCCTCTGCATGCGGCATGCGTAATCCTGGGCACCAACAGCGTCAGTTGGTGTTCAGAAGTGTCGTCTCCACAGAGCCAAACACATTCGTTCAAGTGTTAGTGGGGTTCAGCACTGCCAGCTGTTCCCCTGCTGTGGAGATGGCAAGTCTCCTGCTGCCTTCACCTGCCCAAATCCAGTAGGCCCCAGCCTGCTCCTCGCCTAATCCTGGGCTCCAACAGCGTCAGTTGGTGTTCAGAAGTGTCGTCTCCACAGAGCCAAACACATTCGTTCAAGTGTTAGTGGGGTTCAGCACTGCCAGCTGTTCCCCTGCTGTGGAGATGGCAAGTCTCCTGCTGCATTCACCTGCCAAAATCCAGTAGGCCCCAGCCTGCTCCTCGCCTAATCCTGGGCTCCAACAGCGTCAGTTGGTGTTCAGAAGTGTCGTCTCCACAGAGCCAAACACATTCGTTCAAGTGTTAGTGGGGTTCAGCACTGCCAGCTGTTCCCCTGCTGTGGAGATGGCAAGTCTCCTGCTGCCTTCACCTGCCAAAATCCAGTAGGCCCCAGCCTGCTCCTCGCCTAATCCTGGGCTCCAACAGCGTCAGTTGGTGTTCAGAAGTGTCGTCTCCACAGAGCCAAACACGTTCGTTCAAGTGTTAGTGGGGTTCAGCACTGCCAGCTGTTCCCCTGCTGTGGAGATGGCAAGTCTCCTGCTGCATTCACCTGCCAAAATCCAGTAGGCCCCAGCCTGCTCCTCGCCTAATCCTGGGCTCCAACAGCGTCAGTTGGTGTTCAGAAGTGTCGTCTCCACAGAGCCAAACACGTTCGTTCAAGTGTTAGTGGGGTTCAGCACTGCCAGCTGTTCCCCTGCTGTGGAGATGGCAAGTCTCCTGCTGCATTCACCTGCCAAAATCCAGTAGGCCCCAGCCTGCTCCTCGCCTAATCCTGGGCTCCAACAGCGTCAGTTGGTGTTCAGAAGTGTCGTCTCCACAGAACCAAACACATTCGTTCAAGTGTTAGTGGGGTTCAGCACTGCCAGCTGTTCCCCTGCTGTGGAGATGGCAAGTCTCCTGCTGCCTTCACCTGCCAAAATCCAGTAGGCCCCAGCCTGCTCCTCGCCTAATCCTGGGCTCCAACAGCGTCAGTTGGTGTTCAGAAGTGTCGTCTCCACAGAGCCAAACACATTCGTTCAAGTGTTAGTGGGGTTCAGCACTGCCAGCTGTTCCCCTGCTGTGGAGATGGCAGTCTCTCCTGCTGTCTCCGCATTACAAAGACAGTAGGCCTCTGCCTACACCCTCCTATTTCCTGGGCTTCAACACAGCCAGTTGTAGTTCGGAAGTGCCGTCCACACGGAAAGAGATACTTGCTCCCGTGTCTCAGTGGGGTTCAGTAACGTCAGCTGATCCCCTGCTGTGTGGATGGCAGTCTCTCCTGCTGTAAACTCATTCAAAATACAGTAGGCCTCTGCCTACACCCTCCTATTTCCTGGGCTTCAACACAGCCAGTTGTAGTTCGGAAGTGCCGTCCACACGGAAAGAGACACTTGCTCCCGTGTCTCAGTGGGGTTCAGTAACGTCAGCTGATCCCCTGCTGTGTGGATGGCAGTCTCTCCTGCTGTCACCTCATTCAAAATTCAGTAGGCCTCTGCCTACACCCTCCTATTTCCTGGGCTTCAACACAGCCAGTTGTAGTTCGGAAGTGCCGTCCACACGGAAAGAGATACTTGCTCCCGTGTCTCAGTGGGGTTCAGTAACGTCAGCTGATCCCCTGCTGTGTGGATGGCAGTCTCTCCTGCTGTCACCTCATTCAAAATTCAGTAGGCCTCTGCCTACACCCTCCTATTTCCTGGGCTTCAACACAGCCAGTTGTAGTTCGGAAGTGCCGTCCACACGGAAAGAGATACTTGCTCCCGTGTCTCAGTGGGGTTCAGTAACGTCAGCTGATCCCCTGCTGTGTGGATGGCAGTCTCTCCTGCTGTAAACTCATTCAAAATACAGTAGGCCTCTGCCTACACCCTCCTATTTCCTGGGCTTCAACACAGCCAGTTGTAGTTCGGAAGTGCCGTCCACACGGAAAGAGACACTTGCTCCCGTGTCTCAGTGGGGTTCAGTAACGTCAGCTGATCCCCTGCTGTGTGGATGGCAGTCTCTCCTGCTGTAAACTCATTCAAAATACAGTAGGCCTCTGCCTACACCCTCCTATTTCCTGGGCTTCAACACAGCCAGTTGTAGTTCGGAAGTGCCGTCCACACGGAAAGAGATACTTGCTCCCGTGTCTCAGTGGGGTTCAGTAACGTCAGCTGATCCCCTGCTGTGTGGATGGCAGTCTCTCCTGCTGTCACCTCATTCAAAATTCAGTAGGCCTCTGCCTACACCCTCCTATTTCCTGGGCTTCAACACAGCCAGTTGTAGTTCGGAAGTGCCGTCCACACGGAAAGAGATACTTGCTCCCGTGTCTCAGTGGGGTTCAGTAACGTCAGCTGATCCCCTGCTGTGTGGATGGCAGTCTCTCCTGCTGTCACCTCATTCAAAATTCAGTAGGCCTCTGCCTACACCCTCCTATTTCCTGGGCTTCAACACAGCCAGTTGTAGTTCGGAAGTGCCGTCCACACGGAAAGAGATACTTGCTCCCGTGTCTCAGTGGGGTTCAGTAACGTCAGCTGATCCCCTGCTGTGTGGATGGCAGTCTCTCCTGCTGTCACCTCATTCAAAATTCAGTAGGCCTCTGCCTACACCCTCCTATTTCCTGGGCTTCAACACAGCCAGTTGTAGTTCGGAAGTGCCGTCCACACGGAAAGAGATACTTGCTCCCGTGTCTCAGTGGGGTTCAGTAACGTCAGCTGATCCCCTGCTGTGTGGATGGCAGTCTCTCCTGCTGTAAACTCATTCAAAATACAGTAGGCCTCTGCCTACACCCTCCTATTTCCTGGGCTTCAACACAGCCAGTTGTAGTTCGGAAGTGCCGTCCACACGGAAAGAGACACTTGCTCCCGTGTCTCAGTGGGGTTCAGTAACGTCAGCTGATCCCCTGCTGTGTGGATGGCAGTCTCTCCTGCTGTAAACTCATTCAAAATACAGTAGGCCTCTGCCTACACCCTCCTATTTCCTGGGCTTCAACACAGCCAGTTGTAGTTCGGAAGTGCCGTCCACACGGAAAGAGATACTTGCTCCCGTGTCTCAGTGGGGTTCAGTAACGTCAGCTGATCCCCTGCTGTGTGGATGGCAGTCTCTCCTGCTGTCACCTCATTCAAAATTCAGTAGGCCTCTGCCTACACCCTCCTATTTCCTGGGCTTCAACACAGCCAGTTGTAGTTCGGAAGTGCCGTCCACACGGAAAGAGATACTTGCTCCCGTGTCTCAGTGGGGTTCAGTAACGTCAGCTGATCCCCTGCTGTGTGGATGGCAGTCTCTCCTGCTGTCACCTCATTCAAAATTCAGTAGGCCTCTGCCTACACCCTCCTATTTCCTGGGCTTCAACACAGCCAGTTGTAGTTCGGAAGTGCCGTCCACACGGAAAGAGATACTTGCTCCCGTGTCTCAGTGGGGTTCAGTAACGTCAGCTGATCCCCTGCTGTGTGGATGGCAGTCTCTCCTGCTGTAAACTCATTCAAAATACAGTAGGCCTCTGCCTACACCCTCCTATTTCCTGGGCTTCAACACAGCCAGTTGTAGTTCGGAAGTGCCGTCCACACGGAAAGAGACACTTGCTCCCGTGTCTCAGTGGGGTTCAGTAACGTCAGCTGATCCCCTGCTGTGTGGATGGCAGTCTCTCCTGCTGTAAACTCATTCAAAATACAGTAGGCCTCTGCCTACACCCTCCTATTTCCTGGGCTTCAACACAGCCAGTTGTAGTTCGGAAGTGCCGTCCACACGGAAAGAGATACTTGCTCCCGTGTCTCAGTGGGGTTCAGTAACGTCAGCTGATCCCCTGCTGTGTGGATGGCAGTCTCTCCTGCTGTAAACTCATTCAAAATACAGTAGGCCTCTGCCTACACCCTCCTATTTCCTGGGCTTCAACACAGCCAGTTGTAGTTCGGAAGTGCCGTCCACACGGAAAGAGATACTTGCTCCCGTGTCTCAGTGGGGTTCAGTAACGTCAGCTGATCCCCTGCTGTGTGGATGGCAGTCTCTCCTGCTGTCACCTCATTCAAAATTCAGTAGGCCTCTGCCTACACCCTCCTATTTCCTGGGCTTCAACACAGCCAGTTGTAGTTCGGAAGTGCCGTCCACACGGAAAGAGATACTTGCTCCCGTGTCTCAGTGGGGTTCAGTAACGTCAGCTGATCCCCTGCTGTGTGGATGGCAGTCTCTCCTGCTGTAAACTCATTCAAAATACAGTAGGCCTCTGCCTACACCCTCCTATTTCCTGGGCTTCAACACAGCCAGTTGTAGTTCGGAAGTGCCGTCCACACGGAAAGAGACACTTGCTCCCGTGTCTCAGTGGGGTTCAGTAACGTCAGCTGATCCCCTGCTGTGTGGATGGCAGTCTCTCCTGCTGTCACCTCATTCAAAATTCAGTAGGCCTCTGCCTACACCCTCCTATTTCCTGGGCTTCAACACAGCCAGTTGTAGTTCGGAAGTGCCGTCCACACGGAAAGAGATACTTGCTCCCGTGTCTCAGTGGGGTTCAGTAACGTCAGCTGATCCCCTGCTGTGTGGATGGCAGTCTCTCCTGCTGTAAACTCATTCAAAATACAGTAGGCCTCTGCCTACACCCTCCTATTTCCTGGGCTTCAACACAGCCAGTTGTAGTTCGGAAGTGCCGTCCACACGGAAAGAGATACTTGCTCCCGTGTCTCAGTGGGGTTCAGTAACGTCAGCTGATCCCCTGCTTTGTGGATGGCAGTCTCTCCTGCTGTAAACTCATTCAAAATACAGTAGGCCTCTGCCTACACCCTCCTATTTCCTGGGCTTCAACACAGCCAGTTGTAGTTCGGAAGTGCCGTCCACACGGAAAGAGATACTTGCTCCCGTGTCTCAGTGGGGTTCAGTAATGTCAGCTGATCCCCTGCTGTGTGGATGGCAAAGTCTCCTGCTGCCTACACAGTCGTACCACTACTGATTTTTAACCGTGCTCCAATTAGGCCTGTGGCTCCACTGTCTCTCGTATTTCCCCTGTCCTCCAACCCTGCCAGTTACAGCTCCGAAGTGGCGTCTGCACAATCCACACTTGTTCCTGTGTTACAGGTGTTCAGTCCGATCAGTTAATCCCCTGATGTGTGTCCGGCAATGTCGCCTGCTCTGTCCACATTCCCATTATCGGAATGTGGACAGAGCAGGCGACATTGCCGGACACACATCAGGGGATTAACTGACCGGACTGAACACCTGTAACACAGGAACAAGTGTGGATTGTGCAGACGCCACTTCGGAGCTGTAACTGGCGGGGTTGGAGGACAGGGGAAATACGAAAATCAGTGAATCCACAGGCCTAAGTGGAGCTTGGTTCAAATTAGTAGTCTACAACCGATCTTAAAATTTCTTCAATGCAGCCTAAGCCTGCTCCGTGCTTGTCCCTGGGCTTCAACACAGCCAGTTGTTGCTCGGAAGTGCCGTCTTCACAGAGTAAAACACTAGCTCCTGTGTTTGTGGGGTTCAGTAACGTCAGCTGTTCCCCTGCTGTTTTGATGGCAATCTGTCCTGCTGCCTCCCAATTGACAGCACATCAGGCCTCAGCCTGCTAAGTGCTTGTCCTGGGCTCCAACATCGCCAGTTGCTGCTCATAACTGACTTTGGCACGGGTACTCCCTCCTGCCCAGCTTGGTTCCAGCCCTGCCTGCTGTTTCCGGGAAGTGTCAATGTCAGTTTGCCACCCCAAGTTGCCATGTCGTGTTGCGGTTGGGTTAGCCGAGGCTAGGGTGCCAGCAGTTTAGGTGCTTCCTATGTGGACTGCGGGTTCTGGTAAGAAAGGTTTGTTCCATAGTGCCAGTAGGACAAGCACCCCCTGTAGGACTGTGTGATTCGGTAACTGCGGCCAGCTTGCGGCATGCCAACTTTGCTTTTCAGGGGTAACTTCTGATACCCCTCCGGGTTCCAGCACCGTCAGCTGGTTCTCATCAGAGCCTTTGGCCTAGGTGCCTCCATCTCGGTATCCGAGTTCCAGCAACGTCTGCTGGTCCTTGGTAGTGCTTTGTAGCACAGGTACCTCCTGCTTAGTAACCGGGTTCCAGCACCGTCAGCTGGTCCTCGGTTGTGCCATTGGCTCTTATTCCTTCTGCTGCCCCTCCGGGTGCCAGCACTGTCAGCTGGTCCTCGCTATTTCCATTTGCTCTTGCAGCTTATGCTACCCCTCCGGGTTCCAGCACCGTCAGCTGGTTCTCGTCAGAGCCTTTGGCCTAGGTGCCTCCATCTCGGTATCCGAGTTCCGGCAACGTCTGCTGGTCCTTGGTAGTGCTTTGTAGCACAGGTACCTCCTGCTTAGTAACCGGGTTCCAGCACCGTCAGCTGGTCCTCGGTTGTGCCATTGGCTCTTGTTCCTTCTGCTGCCCCTCCGGGTGCCAGTACCGTCAGCTGGTTCAAGAGGACAAAGAACAGGAAGACAACCACCAAGATGCAGAACAACAAGAGAGAGAAGACAAAGAAGCATAAAAAAAACAAAGCAGAAGAACATTAAGCATAAGACTAATACTCTGAGCAAATGATATTATCTTATTTATAAGCAGAAGAAGACTAAGCAGTGTATGGGGGTGAGTCCGTTCCTCCTCGTGGTGCCCCTGGAAAAGGCCTGCTTCTGCAGGCCAAACTGAACGCGGACAAATCCTGTTGTAAATCTTTTGTGACAGGCAGAACGGAAGGTGTAAACTTCTAACTTTTCTAGATAACAACTACAGGAATGCCTGACACAAACAAGAATATGATGAAGAAGAATAGGAAGAAGATGAAGAAGCTGAATATGTAGAATAATAATTGTTGAATAAGAAGAATATGAAGAATGTAAGAAAAGGAAGAAGAAGAAGAAGAAGAAGAAGAAGAAGAAGAAGAAGAAGAAGAAGAAGAAGAAGAAGAAGAAGAATGTAAAAAAAGGAAGTAGAAGAAGAAGAAGAATGTAAAAAAAGGAATAAGAAGAAGAATGTAAAAAAAGGAAGTAGAAGAAGAAGAAGAAGAATGTAAAAAAAGGAAGTAGAAGAAGAAGAAGAAGAATGTAAAAAAAGGAAGTAGAAGAAGAAGACATACATGTCTGGCAAAATATAAATGAGGCTAACATAGTCAATATCTTTGTAACTCCTAACATCTTTAAAAAAAAAAGTTTAATTCCTGCTATTCCATTTGATTGGGCTAAACCTCTATGGCTTTAATGTCTCCTCCACCTCCCACAATACATTCTACATTATTCTTAGTTGTTTTTCTTCATGTAGAATTAACCTACAAGGAAAGAAAGGTTTTTTTTTAATTCCGATATTTTGGCCCCATTGACTTGCATTGGTTCCCGGTATCGGAATCGGCGATACCGATACTTTTTTTTAAGATCGGCCGATCCATTCCGATCCGATATTTTCAAGTATCGGCTGGTATCGCTCAACTCTAGCCGTTATCACTGACTACCTTGCCTGCCTCAAGATGTAGACTGCCCAGCCATGACTCAGTTTGTCGCTGCAAGTAGTCGGCCAGTACCTCCGCGGTATGTCTATTGTCGCCCAAAGACATCATCTTTAACACAGCCTGCTGACGCTTACCACTAGCTGTTTGATAGTGGGACACCTCGTGTGCAACACTGCCAGCTGCGGATGGAGTGCTCATGCGACTGAGCTCTGTGGACAAGCTTTCGCTGATAGAGGAGGAGGACGAGCGAAAGCCTACAGCCAACTGTTTCCTATACCGTGGGCTAGGCAGCACTGTTCCACCGCCGCTATCCCCAGTGGAGCCTGCATCCACCACATTAACCCAGTGTGCAGTGAAGGACACGTAATGGCCCTGGCCATGCCTAATGGTCCATGCATCTGTTGTGAGGTGCACCTTTCCACTCACTGACTGTTTTAGTGCATGGACAATGCAGTCTTTCACATGTCGGTGTAGGGCAGGGATGGCTTTTCGAGAAAAGAAGTGCCGACTGGGTAGGTCATAGCGTGGGACAGCGTAGGCCATGAGCTCCCGGAAAGCTTTGCTTTCAACCAAACGGTGGGGCATCATCTCTAATGAGATTAGTTTGTCAATGCAGGCGTTCAAACAAAGTGTATGCGGATGAGAGTATGAGTACTTTCTTGTCCTACTCAGAGTGTCTGGTAGGGTGAGCTGGACTGGAGAGCTGCATATGGGGAAGTAGCAGTGGACCGGACGGAGTGAGAGGGGGTTGGTGATGGTATTGCTGGTGATGGCCTAGATTCAGTGTTGTGTTGCAAAACCATTGTGATTCCCTGAGTGCTTTGGCCTTGCAACGACACCTCCACATTTAGTGCTGGTGGTGTGCTTAACGGTGGCAGTGGTCTTACAGTGGGGGAAGCGATGGAGCGTTGCTGGCTACCTTCAGTCGGAGCAGGTGCACACGTGCTACCTGAGGTTTTGTAGTCCGTCCACGCTTGCAAGTGCATGTTGATTAAATGTCTAAGCATGCAACTGGTATTCAAATTTCTGAGTTGTTTACCTCGGCTAAAGGTCCTTCTGCACTTCTTACAGGTAACCTTTGCCTCATCAGTAGGATTTTGGACAAAGAAGTGCCACACTGCACTCTTCCTACTATGGTATACATTTTCTGGCCTTGCACGCTGTGCTAAGTTGACCGTCTGGCCAAGCTGTCCTGCAACTCTTTTAGTTTTTGTTCCACGTTTTTGGACAGCTACGGCCCTGGCACATAACCGCTGCTGCGATGTCAATGCCTGCTGCGGATCCTTCTCCTTATCTAAACTATTGCCAGCGCCACCCTCCTCCCCCAATGGATGCCAATCCGGGTCCAGAACTGGGTCATCCATCACCTTCTCTTCAAAGTCATCTGCACCTTCTTCTTTACCTTCCTCTGTGTCACCGTGTAAGGTGGTATAGTATGCGTGAAGGGGCACCTGAGTTTCATCAGGGTCTGATTCGGGCTCCATAGACTGTGAGGGCAATGTAGTGCTCTGGGTCGATGTACCAGCAGAATCATCTAGCAGTGGCTGTGCATCAGTGCACTCCATGTCAGATTCATCATGTACTGGGGAATTCTGGATTTGACTGGATAACCCAGGCATGGTATGTGAAAAGAGCGCCATAGAGTAATCTGAAGTGTGGGCTGCCGCATCCTTAACTTTTGGTGGGGGTGAAGAACACAAGGAAAGGTGTTTTTCCTGACCAGAACCCTGCCATTGACGACTCCGTGCTTGCAGGTTTCGAATGTTCAGAAGAGGAGGCAATAGAGTTGGTGGCTTTTTCGGCAATGTACGCCAAAACCTGTTCCTGATGCTCCGGCTTTAAAAGCGGTTTTCCTACTCCAAGAAAAGGCAACCTTACAGGCCTTCTTGAGCCAGATGATGATGCAGGCTCAACATCTTCTGCCTTAGCTGCTATTGTGCTTTTGCCAGAACCAGCTGATGCACCACCACCATCAGTACCAGCTGTGCCCCCCTGCCCACGTCCGCGGCCTCTTCTACCATACTTCCTCATGTTTGGGAAAATGTACCAAAATTCCAGGAGAGAGATGGTACTGTATGAGGACCGTCCAGCTGTGTAAGGTGTATTTAAAAAATTTAATCTACGTATATATTTTGTTAGTCACAGACGCTATCACAGTATGTATTGGACAGTAATCCAACAAGCAGAGATACGGAACTGTATCAGAAGTGTACAGCTGTATACGTTTTTTGTGTAACTAACAATCTCCGTATATCTATTTACGGAGTGTCAAACACACACACTAACTCTGTATAGATGTGACTGTAATGCGAACGGCAGATATGCAATACTGTTTGAGAATCGGACAGCAGGAGAAGCAGGAAGCTCATCTGCTTATTTCCGGTGCAATCAGGGAAGAGGAGAAAAGTCGCCTTAAGCTGATCGATCGCTGGCACTTGCCATGTCACGCTGCTTGAGGACATCGCAAAACCACGAGTCTGACGGTGCGCGAGTTTCCACCCATTATAGACTGCATCAGCAATAGCAATATGGAACAGAAGAAAATCCACATGGTCACCTGCAACACATGCTACATGTTTACGAATCTTCTGGCCCAAAAACTCAACTTTACCTGTCAGAAGTGCAAACATGTTGTCCTCTTAGAGGAAAAGGTGCAGGGACTGGAAGAAAGAATAGCAACATTGAAGGTAATTAAAGAACATGAGGACTTCTTGGATGAAGCAGAAGCAACCATTCAGGATACGGAAAGTGAGAAAAACTTCAGAGCACATACAGAGGCTGAAAAGTGGAGCCATGTGACGAAAAGAAGCAAACAGATCAAGTGGTCATCACCACCCACACAGTTTAGTAACGAATATGAAGCCCTCATGCTGGAGAGTGAAAATGGCACAGCTCAGGATGATACCGTATCTACAAGAGAAGACACACTATCAAACAAAAGAAGTTACTCTGTCAACAAAAGCGGAAACAAATGACACTCAAAAACACTCACGAGCAACAAGCAGTGCATCCGGAAAGAAAAGAAGAGTGGTAGTTATGGGCGACTCACTACTAAGAGGCACGGAGGCAACTATCTGCAGGCCGGGCATAACCGCACGAGAAGTATGCTGCCTCCCAGGAGCAAAAATCAAGGATGTCGCCAACAGGATACCAACTATCCTCAAATCCAAGGACGACTACCCTTTCCTACTGATACATGTAGGCACAAACCACACGGCAAGAAATGACCTACCAACTATCTGCGAAGACTTTGAAATTCTGGGGATGAAAATAAAGGAACGGAACGTACAGGTTGTTTTCTCATCATCAATCCTCCCAGTCGATGGTCATGGCATCAGAAGATGGAATAGGATACTAGAGGTGAACAACTGGCTACGACGGTGGTGCAGGCAGCAAGGATTTGGATTCTTGAACCATGGCGTGAATTACCTCTACGATGAACTTCTCGCAAGAGATGGGATACACCTCACAAAACCTGGGAAACACACATTCGCCAGAAGACTTGCCGCACTCATCAGGAGGGCTTTAAACTAGAAGAAGAGGGGATGGGAGGAAAAACAGCAGACAAGAACATGCAGCAGAAGGACAAACTAATCAAGGATACTAGATGTGGTAAAGAGGACCCAAGACAGGGTACTCAGAAGGAAGCTAAGAAAAAGGAAGCAAAACTTCTTTCCTGCATGCTGACCAACGCAAGAAGCCTGACCAATATGATTGAAGATCTGGAGTTGGTAATGTATGAGGAAAAATACGACATAATAGGAATAACTGAGACATGGTTAGACGACAGCTATGACTGGGTGGCTAACTTGCAAGGATATGATTTGTTTAGGAGGGATCGTAAAAAAAGGAAAAGGGGTGGAGTCTGTCTACATATGAAGTCCACTTTAAAGTCCACACTAAGAGAAGATATACAAGAGGGAAATGAAGAGATGGAGTCTCTATGGGTGGAGATACAAGGAGGGAAAAGTAATAAAATCCTCATAGGGGTTTGTTATAAGCCACCAAATATAACAGAAACCACTGAAAATGTATTATTGAAACAAATAGACAAAGCAGCAAATCGCAATCAGGTGATTATTATGGGGGACTTCAACTACCCCGACATAGACTGGGAAACTGAAACCTGCGTATCTCAGAAAGGAAACCAATTTCTGTCAGTGACCAAGGATAATTATCTGTCACAACTTGTGCAGGGTCCAACTAGAGGGACAGCCCTTCGGGACTTAAATTTAAGCAACAGGCCAGATAGAATAACAGAAGTACGAGTTGATGGGCACCTAGGGTAAAATGACCACAATATAATACAATTCCACTTGTCCTTCAGTAAGGTGCCCTGGAAGGGGGTTACAAAAACGCTGAATTTCAGGAAAGCAAAGTTTGATCAGCTTAGAAAGGACCTTTGCCGAATTGATTGGGACAATGTCCTCAAAAATAGGAGCACAGAAAATAAATGGGAAATATTTAAATCAGTTTTACACACCCACTGCAAGCTAGCCATACCGTACAGAAATAAAAGAGCTAGGAACACGATAACACCAATGTGGCTAAATAATGATGTAAAAAGGGCAATAAATAAGAAGAACAAGGCATTTAAGAAGCTAAAGCAAGAAGGCGATGAAGAAGCATTAAAAAGTTATAGAGAAAAAAATAAAATGTGTAAAAAACAAATACATTTAGCAAAAGTGGAAACTGAGAGACTCATTGCTAAGGAAAGTAAAACAAACCCCAAACTATTCTTTAATTATATAAACAGTAAAATGATTAAAATTGATGGTGTCGGCCCTTTAAAGACCAATGAGGGTGAAATCATAGAGAGCGATGTGGGACAAGCAAATGTTTTAAATACTTTTTTCTCAATAGTGTTCACACAGGAAAAGGATTTGCCAGGGGAAATGCAGAGTGATAATGTAAACTCCCCATTAAGTATTACCTGCCTAACCCAGGAAGAAGTACAGAACCGCCTTAGTAAGATTAAAATTGACAAATCACCAGGCCCTGATGGCATTCACCCTCGGGTATTAAGGGAGTTAAGTAATGTGATAGACAGGCCTCTATTCCTTATATTTAAAGACTCTATAGAAACAGGGTCTGTGCCTTTTGATTGGTGGCAAGCAAATGTGGTACCAATATTCAAAAAGGGGTGTAAAAGGGAACCTGGAACCTATAGGCCGGTAAGCTTAACATCTGTTGTGGGTAAAATTTTTGAAGGGTTTCTAAGGGATACCATTATGGAATATCTCAATGTTAATAAATGTTTAACTCCATGTCAACATGGAATTATGAGGGATCGCTCCTGTCAAACTAACCAGATAAGCTTCTATGAGGATGTAAGCGCTCAAATGGACCAAGGAGAATCATTGGATGTCATTTATCTCGACTTCTCTAAAGCATTTAACACTGTCCCACATAAAAGATAGGTAAGTAAGATGAGAAAGCTTGGGCTAGGGGAAAATGTGTGTAGATGGGTAGGTAGCTGGCTTAGTGATAGAAAACAAAGAGTGGTTATTAATGGTGTATACTCAGATTGGGCCAGGGTTACTAGTGGGGTAACACAGGGTTCTGTATTGGGCCCCCTACTATTTAATATATTTATTAATGATCTAGTGGATGGCTTTCACAGTAAAATATCAGTATTTGCAGATGATACAAAACTATGTAAGGTAGTTTACACAAAGGAGGACAGTTTGCAACTACAGACAGATTTGAGTAAATTGGAGAATTGGGCTGAAAAATGGCAAATGAGGTTTAACACAGATAAGTGTAAGGTTATGCACATGGGAAGGAGAAACAGATGCTACAATTACTTACTAAATGGGAAACTGCTGGGGAAATCAGACATGGAAAAAGACTTAGGCATCTTGGGGGCGTGGCCTGGATCGCTTGTGGGGAGGACGTGTTGTGCTGTTGCTCCCGCTGCCAGCCACGAAGTGAGCCCTATTTTGACCCTAACGGAGGTGTCTGTGTGCCCCCCGGTGAGAGCTGGACCAAGAGAGAGTGGTGGAGGACAGTGTGGAGGAAACCGCGGTTCTCTGGGAGGAGAGTGGCCGCGGGGAACGGGTCTTGGCGCCGGAGGTGGACAGGCGCCATCTTGGCCGCGTCTTCCTGCTTCTTCCTGAGCGGCGTGGGCCAGAAGACTGCGGTGAGCCGTTGGAGGAGGTGGAGGGCCGCGGTCTATGCGGGAGGGGAGACCGCTGACCGCTACAGGAGGGAAGGAGAGGGAAGGAGAAGGTCTGCTTACCGGAGGAGAGGGAGGTGAGCTAGACACAGAAGCCTGGCTGGTGATCAGAAGGTGGCCGCAGTGCTGGGTGCTCCTGGTGGCTGGGTCGGGCGCTCCTGCTGTATATAGTGACTGGGGGTTTGAAGGTACTGCTCCCCCTTTCCAGAGATGCCAAGACTGGCCTGATCCCATACCACAGCAGTAAGAAACACTCTATATAGGGCACCATATCAGGGCCTTATTTACTAATGCCAGCTCTCTACCTTTCAAGAAGCATGAGGTCATCTTCACCTATGAACATGCATTAATAGACTTTCCCTAAATGCACGAGGAGTGATTTTAAATGCACGCTTTAATTCAACATTATGGTCAAATCTAATAAAGAGCGTGCAAAACCGCTGGATACTGGGGTGCATCAGGGCAGGCAAGGCGAAATGGAGAAATTTTTGAAAAATAAACCTGGGTCAGCTAGGCCCACACCAAAAAAGCTACATACAAATGCTGAGGTAGAGGAACGGGTCGAGGACTCGGACTCAAGTGAAGATGTCTCAGGCAGTGACATTACCCACTCAGACTCTGGGAAGTTCTCTAGATCAGTATTTAAAAAACTTCTGACCCAAGCATTAAAACCTTTGGTTACAGAGATATCTGGTATGAGAGCTGATCTGTCACATATTGGTAACAGAGTGGAGTCCCTTGAAGCATCTCAGTCCTCTCTCATTAGCCACTCGAATGCCATGAGGGACCATTTGGATTACCACAGAGCACAGCTTAACAACTCTCTTCTGGCCTTGGAAATCAAGAGAACAGAAGCCGCAGAAAAAATATAAGGATTAAAGGTCTGCCTGAAAGTGTTTCTGCAGAAATATTGGAAAAATCCACGAAAGAAATTTTTGCCCTCCTAATTCCGCAAGAAAAATGCGACCAAATTGTAATTGAGAGGGTCCATAGATCGCTCAGACCCAGGCCTAAGCCCTCTGAGCCCCCGAGGGATGTGATCTGCGGCTTGTTGAGTTATGTGGACACCAATGTTATTTTGTCTGCTTCCAGGGATGTTAAAAATCTCGCTTACGAAGGATCTGCCATACAACTCTACCAGGACATTGCGTCGTCGACCCTTGCAAAGAGAAGAATCCTGAGACCCTTATTGGAAATACTACGCTCACGTAAAATTCTCTATAAATGGCTGTTTCCGTTTGGAATATCGGTAAATGGAGACGGCAAACAAGTAACAGTGAGAAGTCCCGAAGACTTAAGCAAAATATGGGACACTTTTGACATTGCTTCTATTGATATCCCTTCGTGGCTACCTTTGGATATGGATCTTCGCACACCTCCTCCTATCAACGCTTATATAGGAGGTCAGGGGGATTGGGCCTCAGTGAAGAGACGCACGCCCTCTAAGCGAGGGAAATCTGGGGCAAGAAAAGAGATGCCCCCCTGAATATTGTTTTATTGGGTCTAGTCGCATTTTCTCACTTTTGGACCCAGTAGTTTTTTTTTTTGGTTTAACTTTGCAATGTCTTTGATCGCTTTGGTTTTCCTTGATTGGCACCTGCCTAGGTGCTGACGCTTTCATTTAACTGCCGTACAAGCTAACATGTACTACTCGTGTGTTGGGGATATGATTCTCTGATCTGTCATGGGGGGCATGTTGGTCCCCTGCTCCTGCCGCTGGCAGGTAGTTGGTTATTGTTATTTATTGGTTACTGTTATTTTACCTTGCATTTTGTATTTTTTGTGGTCTGTCGGCATGGGACACTTTATTATTTATTTATTTTTTCTTTTGCTACATCTAATTTGCTATGGGTGACAAGGAAAAATTTGCCACTATAGTAGTGGCTTCGTATAATGTAAAGGGGCTACGCTCTCCGTGTAAGAGAAATCAGGTATTGAACCTTTTGCATGCAAAAAAGGCTAGTGTGATCTTTCTACAGGAGACACATTTCAAAGCGGGGAGAGTACCAGACATGTCCAGATCTCGTTATCCGACCTGGTATCATAGTACAGGTGGGTCGGCATCTAGAGGAGTGAGTATTGCTATAAAAAAAATGTTCCTTTTGTCTTACATGATTGCCTTTCAGATTCTGAAGGAAGGTATATTATACTGAAGGGCCTTATTGCTAACACCAAAGTTACCTTGTGTAACTTATATGCCCCAAACAAGAATCAGATTGGATGGCTGTGCAGGACAATGAATACCTTAAAACTATTTACTGAAGGTTTGTTGCTGATGGGGGGAGATTTTAATGTACCATTCAATCCATCTTTGGATACTTCCACAGGCAAGTCTTCCCTTTCCCAAAAGGCACTGAGAAAATTACACCTTTCTTTCCAAGAATTACACTTGATAGACCCCTGGAGGACACTCTCTCCTTCGGGCAGAGACTACACTTTTTATTCCCATCCGTGTGGCAGCTATCATAGAATTGACTATATATTGACACAGACAACCAACCTCTCATTAGTCAAAAATGCGACTATAGACGCTATCACACTATCGGACCATGCTCCTATTTTTCTCGATATGGGTATAGAAACTCTTCCGCGACCAGCCAGGTCTTGGTCGCTTAATGAGACATTATTAGATTCAGATTCCCACATTTCGAGACTGACTGACACTCTGGAATTCTTTTTTCAGACAAATCTGCACTCTGGCCCACCCATACCTGTGGTGTGGGAGTCACATAAAGCTGTAATGAGGGGAGAACTTATAGCTTTGAGTTCCCATCTCAAAAAAGAAAGGACAAAACAGGTTGTGTCTATTTTGCATCAAATTAATTCCTTGGAAAGATTGCATAAGAGATCTCAAGTAACCAAGACACTAACTGAACTGACTGACCTAAGAAATTCGCTAAAAAATCTCTTAAATATCCAATCGGCCAAAACCTATATGAGATGTAAACAGAGGTTCTATCTCCATGGCAATAAAAGTAGCAAGCTTATGTCTTCATTGCTTAAAAAGCAGCAAGAAAGGACGTTTATTAGGCAGCTCAAAACTCTGGATGGCTCCTCAATTTTCGAGACCGCTGATATTGCTGAGGAGTTTAGATCCTTTTATGACAGCTTATGTAATCTAAACATACCAGATAGCATGCAAGACCCAACAAAAGCTATAGAAAAAATTAGAGAGTTCCTGACTCCATTAGTTTTACCTAAAATAACCCCAGAAGGCCAAACTTTGTTAACCGCTCCGGTTACCCCTAAAGAAATTTTAGATACTCTTTCCACCATCCCAAAGGGAAAGGCCCCAGGCCCGGATGGTCTCCCCATTATATATTATAAAAAGTTTATAAAATCACTCTTACCTCAATTGGTGACCTTGTTTAATTCCTATTTGAAGGGCCAGCTTTCCCCTAAGCAATCATTAGAGGCATATATTACGGTTCTCCCGAAGGAGGGTAAGGACCCAAAATTGTGTGCCAGCTATAGACCAATTTCATTACTTAATACGGACATAAAATTGTGGGCTAAAATACTAGCGGGTAGAATAAGCAATCTTTTACCCAAATTGATTCATGCGGATCAGGCGGGCTTTGTGAGGGGTAGGGAAGGGAAAGATAACTCCACTAGGGTCATACAGTCTATAATGTTTGCCAAAACCCGGCAGGTCCCCTTGGTACTCTTGTCAACGGATGCCGAGAAGGCTTTTGACAGAGTGTGTTGGAGATTCATGGAGCAGGTGTTAATTAAATTCGGTTTTCCTCCTCAATATATAACAGCAGTCCTCTCTCTCTACTCCCAACCGACGGCCAGGATTAGGATAAATGGCACCCTGTCTAAAAGTCTGGAGATTCACAATGGGACTAGGCAGGGATGCCCTCTGTCCCCATCTTTGTTCATTTTGGTTATAGAAACTTTGATACAAAGCATCAGACAAGAACAACACATAAAGGGGTTGACGGTGGGCCCGGCGACATTTAAAACGCTAGCTTTCGCAGATGATTTGCTTTTCCTAATATCCAATACATCTCAGGCATTCCCGATCATCCTCCGAATTTTTCAACAGTTTGGTTCCCTCTCCAATTTTAAAATTAACCTAGCCAAATCTGAAGCGTTGAATGTCACTCTCCCCCACTCCCAGCTTTCCATTCTTCGTACGCAGACTCCCTTCTCTTGGGCTAATGGCTCTATCAAATACTTAGGTATATTCATAACTAGGGAACCCACTAACTTATTTCAAAGTAATTTCATACCCTTATTGAAGAAAGTTACTAATCTGATGCATAAATATAACCTACCCACTTTATCTTGGTTGGGTCGCATAAATGTGTTTAAGGCATATATTATGCCTATTATTTTGTATGCCATGAATATGGTACCGATTCAGATACCCCTGACCTTTTTTGGGTCATTAAAGTCACTAATAGGAAAATTCATCTGGAAATCTAAACCGGCTAGGTTGCCTTATAGGCTTCTTACTTACCCAGTTGCCTCTGGTGGATTGGGAGTACCAGACCCCCTGGTATATTATAAAGCAATCCACCTTGTCAGATGGTTAAAGGTAGTGTCTTGCACTGAGGGAGGGGAGGGAGCTTGTGTCGATCTGGCTTTGCTGGGTCCGAGGGGTTTGCCTTATCTATGGACTAGGGCTAAGCCACCGATTACTCTTAGACTGGATGAGGTAACATCTACTACACTACGCACCAAAAGATTGATGTTGGGGGAATTACCGGAGGACACTTTTCCTTCGACATTAACGCCGATTAGCTCAATACCGTTTTTATTGGATTCTGATTTTCAGGATCCTTATAATCTGTGGTTTGCCCTCCCTAGAGATACATTGAATAGCTTTTACAGTAATAAAATATTACAGGGAGAAGTTTGGCCATCAAATGCAATGAGTCAACCAACTAATTTTCTTCAGTGCCAGCACATTCGACGTACGCTTCTACAGTTTAGGAAGAAATTCCCGATCAAATCGAACTGGTCCTGGTTAGATATTATGATCAAACTCCCGCTTCCACGGCTAAAACTCCTGTCTCGTATTTACTCACATCTGATTTCTCCGGGAATACATTTTAAGCCCTCATTTATTTACTCCTGGGAAATGGAACTTAATACTACGTTCACAGAGAAACAAGTGTCTAGAATGCTATCTAGTGCACGGGGATTCTCCAGGTGTGTTCTTTTGCAAGAAAATTTTTATAAAATTTTGACCAGGTGGCATTGGACTCCCGCGAAGCTCTTTCAGAGGGGTCTTGCTGATAATGATGCTTGTTGGAGATGCCTCAACCCTGGAGGACATCACACACACATATTTTGGGATTGTCCCAAATTGAGACATTTTTGGGATGGTGTCGAGCTAGTTCTCAAGAATTGACAGCTAATAAAGACCAATCTCAGGGCTACGGAGGTTCTCCTTTCGTGCCCATCAAAAGATTTTTTACCAAGAAAACATGGCCTACTCCCATTGATGCTAAGTGCTGCAAAACAACTGATAGCTGTTCATTGGAAAGATGTCGCTCCTCCTACTTTGGAGGAGTGGCGTGACAAGATAAATCAGATTTCTCGTCTGGAGGAGCTGTCTAGCTGGGAGGTCTTCAACCACAAATCTTATGTGTTGACCTGGGCCCCGTGGACTAGATATCTGGGGGATAATCCTCGAGGAGAGAGATCAGATAATGCATGAATCTCACTTAGACCTGATGGCCTTGATCTTGGGGTAGCGGGCTCCAAGGTTACTTATAAAACTGTTCACCTACTCTATTTTTATAATACACTCATTTATTGCTAGTGTCGGTGCCGACGACTGCTTTGTTTTGATGTTATTGTGATTGTTTGCTATTATGCATCCCTCTTTTCCCTTCCCTTCTTCTTCCTTTTCCCCGCCCACTTTTCCCTCCCCCCCCTTGTTTATTCCCCCTTTATTATTCTTTACCACCTTGGACGGACGTCTACGCAATCTTTAACCATCTGTATTTGTAATACGATGCTCTGTCTTATGATGTGGTTGAAATTTAAAAATAAAGAATTTAAAAAAAAAAAAGACTTAGGCATCTTAGTCAATAAGAAGCTAAATTGGAGTGCCCAGTGTCAGGCAGCTGCCACCAACGCAAATAGGGTCATGGGATGCATTAGTAGAGGTCTGGGGACACGAGATGAAAACATAATTCTCCCTCTGTACAAATCACTCGTCTGACCACACTTGGAGTATTGTGTGCAATTTTGGATGCCGGTGCTCAAGAAAGACATTACTGAACTTGAAAGGGTTCAAAGGCGGGCTACTAAAATGATAAATGGATTTGGTTCAATACAATACTCAGAAAGGTTATCAAAATTAGGTCTATTTACTCTAGAAAAGAGAAGACTTAGGGGAGACCTAATATATATGTACAAGTATATCAGAGGGCAATATAGAGATCTCTCCAATGAACTGTTTGTACCAAGGACTGTGACAAGAACAAGGGGGCATTCTCTTCGTTTGGAAGAAAGACAATTTCTGCACCAGCATAGAAGAGGGTTCTTCACGGTAAGAGCAGTAAGGCTCTGGAATTCTCTTCCTGAGGAAGTGGTGATGGCCAACTCACTGAATGAATTTAAGAAAGGAATGGATGCTTTTCTTGTGAGTAACAGTATAGAAGGTTACGAATAACATAATATTATAGGTAGATGGTTGACCCAGCTTGGGGGAAGGAATTTTTTTCCCTATGGAGAAAATTGGCTTCTACTCTGTGGGTTTTTTGCCGTCCCCAGGATCAACAATGCAGAACAGCTGCACTAAAAATAGGCTGAACTAGATGGACGTAAGGTCTTCCTTCAGCCATCAAAACTATGTTACTATGTTACTATGTTATACGGTGTGTGCATGGAAAATTGTCAATCTCCGTCTATTTGTATAGGGACTGACACACGCTGTCTCTGTCTAGTTTTGACCGTTATCTAATAGCAGATATACAAAACTGTTTGAAAAGCGGACAGCACTCTAAGGTATAGGTCTGGAAAAATGGAAATACTCCTCCGCTTTTTTTTCCAGAGTCACACACAGATAGCGTCTATTTGTCCATGATACCAGCCAGTACACGGTAGTGTGTGAGGAGCGTACACCGTTATACGTTGTCTGTATGGAAAATTGTCAATCTCCGTCTATTTGTATAGGGACTGACACACGCTGTCTCTGTCTAGTTTTGACCGTTATCAAACAGCAGATATACGAAACTGTTTGAAAAGCAGACAGCACTCTAAGGTATAAGTCTGGAAAAACAGAAAAACTCCTCGGCTTTTTCTTCCAGAGTCACACCCAGATAGCTTCTATTTGTTCGTGATACCAGCCGGTACACGGTAGTGTGTGAGAAGCGTACGCTGCTATACTTTGTGTGAAAAAATGAACGCTCAGTAACTCACCAGGACAAAATAATAAAAGTTGGAGTGCTTTGAAAAAAGCAGTTTGAACAGCAGTGTGCACACAGCAATGCAGCTAGCAGGTAACCTTAAAAGGCAGCCTAATCACCACCAGCACTGCTGCACAAAAGCAAAAATCCTGCCCTTTCACTGCACACTAACTGTACAGTGAAAAGCGCTATCAGCAGAAGCAGTTTTTTTTTCTTCTTCCCTGCCTAACGCTCTCCTTTATTCAGAATCAGCAGCAGCACCTCTCCCTATTCTAAGATTGGCAGAAGTAAGATGGCGGTCGGCGGTCACAGCCTTTTATATCCACTGTGATGCCACACAAAGCCAGCCAATCACTTCAATGCCCTTCTCTAAGATGGTGGTGGCCGCTGCCCATGTCATCGCGTTGCCCACAGTGTGCATCCTCCATTATTGGCTGAGAAAAGGTGCTGGAAGCATTATTTGAAACGCGACTTTGGCGCTCTGATCGGCGACCTCATGGCCGACCTCACGCTATGGTCGGGTTTCGATCGGCGAAACCCGACTTTAGCTAAAGTCGGCTATTTTTTAATTTGACCGACCCGTTTCGCTCAACTTTACAAGTGACACTTTCAGAGTTTTACTTTTAACCCATGTCTCTGAAGCCGCTCCAACACTTGTTCTAAGGTGGACTTCGAACATGGAGAAGTAAATGATGTCATCAACATATATCATGATCACTTCAAAGTTTAGATCCCCCAAGCGTCTCTTCATCAAATGTTGCAATGTTCCCTGGAACATTTGTCAGCATCTGGTTAAATTTGAATAGACTCATAGGGAGAAAGAAGGCCGTCTTCAGACAATCTTCCATGGCCATGGGATTTGCCAGTAACCCCTGGCTAGTTCAAAGGAGAAGAAGTACTTGGCCTTTCCCATAGTGGACAGGGATTCCTCAAACCTGAGTAAGGTTTAGGAATCCCACACAGTGCAACCGTTCAGCAGTCAATAGTCCACGCAGATTCTCAGTTACTTTTTTTCACGCTAGCACAATATTGGCCGCCCAGGGACTCTGGATTTCGCGGACCACCTTAATGAGCAGCGTGCACGACAGCAGTTCTTTCACCTCCTGGTACACCTGAGGCAGGATTTGCCAATACCTCTCTTGAATGGGAGCAGTGGTTCCCATGGGGATTTTGTGTTGTGCAGCCTCGGTTCACCCAAAGTCATCTTCGTAACATGCGAACACTCATCGGTATCACTGCAGTAACTGTTCACCTTGCCCAACTTGTTTTGAGGAGAATTTTATGAGATTAACCTCCAAGAGATGGCTACCAGTTAGTGGCTTGCTTCTGCCCTTTTTTTACCATCGAGTGACATCACCAAGGTCCACGTGTCTCTTCCTACAGGTGTTAATTCTGCATGACCAAATTTGATTAACTTTTCTGGCATTACACAAATTTGGGCTACTTCTTGTCAGGGTGTCAACTGCAAGCTTGCTCCACTCAAGTTTACACAAAACAAGTGGTACATGTCCCTGTCATACAGTGACCAAGGTGAGGGGAACTAATAGTCCAGAGATCGCTTCTTTCCCCTCTATTGGTTCAATTTGGACATCCACGCCTTCCAAATATACATGAGCCAATACCAGCATAGTGAGCACGGTCTCCCTTGCCAGCAGCATCACCGTGGCTTCCGGGGGTATCGCACTTTGCCGAGGTGCTTGGAGGCAGTAGGTTTCCTATGGATTTGTCAGACACGTGTGAGCTGCTGGAACACTTTCATGCTGGCTGGGTTACGAGTGGAAAGGGTCCCGCTGTTTCTAACTGGGCCATCGGTCAGTAACTGCCCCTACTTCCTTTAGCACATTCATTTCCAGAGTTATGATTGGTCCTCCTTCCTCTGGGGCCTTTCAACTGCACTAACCATTCTCAGCCCAGGTCTTTTCCGCACACAGATACAGACATGCCCACTGCTCCAGCCACTTTAATGTGCAACTGGTTGGTTGCCACTAATCAGATGGTGGGCTCTTTACTGGAGCGGGCAACCTCAGGAAATTGAATCTGGCATAGTGGTCACCTCTGATCCCGTGTCTATCAAGCAGCAGATGTTCTGCACATTAAATTCAGACCAGGAAATGGTCCTCTCAGAGACAATATCTTCATCTCTTCCTTCTGAGGCTCGGAATCCCACGGTATGCTCCTCGACCGCGGGACACATTAGTTTAACGGACGCCTCTTTCTCCTTCTCTCCCAGTTTGGACAATCTTGTGATATATGTCCCTTTCCAGCATCCAGCATTCTGGCACTCATTTCACTGGTGGACTGCAGATGCGGCATGGTGGACATGTGGGAAGCAGCTTTCCTGCTCCAACATCTTTTCACATTGGGAAATTGGGACAGGTGAGAAGACGTAAGTGGAGGTTCCCTTGATACTACTCAGCTCACCCTGAATATCCCAGATTTTCTGACGTAGCTACTGTACCCAGTATATTCTCCCAAGTGTGGCCACTTCATGACTCCAAAACATACCCGTCAATACATGATCTTCTCATTCTAGGGCCCAAGCTTTGGCACCGACTTCTAGAAAGCTCAGGTCCGGGTTCACGCATATGCGGTCCTGAAAGCCTGTTTCAGGTAGGGGTCCCTCAATCTGGCAACCTGTTGGTACCGCAGCACTTTATCCAATGGCTCCAGCCCTCTGTACTTGCCTTGGGTCTTCTTAGTGATATGGGCCATCACTTCATGCAGCACATTTACATACTGAGCTACAGTCTCACTTAGCCTTTAAATCTGTCAAAACAAATGCATGCGGAGGTGCCCTAAGTCTGTTGTATCACCGTGCATGTCCTCTAAGATTTTAATCACTTTGTTCACACTGTTATAGTCCCTAGGCTGGCGGTACATCACAGTCTGTCAGGAGTCAGGGGATACATGCGCAGCATATTTTTCAGTCTCTCTAATCAATCCCACAGTTATACATTGCTTCCCATGAACTTCAGAAGATTGCTGGGCATATCTCACAGGGGTATATTTTCCCTGGGTGACTCGGTAACTGAGCATCTCAGTGCTTGAGTATTTCATCCTGCCGACTACGCCAAATGTAAAGAAGGAAATTGAAAGCAACGCACAGGAGGCACAAGGCGGAAACAGTCAAGGAGCAATTTATTCTTTTCTGATATAGCGGTAACTCCCAGTGGCTAGGGAGCAGTTAATAATTTTGAACAGTGTAAACAGCAGTAAACCATTTGACAATAAACATACAGCAAATTTTAGAATACAATCTGATTAACGGGAAAGTCTTTCATGAATTATACTTGTGTCCTTCTTATAAGTGTGGTACACTCATTCCTGGGAGCTACTACGTTAGCTCTACGTGAAACTATGACCATAACAAGGGTCAATGGGTTTTCCCACTAGGCAGCAAGTCCTTCTGACAGTCTATCAAGGAATGGTAAGCTTCCTGTGTACCATCCGGCCCCCACACCACCTGATATTCTAACCCAGGCAAATCCCTGTAACGTACGTTATGGCTGAAAGTGGCAGCCCAGCTCACGCTTGTTGTCCTTCTGTAACTGCAGGCATCCTCCTCTGGTCGAGGTCTCATCATGAATCTTTGGTGCTTGAATGACGATGGGTGTCTCAAAGACCTGGGAAAGAGAGTGCTGGGTCCCGACTCTTGATGGGCGTCATCTGGTCTCTGGATCTTGACCGGCGTAGGGTGAAGGTTCTGATATTGACTGGCACAGTCTGGGCTCTGGGTCTTGACCAGCGCAGATTGGATCTTCGGGTCTTGACCAACGTATTCAGGTCTTTGAATTTCACTGGGCATCATCCAGTCCATGTCTGACTGTTACATTGAATTTAGCATTCTCTCTGGTTCACGGCCACACTGCTTCTATTCTTGGCACCAATCCCACCTCTGTTTGGCATGCAGGGCTTTTATATCCAGCATCTCTGTCAATCAAGGCACCTGACAGGGTCCTGCACATGAACTTGCTTTCCCTGCAACTCTTCTGGTTCTTCATAGTTTCATCCAGCCAGCAGTCTTTTCTCACTAATGCCACATCAAGCAGGGGCTCTTCAGGTGTATCATCACTTCCTCTTACACTGTATAAGTAAGTGTAATAAATAAATAAATAGAGTGACCCCATACTCGGGATCCATGTGATCCCAAGTAGAATTATGTGTATGAGATCTTTTGGTTAACAAGGAAAAAAAAATCTGTATAATAGTATACCTCATATACACAATTCTATATTGCTGAATTCAGTGTTTCTAAATGAAAAGCAAATCTGTGAAGCTGAATCTCATTGAGAAAGAAATTGCCAAGTAAGCTATAGAGTCCACTTTTACACACTGTGTTACATGTCGTCGGAGAGACCCACCTGGGAGATTAGGCAGATCTCACCACTGCCACCAGTTTGTGAAGGATAGCAGAAGAGGGAATTGTGCAGATCCCATGGCTGCCACCAGTTTGTCAAGAATAACAACTCCGCTACATCTAATCATCAGGACACTTATGCAATTGACTGACGAGTGATGGTTGAGGCCCTAACAGTTTCCACTACTAGGCCAGTTATTGGGTAAGGGTCCCGTCACACCAAACGATGCACCAGTGATCCCGACAATGATACGACCTGGTCAGGATCGCTGGTGCATCGCTACATGATCGCTGGTGAGCTGCCAAACAGGCAGACACATCAGCGATCAGGATCAGCGAGGACGCTGGTATCCAAGGTAAATATCAGGTAACTAAGCGCGCCCGTCGCTTAGTTACCCACTGTGTACCTTGGATACCAGCGTGCTTGCGCTGAGAGCTGGTATCCAAGGTAAATATCGGGTAACTAAGCGCACGCGGCACTTAGTTACCGGCTGTTTACCTTGAATACCAGCTCCCAGCGCGAGCACGCTGGTATCCAAGGTACACAGCGGGTAACTAAGCACCGCGCACTTAGTTACCCGATATTTACCTTGGATACCAGCTCCCAGCATCTGCTTACAGCGCTGGGAGCCCGCTGATCGTTGGTCTCCCGCTGCCACATGCAGTGATGCGTGCTGGCCAGCGGGAGATCAACGATCAAAAAATGGCCCAAGACATTCCTGCACGATCAGTGATACCCGGCGGGGGTGCCGGTCGCTGATGCATGTTACACACAGCGATATCACTAGCGAGATCACTGATGCGTCACAAAATCAGCGATCTCGCTATGTGTGAGGGGCCCCTAACTCACAGTGAACATGTGGTATACACACCTCCAATTCCAGAGCATGGAATACATATATAGATAACCCGGTACAGTCACTGCCAACTCCACAATAACAAAAGGAACTGCTATCTGTCACCACCAATTATTTATACAGGACGATTGGGCACCCATTACAAGTAGCGTATGGCTTCAGGAATGCAGTTTACAGAGCAAGAGGAAAGGTGCTATTTAATTTTATATATTTAATCCAGAAAGGTAGGCAGTGTTTATAATAAACTATAAAATCATGCTACAAAATGGGAACAAAACAAAGTGGTTTATACAACTATATGTCATAAAAAGGAATAACAAAAGAGAAGTACTAATCCTGATGTTGCAGGAATGGTTCTTATCATTAAATAGGGAAGCACTCTGATTGGAAAAATGGAACACTCTCACAGAGAACTGTCTCTTCCAGAAAAGAACAATGACAGAAACTCAAACTTTGATTTTTATTACATCACATACCTCCCCTTGGTGAGCTCATATTGGGGCGGGTTTTGGGATGTGCTAGATCTTTTAGAAGATTATGAGATCCCCAACTTTCAGGATATCTTCACCCATGGATGATCCAGGTTGGAGATATTGTTGTCATGTTTCTATCATGATTTCACCTTTCTATAGAGAAGGACCATAGCATGGATAGCATCATCCATCTTAGCGATATTAAGTTGAAGTTCTGCTGGCCTTACGGTGATGTGAGTGAATGTGTTGTTTGTCCCTTCAATATGATGCTGAAAATATATCTCCCATAAATATAGAATTGATGCAAAGCCCAGTATTTATTACGGACCGCTGGCTCCCGAAAGTCTGAGATCAGTGCTTTGATCAAAGGAAGCTTTTGTCTCAGAAGTGTACTTCTCTGCCTCTGAATATTTGAATCCTAGTCTTGGTGTCTGGTTCTCAGAACAGATCTCCTGTTGTAATTACCTGGTTACTGCAGGAGGTCCCTACTTCACTGGATGTTGAAGTGTAAGCCCTCTCTCACTTCTCCAATTATAATTAGTATCTCACTTCTCCAGTTTTAATTAATCTAATATGTTCAATGTGTGGGTGATATCCCTCCTCTCTGGAGATGACTTTATGGATTTTAATTTTTCTCCATGACACATGCCAAATGCGTCAACAAGACTTCAGGAGTGGCTACATTTCTGCCTGGATTAAGCAGGATACAGGACCTGCAGGTTCTATAACAGACACTTTACTCATGTTACAGTGCTATGGTGTGGGGAAATTAAAAAGTATGAGAAAACGCGGATGGCCCCGCTATTACCGTTATGGGTCCAAGCTGTGTGCAGTTGTCATACTGTTGGCTTGCCTTCAGTCACGGGTGCTCATCCTGGGAAAACCACAGCAATATCCAAAATCCATAGAAGGAAAGAAGGACCACACTCACCAGGCTTATGAAGAAAAACTTGCCGGGGGAGTGAGAGTAGAAGTGAACAGGGAGCTGACAATGGCCATTTCGCGCTGACCCGTTAAAGCGCTTGTTCAGCGCTAAATGGCCATTGTCAGCTCCCTGTACACTCCTGCTCTCACTTCCCTGGCTAACATGACCCGCATGTGCCAATAAAGCAGCAAGTTTTTCTTCATAAGCATGGTGAGTGCGGTCCTTCTTTCCTTCTATGGAAATTAAAAAGTATGCTAACAGTCCTCAGAATACAACATTTAATATGCTAATGATAATCTTGTATATCACATAGATATCCCTCATTCTTTGGTATCCCACCGAAACATGCAATGTGATATTTCACAATACTTCCTGCCAATTATGTGGTCAAATCTTTCAATGTGCTTTTAGTTAGATTTAACTTAATGAAGACAGATTAAAAATCATTGTCTCCAGCATTCTTGACTCCTTGTTTCTATTTTGTAGTTCTGTAGCAGAGATGATATTTCTTCCTCAAATCTCACTGATTTTTGTGGAATCTCACTGCATTCACATGTATAATGGAGAGAGCATGGCTGTCAAGAGAAACACAGAATGAAGATATTGAACATTTATTTGTTTTATTCTTTGTGTCCCTTTGACAAACCAATATGGGGCATCCTGGTAGTCACTTAATTGCATCTTTTCTTAGAAAGTAAATATATAAATGTACGGTATGTTAAAGAGGATCTGTGCGGAGGATTTCACCCCCCAAATTATTTATATACGCATGTTGCTTTTTCAAACACATGTCCAGCAATACCTTTACAGTCTGTTCCTCTGTTAATTAGAAATCAGCATTTGATTTTATATGAAAATGAGGCTGAAAAGCTATTTGTAGATCTGAAGCCTCTGTCACTCCAGCTCTATTTGCCACCAAGCATCACCTCCTCCAACTTAATTGACAGCCTCTATGCTGTGTGGCATTAAAAAAGGGAACTGTCACTTAAGCAAAGCAGGAGGAGGCAGCGCTGGGCGGGGAATAGAGCTGGTGTGACAGAGGCTACAGATCTACAAATAGTTCTTCAGCCTCCTTTGCATGTCAATTGAAGCACTGACTTCTCAGTGCAAAAAGAGACAGACTAGCCATTTAAAGGTATTACTAGACTTATTTTAAGAGCTACATGCACATAAAAATAGCTTTGGAGATGTGAAATCCTCCTGACAGATTCCTTTTAATAAGGAAAGCAGAGTAGATGGCTATGTTATGGCTTTGGCTAGCTTTGGCTCATTATTTAATTCTCTCTATATGCCGTCTGATTTGCTGGACTTTGTATTCAGCTATTCCCCAGACATATCCATCCTTCAGCCCATATTTTATATAGCAACATCCATGTTACATACTTTAGTATGTAAACTTGGCTTGGTCTTAAAGGGGTTATCTGGGATGTGAAAAAATCTTTGTATAAACTTGCAGTACACCTCTTCTGTTAAATATACTATTCACATTAAACACACGCTCATTAGTGATTTATCACAAATTCTAAATCTTAGCTGGCCTGGTATGAATACTGACGACCCATATATAAGCGGTGTATACCAGGCAGTCAATATCACACGTACGGTATACACAATGTGGTCTTAGCCAAAAACTGAATTGGAGAAATTTGGGTCATATGAGATAAGACCCAAATCAGTGATGATCCATAGGGAGTCAATGACAAATATTGTCTAAAATTACCTTTAGTTGGATTAATAAAAAATCCCCGACCAGACAACTCCTAGGTGATTGATTTCTAAAGACAACTCAAGCCACATGTTACATGACTGTGTGTTTATTTCAGTAGTCATCATGTAATACTACATTTCCTCTACAGTGGCCAGTACAAGAAAAATATTATCTATATCCAAAGTAAAACTTATCTTCTTACCATTGGAAGGTGGTAACGGCCCCCGTTACCTCTTGCACCCCTGTGCGACTGCACAGACTGCACCAATGATATGTCCGCCCCTTGCTTCTTTCCATATATCTCTTCAGAAAAATAAGCTACTTGCCTGGATATAAAATGCAAAAAGTCCTGTATACGGAGCAAGAGATCTGCTAATCGGTGCCCTTTCATTTTAAATAAGGAGATATATTTCTGCTCTCGAAGATCGGTAGAAAATGTACGAGACGGGACATGCATTTTTGGATTTAAATAAAAATAAATTACGGAAAAAAGCCAGAATAATCCTGTAGTAATGAAACCACCATTCGGCGAGCTGCGAGCTGCGCATTGTGGGTCCGAAGCATAAGGCTAGTAAGACAAGTTCATAAATAATGAAGTGTAAGTGTCATCACCGAGGTAATTAAGGTCACATATGAGTAAAGTGGTTGATTCAGTAGAGACGGTGACTAAAACGCATTAATAAGACAAAAAGGATAAGGCAGAAGGATATAAGGAGTTGCAGAGAACTGCTATCGTGTTGTGCTAGCCATAGCAGAGCAGTTTATGTGACTTTTACAATGGGATGCACAAATTTGTCTCTAATGCACAATATGCACCAATACACAAACATATAGTCTCACTAATCAACAACAGGGTCAGCAAATGTTGTGGTCCTAATAAACATGCTTATAATACACAAACACTTCCTAATATTTGGACAAAAACTCAATTAAATGGCACACACATTCCATTCAAAATACAATTCTTAAAGGAAATACGACCTAGTGACCTCAATTTCCTGCTACGCCTTCCTCTCATACTAAACTATTTCAATCCCACTGCAGATCCCAATCTAATCAGAGTGTAAAACAATTTGTCAATATTTATGTCTAGTAGCAAAAAAAGATACTTTTGTCACTTGGGGTATGAGTGCGTGGATGTCAAGGATCTGTCATGAGATTTTATTGAAACAATCCCATCTTTAACGCATCAAAACTCACGAGTTCAAGCATTTCAAATCTTTTTCAATTTTTTTTATCCTTTTATCCCTTTTTTCAATTTATGGTAGCAATGACAGCAAAACATGTACCTCAAATACATGAGTATGGTACAGTTGTCATATATGGAGCATTGTATTAAATAGTTTTTCAATAAATTGGGATAACATGAAGCTCTATTCTTGCCTGGGCTATGTGTCCAGTCAATAAAGATTGGTCACACAGTTTTACACCATTTTTCAGGCTTTTAAAAGTTGAGAATTATTTTGATTCTTTGTCCTTTTGCATCAGCATTAACCCTCTTCTAAACGTGGTCAGGAAAGGGATTCACTAAAATTTGGCAGAAGAAAATGGGATAGCTTAAGCAAAAATCGACTCCCGCTTCTTGCTAGCAACAATTTCAGATTGTGGATCATGTGCAGCCCAAAGATGCACCAAATCCATTAGAACCATGCACCACTAAAAGGGGTTGTCCCACGGGAGACATTTATGGATCTCATTCTGAAAATAGAGGCGAAAAGACAAACCTGTCTTCAGAATGACTGTCCCTGAGCCACCATTTCTGGCATCTGACCACCGGTAAGTGGAGATGTGATGGCGGATGCACTGAATCTATCCATTCATTGGTTTGGAATTCTAAGTGCAGCCTGGCAAAGACTTGATCACCAGCCAGAACAATTGATCAGGGTCCTGAAGATAGGCATGGGTTCTGTAAGTGGAAATGATGTCACATCCCCCTGGAAGAATCTGTGGTCATATAATGCATTCTACTGTTTTGTCTAGTTGGTAATTTGCTTTGTTATGTGTTGAAATGCTGATGTTGTCATTTTCTACCCAGCAACCGTTAGTCAGTATGAGACAATATATTGTATCCAACAAAAGAAAGCAGGTTCGGCACTGCTGCACCACCACTACCCCTGCGTTGTGCAAAGAGGTACGAATCACACACACATGTTCAACGCCAGGAACCCTCATGGAACGGGTGCTCTATCTTTGAAAACAGACAGATCCAATGTGCATATAGAAAAGGAATAGAGGATGGCACTCACCGTTCCAATATAGAAAACTTTATTAAAGGATAAAAATAATCGGCACATGACGATGATTTTTATCCTTTAAGACAATATATTGTGTTGTGGGTGTTGTTGCTTTGGTGCTTTGCAGGTTTCAGAAGGCAGATGAGGGGGAAATGTAAGGAAGTTGAGATGCTGTCACATCTGAGCGATATCACTAAATTTACCACAAATTCACTCCTGAGACATTGTAACACTAATGAGTCACATGACAGCGGGGAGGGAAAATAGCTAAGGCTAGTTTCACACTAACGTATGGAGGAGCTTCCTCCGTGAAGTTCTGCCCACTGCCGCACCTCCTCCAGTCAGCTCCGCCTACATCCGCATGCGGCTTGCGTACCCTATCTTTAACATTGGGTACGCAGGCCGTGTGGATGTATGCGGATGCCTCCGCTTGCGTCGTTTTGACGATGCGGCGACCGCATTAAAATTCCAACTTGTTGCGTTCGACACGGTTCCCCGCATCATCAGAATGACGCATGCGGAGGCATCTGCATACATCTGCATGGCCTGCGTACCCAATGTTAAAGATAGGGTACGCAGGCCACATGCGGACATAGGCGGAGCTGACTGGAGGAGGTGTGACAGTAGGCAGAGCTTCACGGAGGAAGTCCACATCCCTCCGCAGCTCCTCCACGTGCAAATGTGAAACCAGCCTAATTGGGCACAATTTGGCCATTTTGACTTAGGGGTGCACTCACTTTTGTGGCCAATGGTTCCGACTTTAATGGCTGTGTGTTGAGATGTTTTAGAGAGCACACCAAGTTTATACTGTTATACAAGCTTTTCACTGACTACTTCACATTGTATCAAAGTGCTATATCTTCAGCAATATGTGAGGTGTGTACTCACTTTTTGTGATATACTGTACATTTGACACACTGTAATTTAAGAGCTATTCCCAGATTATACACCAGACATAGGCCTCTGACACTTTTTGCGATGAGTCTTACATGGTGCCCATCCAAACTTAGTCTCATAAGGTCCTCCAATGGCTATTTATCCTTCTACAGCCAAAGGACAGGTTCTATCATGCATATACATGTCCTAGAGTTTATTGGTAAAGGTCTTCCACAAAACAGTGATCCAACACATTGTATATGACAAACGTTAATCCAGCCTTCAAGGCTATAATTGTTGCAATCAGTAGCTGGCAGGACATTGTTGTAGAGTGGAGCTGTGACCGCTTAGGTCTGCACTCAACTTTTGCTTTATTCTATGACTTCATGGCAATTAGAAGACCACTTATTCATTTACTTTATATTCTAGCTGTGTAGCGCATAATACTATTGCTGTTCTATGGTTATTACTTACAATGTCCTAAGGGAAAGGGAACAGCTTTTCTGTTATAGCACAAGGGATGAAGTTCCTTGACCTTTTTTATTATTATAAGATGCTGTAAAGCAAAACTGGAAATATTCTGTTATTCTGTATTCAGTGTGTGGCGGTGTTGTCCAACCTCGATCTCCATGTCTGTCTGGACTCTTGTGGGGAACAACAAGGTCTGTAGAGCATCAAACCATCAGTGAAAGCATGAGAATAATTAGAATGAAACACAGGCACAGGTTCATCATGGCTATAGGTACAGCCTAAGGCCGGGTTCACATGAACGTATACAAAAGCATCCATTTTTTATTGTCCAGTAAAAATTAAAGTCTTTGTTTTTTATACTTATGCCCATTTTTTGTATCGATATTGCACAAATATGTCCGCTTTTTATGTCCATTTGATATATTTGTTTTGATATACAGTTTTTACATGAACAGCCTAATAAGTAATAAAGGTCAAATACAGTTTCCTATCTTATTAATAGTAATGGATCTGTGTAAAGCACACATCATACAGAAGGTACTCTGTATATGATCCATTTTTTTGCTTTCCTTTAGTTTATAATGGATGAGTCAGATCTTGAATACAGATCCATGTAGCGTATGCTGTGATTTTTTTACATGCAGATTATCAGTCCGTGTGTAAAAATGTTCATTTTGCACGGCTGCCGCTAAGCCCCACCCCCTGCCATGCCTCCGCCGGTAGCTCCGCCTCCGGGTGCATAACGCTGCATGCGTCATGCGTCCCCTATCTTTATCACTGAGGACGCAGGCCGTGCGCAGTATGCGTTTGGCGGCGCCTGCGTCCTTTTGACGGTGCCCCGAGCGCAACCAAATTGCAACAGGTTGCGTTTGGCGCTGGTTGACGCACCGTCAAAAGGACGCAAGCGCCGCCAAAACACATACTGCGCACGGCCTGGGTCCTCAGTGATAAAGATAGGGGAAGCATGACGCATGCAGCGTCATGCACCCGGAGGCGGAGCTACCGGCAAAGGCACGACAGGGGCGGGGCTTAGCGGCGGCCATGCGCAGGCCGATGCTGCGGCCTTTAACGCAAATCTGAAACCGGCCTAAGGTGACATATATCATGGAGGTGGTTGTCCTGTGTGATGTAAACCCGGTGTAATGCTCTAGTGCACATAGTACTAAGAGGCTTGTTTTGTGCATCTGGGTCAGGTTTAGAGTTTTTGTGTTGCCTCATGATGCACCCAACTGAGTAGCATTCCCACCATATGAACAAGCGGAATGATTTACATTGGGCTTGTGCTTTCTGTATGGTACCTCTTTTGCAAATAGACTTAACACAGCGTGTCCACATTGGACATTACCTTTCTGAATCCTGCTCATATAGGTACCATACACATGGCCAGGTTTTAAACACATTAGTTTGGAACTGCTCTGATATGGGTATACCTTCGTGGTTTGGTAGAGCGGATTAGTATACATTTTTTGCAAAAAATATATCAACCAAATACCCTGTTTTGTTATCATCTTTTTACTAGCACTTGCTGTTTACTGTTACTTTTTTTACAGCAGAGTATTTTTACATGTTATACAGTGTTTTTCTGTGTTTCAGGTTTAGAGGCAGCCTGAGAGATGGGAAGGTCTGGCTGCTCACGTACCCCAACTGTTTATTTTCCTTGGCTTGTGACATGGTTTATAAAGCTCCAATAAACCAGCCTGGACATTTAAATGGAAACAGTTTTTGTGTTGCCTCATGACGCACCCAACTGAGTAGCATTCCCACAATATGAACAAGCGGAACGATTTACATTGGGCTTGTATGGTACCTGTTTTGCAATTAGACTAAACATGGATGTTTAATACACTCATCCGAATGAGCCCTAATGCCAGTTTCACACATCAGATTTTTGTTGTTTTTTTTTTCACGTGTGCTCTCTGGTGACATGTTCTACTATGACCCGTGTTGTAGATCAAACTTCAAGGCAGTAGTCCAGTAATCTGAAAGCACATGGATGTCATTTGTGTGCAGTCCGCATTTTACTGTATGATAGGTTGGAGACACTAAGATTTTTTTTTTCATATGTGAAAAACAGATGCAATATGGATTGTAAAAACTGACACACAGACCAAAAATGGATTCAGCCCACTGAAAAGCTGAGACCGTTCTTCATGTATTAGGAGAAAAAAAGGATATTTGAAACCGGTCTTTTTTCTCCAGCTTGTGTTTCTATAATAGACAGTAAAGTGCTATGGTAGTATCCTGCTAGGAATATTAATTGACAGCTCGATTCAGAGGTAATCAGTAAATGGTTGCTGTAATCCTCTATCCAAGTTCAGCATTGGACACTCTCTCCCCTTCTTCTTTGGAGACCTCTCCTATCTACATGATTTTGTTTGACCTGCATGCCGCATTGATCCTTTTACTTAGGCTGGGAAGGGTCAGATACAGGAGTTTGGTTCACCGCAGAAAGTATGTACGTGCAGGGCATAATGTCTCCTAATTTATGTGACACCTCCTCAGGATTTATTGTGTTGCCTATTGTAACCTCTATATGGAGCGCCCAGCGGAGCCGGGGGTTACTCGGTACCAGGCCATTCAGGCTCTTTCAAAGGGGAATTGTGTCACGGTGGTGATGGTGACCCAGTCCGTGGCCCTGGGGGTCCAATGTCAATGATGGAAGTTCAGATGTAGGGGGAAGATGGTAGGAAAATTAATTAGGAAAAGGGGATTTGTGACGCTACCTGTGGTATTCGGCAATGCGGGTGTTAAGCCGACGCTGCTCTGCAGATCCTCTGGGACGGTGTTAGTGCAGCCGGGATGGCAAAGCTCTCCACAGGTAGAGCTGTGTCCCAGGGCAGTTGAGCCGGTGATGGTGATGGTGAGTGCGGTGTATGGCAGGAGAGATGTAAAAAGACAAAGGACACAGTTGGGTGCAGTTTCTGGATTTTTACTCACAAGTTTCTTGTTACTTGATGACCTGCTTGGTACTGTGTCATCCGGGTGAGGGGTCCAGCCAACTCCCAGGTAGATTGGGTTCACCTTTTCAGGACTCCTCCTTGTGTTAACCTTTCTAGGCCGTCTCTCTGCACTGTTCACTCCTCTCTCTCCTGCCCTGCGCCTTCGCACACAGTGTCCCCAAGCCGGCAGCCACGGATCTCACCGGGCGACAGGGGTCAGGCCCCGGGATCCTTTACAGCCACCTTTGCTAGGAATGTGTACGGTTGTGGCCGAGGTACTTAAAGTCACCTCAGCCTCCGGCTTTCTAGCTGAGCCCTGTAGTACTCCACTAGTTTGAGGGGCCGGCTTCCTCACTGCGACCTGGTCCTCCCTTTCAGGATGCGGGTCCCACGGTTGGCTTAACGCACGATCCGTGCCCCAAAGACCCCTTCTCTTCTCTCAGGAGCTTCCCTCTGGATGATTCTCTCACTGACTGACTACTCTCTGGAAAGATCTATTTACCTCAGAGCTAACTCCTCCCACCAACTGTCACCTTCCTCAATCTGACTGGATGCCTAGCTGTCACTCCACTTCTAAGCTCCTTCCACTCTACCTATTATTCTCATCTGCCTCCCAACACCCTTTCCTGGCCAGTCTGGTGTGTATTGGGTGCAAGTGATAGGAGTCCTGTGTGGTGTTTCCTCCTTACCTGAGTGTGGGATACCACACCTCTGGATGAGGTGCAGTACCTCTGTGGTGACCGGAACCTCAGGGGCACCACATATATATGTGTGTGATATATAATAACCCACTGGAGAGATGAGGTACACACCATTGATATAGGGTCTGACAAGTGGCAAGCAGGTTGATTGCGTGGTAAGCCATTTTTTGTGCAGCACCTGCTGGTTATCTGTTCATTGAGGTGCAAACATTTAAAGACCGGGGCAAGGGTTTGAAGAGGACACTTTATGCTGTCTTTTTTGAGACGGTCCATTACCTGCTATACTGTGGTCTTGGTTGTATACCTTATCGTGGGGTTTGCACACAGACTGGCTAAATATCTGTGCCTACTGCCAAGTGTTACTGTGTACAGATAATGTTAGGTATTGTTTACTTAGGATCCCAACAATTGATATATATTTTTAGGCTTAATATAAGGACTGAGGGTCCTAGAGAAGTCTCTTATAGACTATTCGGTTGGTGTGCACTCCACTGTGTTTGGGTTGTTTTGTTCCAGCACGTTGCACTTTAGCATATTTTTGTATTTTTTTAAACATACCCATTAAAAGTGATATTTTATTCCAATACGCTGTTAATACTACATTCACCTTGGATATAACCATCTGCTACATTAATACTTCAATAGCACCTTGCACTCTAATAAGATCAGTCACTTGTTCTCCCTTGTTTCTTCTAGCATCCATACATTTATATCGTTTCTTGAACTCTCTTCATTTGGTGTCATATCATAGTTACATCCAACATGGCCACACTCATGTGACTCCATAAAAATGGCCACCACTGTGCACATACACTCTGCTGTAACATGCCTTATGGTCTATCCTGGCCATCATTAACGAGCGTCGATATGACGGAGGCAGGTGAGTGCTGAATCTGAATGGCATGGACCATAGCAACCATGTGCTTAATTAAATGGCAGGTATATTTGGGGGTATATATACAGTACATATTTCAAAAACTGACCGTCACATCCAAGCATAAAGACTGTGTGAACAGGTGCTTAACCTAGAGTCACCAACTCATATACTTTCTAGCAAAAAAGGAAGCATACTGTAGCGCCATAACATGCAAATATGAAAAATGAATTGTATTAATGCATTAGAAATATGAAAAATTAAGAAAGTTTAGCGTATAAAATGGCCAAGTTAAGACTGAAGTCTCCATCTGAATGGGAACCTATGAAAAATCCTCTGTTTAGACTGAAGTCTATATCTCTGTGGAGGGGAAGTGGCCCTGCTTTGATTAAAAACACCTGCGGCTAACAGGTGGAGTGCTCAGTCAGAAAGTAAATGAATACAAATTTCAAAAACTGACCATCAATTTTTCATATTTCTAATCAAAACAGGGCCACTTATGGCGTTATATACAGTACATGACCGGACTACAATGTGATGGTACCTCCCCTTGAGAAAGCACACGCGAAATGCACATTGGGGCAGTCTGGTGGGTTCATCAAGTCTCCTGTGGCAACGGTTAACCAATATATACTGAGCAGCTACATGGCAATTTTTGCAAGTGCTGTCACTTTAACTCTGCTACCTTCTGACACCATTCTTCCTATTCTCATATACTCATATGGGGAGCTGGCTGTAATGGTGATTGTCAGTATGTGCGACTATATATATATTGCATTGGAGTTTGATGCTTTTCCACACCTATTATTTTTCTCCTTGTCAACCTTACTTACATCCTTATTTGATGATGAATATTTAATCATTTGAACAGGTGGCTCATTGGTTAGCACTGCAGCCTTGCAGCGCTGGGGGCCTGGGTTCAAATCCCACCAAGGACAAAATCTGCATGGATCTTGTATGTTCTCCCTGTGTTTACGTGGGTTTCCTCCAGGTTCTCTGGTTTCCTCCCACATTCCAAAGACATAATGATTGTTAGCCCCTTTGGGGACAGAGATGATAGTCTATGTAAAGCACTGCCGAATATGATAGCGCTACATAAGCGAAGAATAATAATGAAAAGGTCATTTTATCCTATTCCTTTGTTTGGTGTTATCTGTTTACTCCATTTTTTCTCTGTTTTTCTGGTTCATTAATATATTGGCTCATTTGTTGCAGGCTGCCCAGAGTCAATGACAAACTGTCCTTTGTGGGTGGTATATGGTCTAGGTCCTCTGTCTCCCCCAGCAACACTTAAATGATACCCGTGAGCAGCTAGGAGTGCTACCATGCTAGAAAAATGGTTCCTCAATGCCTCCTCCTCCTCATCCTCCAATACTGTCCCTTTGTTGGACCCTTGCGTACCAGGCAACTGTGGGCACAGGAAAACTCCCTCTGAGCCTTAGACAGACCCCTCTAGTCTTCATTCCAGCTAGCAGCTTGGAGATGCAGATTCAGTGATATAACCATTGGTATGGCCATATCTTCAAAGTGTCCAAGAAGATATTTTTTCAACCAGCAAAGTCAGATCTTTAGGACTTCTAGGACTGTTAGCAACTTGCATGTCATAAACATACTACCGTGGCCTGCAGCGTCTCCAGATTTGTGTGCCATCAAGCACATCTGGGATGTCATTGGTCAGCAATTACAAAATGAGCTGCCAGCTGTGGACTTTGATGATTGGAATGCCCAAGTGTTTCAGTCTGGCAGAACATTCCTCAGTCAACCATTAATGAATGGATGTCTGTGTGTGTCTCACATACTTGAAATTGAATAAATTGAGATGTTTTGATAATTTTGTTTCCATTTTTTCGTCATTTGCAAATCAGTAACATGTCTATCAATCCTGTGATTTCCATAATTCCTTGACTTTTCCTTCCGGGATTTGCAAATTCAGTGTTTTCAGTCTTTTGAAAGTTTTTCTTTTGCTTCAGGTTTTCAAAAATGCCTGTTGGGAGAAAAAGTGCATGTGACTTTTTAAAGTGTCTACTGATGGAAAATTCTCCAAACTAGGCATTGTCCTATCAAAAGACAGCAAAATAAAACTGTTTCTGGAAGAAAAAAAACTGTGCAAAGGAGAGTTTCCTTATGTGGTTTTCACTAGAAAACTTATTTTGTGCATATGCTCTTAAGTTACTTCTTAGGCTAGTTTCACACTAGCGTTACCGGGCGCAGCGCACGGCCGCCACTAAGCTCCACACCGGTCACGCCTCCTCCAGTCAGCGCCTCCTCTGATCGCATGACGCTGCATGCGATCAGTGTACCTTATATTTAGCGTTGGGTACGCTGGTCGTGCGCTGGTACACTGTTGCCGGCGCTGCGCCGAGCACACAAAAATGCAACACAGTGCGTTTTTGTGCGCTCGGCACGGCGCCAAAAGGGCGCAAGTGCTGGCAAAATCATACCAGCGCATGACCAGCATACCCAATGCTAAATATAGGGTACGCTGATCGCATGCAGCGTCATGCGATCAGAGGAGGAGCTGACCGGAGGAGGCGTGGCCAGGGGCAGAGCTTAGCGGCGGCCCCTGCGCTGCGCCTCAGAACGCTAGTCTGAAAGTAGCCTTATGTCCTGATTTTTTTTTTGTAAACCGGAGACAGATGGATTTATCTCTTCTCCAAACTTTGCAATAATTCATGCTGATAGTTTTCCATAGTAAAAGAATGCTTTCCAAACTATTTGTATACTCTAACGATTCAATTACTACAGAACAAAGACTACTACAAATTGTATGTACTGTGTATGGTATACATTATGTGACATTAGGGTTTAGGGCCCGTTCTTAGACACAAATCTGCAATCATACTATAAAATTATTATTTACGTATATGCCCTTGGTAGGTCGCGTAAAACACGGGCCGAAATTTTGCTAAACTAGATGTCCATTGGGCTTCTAAACGTATGACTTTGTCTGAATTGTATACATGACATATAATGTCACCACTAATGGATAGCTCACCCTATATGCATTTAGCTGGAAGTTTCAGTGGGTAGACAGATGTAATCATATCACATCTTACAGTGATTCTGAAAGCCAGGCAAAATGAAAAGTATAAAATCACTTTCATGGAAAAAACAATACTCATTTATTTCCCATGGGGTATAGGGATTGTTTTGTACTTATTGGCTCTTATAAGAAATCTTCCCTTGTGGATATTGCTGTATTTTGTCCAAATGCCCTCTGCTACTAGGAAGAGGGTCCTTGAATGTAAATGTCAAGCAACTTCAAGCAAATAAACCTGTACGTCCTCGTGGTTGAATTCCAATTGAATGTGTGGTTCCTGCAGGGTTGTAATTAAAGGGAAAAAAAATCAACTTTCTACAACTTTAAGAAAAGGATTTACCCAGAGAATCACCTGTTTCCTTTGACCTTCCAGCTGTTTCCCTTTTTCCTCTCCAAAGTCATTGCCATTTATTATTTTTGCTTTTAGACCATTGTGCTTAACAGCTCAGGCGTCTCTGATAATGCCATGTTCTCTGTACAAAGAACCACAGCGAAAAACAAAATCAAATTCATTTTAAAGAACTTTCTCTATTTTTACAGGACGGCTATAATTCTAACACACTCGCAATGAATAATTCTATATATTATTCTTACAGAAACACTGCTCTGATATGTAATCTAAAACCTCTCTATGTTATTTTGTAGACAGCTCCAATTTAAACTACTTTTTTTCCGCCGATGTTTGATCGAAGTGAGATCTGGGGAATTTGGTGCACAAGTCAACACCTAGAACGCTTTAAGAAGCCCCTCAAACCATTCCTAAACATTTTATGCACTATGACAAGGCACATGATTCTGCTAAAATAGGGCACTACCATTGATGGAAAAACGTTGCCAGGAACAGGTTACTTAGTGTGTACAACAGGGAATAGGTGTCAAAGCAACAACCACATGAATGCCAGGACCCCAGGTTTCCCAGCAGAATATAGCCTAGAGCAGGGGTGGGCAATTCATTTTCCAAAGGGGCTACATCAGGGACCGTGACTATTCTAGTGGGCGGAACCAACCTGCCAAACTTAATTCTGCTTATCATTATTTTATATTTTTATCACTTAATATAGAGCAGAATTAAGTCTGTTGCGCAGCAGCTATTGCTTATACATGTTACGATATGGCTTATTATAGCATGTATTCTTACCAGTAGCAGCTAATCAAAACCATTCAGTTTACTGCTTTTTATAAAATATAAATATAGCAAATCATATTGCTATTATGATTCAGCCTTAAAGGGAATCTGCCAACAGGTTTTTGCTATCTCATATGAGAGCATCATGATGTAGGCAAAGAGACCCTGAATCCAGTGATGTATCACTTAGCTTAATGGGTGCAGCCGTTCTGACACAATCAGAGGTTTTAGATTCAGTTCAGCAGAGCTGAGAAAGTTAAACCCGCCCACACCAGATTCTTTCTACAGGCAGTGAGGTGCTTATCACTGATGGGGCGGAGTCGGACCAGGTCTTACAACCAGCTAGTCACAGCAATGTTAATTACAAGATGATTAAACCTTCAGTCTAAGTAAACAACATCACTCAGCTGGGCATGTGACAGATTGTTGAGTTCACTGCTTTATCTACAACATCATGCTGTCCTCGGATTACATAGCAATAACCTGCTGACAGATTCCATTTAAGTATACTTAATAAATATAAATGTACGGTGATCAACAGCTCCTGCCACACAGTATAATGTCCGCACAGCCTCACACACAGTATGATCCCTTCACAGCTCCACAAACACAGCAAAATGCCACCACAGCCATCACAGTATAATGGCATCACATATAAGTACTGTGCAATGTTCCCACAACCCCTCATATTTCATTGTGGCCTCCCACACAAGTATGGTGTACCATCAGTCCCTTCCACAGTATGATGTCCCAGCACACACAGGTATGATGCCCCTGCAGCCCATCACTCATAATGATGCCCCACAGCCCATCACACAGTATTCAGTCTACACACAAGTAAGATGTCCCCACAGCCCCTCATATAGTATATATTATGTTCCCCCACACAAATATGATGTCCCCACAACACTTTACACAGTATATGCCTCCAGACATGTATGATGTCCCCACAGTCCCTCAAAGAGTATTATATTCCCCCACACAATTATGATGTCCCCACAGCCCCTTACACAGTATGATGTCCCCAGAAAGCCTCATACAGTATGATGTCCCCACAATGCCTCATACAGTATGATGTCCCCAGAAAGCCTCATACAGTCTGATGTCCCCACAATGCCTCATACAGTATGATGTCCCCATGGCCCTTCACACAGTATGATGTCCCCATGGCCCTTCATACAGTATGATGTCCCCACGGCCCCTCACACAGGATTATGGCCTTTCATACAAGATGTTGCTACAGCCCTGCAAACCTCCCCCAAAACAAGTACTGACCTGCAAGTAAAATGAAAAAACTACGATTACTCACCTCACCCCCATTCCCTTTCATGCACTAGTCTGCTGTGTGCACCATTTGTGCTGAATCTCCATAAATTGAGCGCGATCTGGTGACACACGAAGAGCAGACACTGAGTCACATAGGCTGAATAATAAAACAGGGAGCTGGAGGCTTTCTGATCCATCATTATATTCACCAGTATCTATATCCTGCACATGCAGATACCAGTGAAAGTGAGACGTCAGGCAGGGAGAACCACGTCATGTGAGGCACCACAGTATCCAGCCCTTTTGCTGTCCTAGTCTACGGGCCACACTGGAGCAGCCATGGAGCCACTGGCTGTCCTTAGCCCAAGTCTACCCTAGAGATTTAAGCTGATGCTCTCATCATGTCTACCATAGGTGTTTTTGTCTGTAGACTAGAGTTAACATGGGACCTCTGACCCGTCTGCAACTATACAGCCATAATATACAGCAAACACATAGGCACTGTGGGTTTTTCCATTTCGCTATGAAATTCAACAAATTATGCTACTGTAGTTCTTCTGTGGGATCAGACCAAATAGGTTAGGCGTCACTCCGCACAAGCATCAATGAACACTGGACTCCCATTACCCTGATATGATGAGTTTTGGTAGGTACTAAGCTTCGCAAGCAGCAGATAAACCATAAAACCTGCGATTTTGGAGATAATCTTACCCAGTCATCTAGTCAACACGATTTTGCCCTTATTCAAAGTTTCTCAGATCCTTGAGAGGGTATACTATATGTTGGTCAATCTGTAGTTGGCAAAGAAGAATGAATTTTTGGCAAAAACACAGGTTTGTGATAAAAAAAAATAATTGCAGGAAGCAATAAGGCATGCCAATGCAGCACTAGCCATCGGATATATTAATCAGATTCAATACAAATATTTTTTACATTGAATATTGATGTGTTATACAGATGAAATCTATATTCTGCATTGCATTACCCTGCCGGCTTCAGACACACTAGATAGTTAACCTGTGGAAATGTCATCTGGGCACAGTCTGCCAGTTTTGTTACCTGTAATCAGGATTGATCACTAGTTGTCACATAAATGCCAATATCCAATGCTTGATCTTCAGGGCAGCCATAGAGTTTACCTATAAATTTGGTACTGTTAGCATAATGCTACTTATGTGATTGGAAAATTGATGAAATGTTATAATCTCAAATCTAAATAAATCCTGTGGTCAGTATAAACTCCTAAATAACGTACTAAAGTCTCATCCGTGCATTGAAGGGATCTAAAAGGTGCTAAATTACAAGACTTTATGGATTATCAAAGGGAAACTTTCATGCGAAAAAATGTTATTTACCTGCAGATTAAGTCATGTGTCCGCCATACTGAATTGCATGCTAATGGGAGGAAATTAACTTTATTCCTCCCAGGAGCCTCCAGCTTTGAGTCACCACATGGCTTCAGTGACCACTCAGTACATAGTGAGCTATGGCTGTATCCACACCCCGATACTGACTGACAGCCGGCTCTGCAGTGTATCAGTCCAGAGCTAGCTTTAAGTCAGTGCCGTGGGGCGTGGTAGCATTTGTTACTCACTATATGCTGAGTGGTGACTGAAGCCACGTTGGCCGCACCTCTGAGACTGAAAGTCGGAGGCTCAGAGGTTAAATAGAGTTCACTACCTCCGGGCAGCTGGGCTGTCAGTGTGGTGGCCGTACTGCTTCAGAATGCTATTAACCTACAGATTAATCCCAAATAAGTTATTGTAATAGCTTTTTTCACATGACAGGTTCCCTACGAATTGACATAGAAAAATATTTAACATTTTGTTATGAGATTAGACTGTAGATTGTGCTGGACTCTCAGAATTTATAGATATTTGGAAACTGGTTTCAGATAATTTTACAGTTGATATATAAATGTTTGTGCTTTTAAGCTATTAAATGTAATTTCTTAATATGATTGATTTGAGTAACATCAGTTTAACATATTGGCATACATCCGAGTATATAATGTGATGTCTAGATCAGCCATGGATATTATGCACTCATACAGGGGTAAAGGGAGTAAGGAAGACTAACTATAGAGAGACGATGCAACTACTCCAAACTGGTCCCTGCACAGACTAGTCAATCCCTAGCGACACAACTAAAACCATCAATTCAGACCTGACTCTCTAAAAGGCCGTCAAGGGGGTTTCTCATGTCTTTTGAGGTACAAGAGGAGAGACCGCAACACAATGCCAAAAAGGGGTGAGAAAGGTGTGCAGGTGTACACAAAGACCCAGGGAGAGAAACTTAAAGCATGTTCATAAAAGGGGAGAGAGAGAATAGTAAGGACTAGGAGAACCAACAAATAAATGAATGTAAGGATTGAGGATTGGGGCATGCTGCCCACTTTCCCCTCTTGAAGAAACAAGTAGTTTTATTGTTGTAGTGTGTTCAGTGTGATAAGTGTTAATGATATGTAATGTGGACTGTGTTCTGTAATGTGAATTGTGATGTGCGTTGGCAATGTCAGTAATATGTGTAGATAGGGACAGTAAGAGTTAACGCTTGGGACGAGTCCACAGTGTGAGGAGCTAGTGTAAAGTAAAGTGACTTTTTACTGTTAGGAAGACAGGGCCTGGAGTGCTTAATGAACTGACCAAAAGGTCCAAGGTGAACAGTAGCACAATCAAAGGTAACTCTAAATAAGAGGAGACCAAAGAGAAGGGATAGCAACGTGAGATCCTTAGAATAAGTGACAGATAGAGAGAGTGGATTTCCTGAGATGGGTGCTAGGAGAGGAAGCCTAACCACAAGAACAAAATCTTAAAACACTGTAATGTAATAGGAATAAAAGGATTGAGTATGAGGGACTAATGAAAGTTCTCAAGCTGGAGTTTCAAGGCACCAGCAGTTGAAACATGATGCAGAACTGCAGAACAAGTAAAGGACACTTGTTGATCAGGACTGTAGTGTTAAAGCTGGGTTGTGTTGAAGCAGGGACAAACAGCGGACATAGAGATCCCTGGAGTATACTACTAAGGAAGGAATCTGTGTAAAAAATCCTTCAAGTTGTGAAAGAAATGATCATAAGACAGTGTGCCCACTATCCCTTGTATATAAACCTTATCAAGTTACCGTTCGTTAAAGAGTTTATTTTTGAATGATGGCTTCCCTCATGGGACTGTGAAACATCTGGTCTCGGCAAACCCACAACAATAGCTACAAATTTTCACGCACAGACAGGACCTCCACATTCATGTAATGTGCTGGGGCTACACAGACAAGTGTCTCGCCCATGGCTATCACCCTGTGCCACATTACATAACCTCCCAGAAACCTAACAAATGTAATAGGAAAAGGTGCTGGGAAGTAGAAAAACAGACACGATAAAGGGTTGAAACTTCTTAGCACAAATTCACCTTGAAGTATAGCCAGCAATGAAGTACAATGAAGAGATAATATACTGCTCAAAAATAAAGGGAACACTTAAACAATGTACAAGGATGTGTTCCCTTTATTTTTTTGAGCAATATATATAAAGCCCCATCAAGAACATAACAGGACAAGCCAAAATGAGAAAATGGAAAACACCTGGAGAGGAGCAAACCTAGAAGGGAGAATAAAAACAATAGGAACAATCAGCATTTCGACAAGGTAAAAAAGCAATAGCTTAACAGACAAAAAAAAACGACCACAAAGAAACAGGTCACCGGATAGAATCCCCAAACCAGGCCATGACAGTGAGCTTCCTAAATTAAACTGAACAGTTTCATACATGTTGTATGTGTGAAACTGGACTAAATATGATCTATGTGCAACTCTATAGATTCTGTTGGTGTTATATATAGGTACATAGACTGTGATACATCTACAGTGCATAAATCTTGGATTCTAGTGTGTTTCCCTGCTTTTCAGTGACACATTCAGTCATTCAGTCACAAGTAAAGATGGGCGTTTTATTATTATTACTATTCGGGTACGGACTTCACCAGGAAGTTTGTGTTACTGTTCGGGTTCGGCACCCAGAACATCTGGTCTTTCTTGTGCTATCATTTGCATGACAGCGCATGAAACATCGGCGACTCTGATTGGCGGTAAGATCATTGCCGCCAGTCAGAGCGCTGCAGCATGAGCCCACTGCTATGACCAGAGGATAAAAAGTTTACCTACGGTTACAGGTGCAGCTGATAGGACTACTACTCCCATAAGCCTATGGCTCCTGCCACTAATAACAGCAAGAGCAGGTGATGACTGATGGGAATATTCGTTTTACCTTCACAGGAGCCACAACTCTCTAACCAGCGGTAATGGTCTTACCTCCGAATAAAGGCAGTGTTTGTTGTGCTGTCATGCACATGACAGAGTGGCAAACATTGGATGCTTGGGCCCCCATTCATGTGAATGGGGTCTGGGTTTGGGTATTGCTCTGGTACCCGGACCAAAGTTTTTTTAACTGCTCGACCGGACCTGACCATCCCTGTAAATCTTGTTGCAAGCTCTTTCACACCTAACCATCTAATGGCTACTCTGTGTACATTCACATGTATACCATGGCTTCTATGAATGAGCGGATCTTGAAATCCTGTTAATTGAATGCAGCTGACATCTTTTTATTTGCAATTATAGCTGTATATATAAACACTTGTCATTGTGACTTACAAATATTCTCCTTCTCTCCTCAACTTGGTGCAGCCATTTGGGATCACAGCTCTGCAAATCTCTAAAGAACACCAGAATGAGCTTTCATATCTGTATCATATAATTACGTTAAGTCAATACCAAATGTTTTCCTCTGTTCAGTCAAGCTCATTACCTTTTGTGACGCTGGTAAATACATTGCCTAATGTGAGATTTGATCATTATGAAGCGTGTTGCCTCCTTGCAGGTAAAGTTAAAGAACCAATTTGTGTGTGTAACTTCTTCCTTCTGCCAGTCCAACATGGGGGGACCACTCACACACCAAAGATAAGTCTGCTCTACTTAAAAGAACACATTCTTCACCACTTAATCTAAAACCAAAGCAACACAAAAAAAACCCTTTAAAGCCTACCTGGTACACCAACAAAACCACTGTCTTTGACTTACTACAATAGTTATGTGACCTTTTAATTTGCTCAACCACGGTGTGTATTGTGAAGTTCTGCAGTAGTTGAATCATGTATTATGAGGAGTTTAGCAAAAAGAAATATCAGACATTGGTCAGGTGGCCAATCGGTATTCTATGACTGGCAGACCACACCAGACCACATCGGTGAGCCTTCTCCTACCAGCAGAATCCTTTTAATTAGTAGGCTCGGCAACAGCATTGTTTTGAAAAGTAATGCACCAATGAGATTGTGCATACCTACTAATCGGAAGAGGCACCAGCGATGCTTAAGTAATAGGATTTTTGCAGTGCTCTCTAGGGGTGACCACGGACTATCGACATCGCTGATGAACTATGGTCTGTAAGTCTCTTTGCTCAATTCTAATACAATTGTACAGGGTCGGACATATCATTGGTGCCAGCTGTGCAGCCACTAAAGGGACCCAAGAGGTAAGGGGGCCAATTTAAGCCTCCAAAGCAGGAAGAATTTGGCATTATGATGAACTATTGTACTGGAAAGAGCCCATATACTGTTCTTGCACAGGAGCCCTTTTCTGTCTGTGTCCGCCAGTGTTATGATGTTCTGCAGCAGCTATTGTGTGCATTAGATATTCTTCAGTAAATGGGTTAATCTTTGTCCTAATGCACAGAACGAAATCAGGGCAATACTCAACTTCAAAAAAGATGTCCACAACAGTCTATGGTGTTCTTTGATTTTCACTCAGTGGAATGCTATAATAAGATGCCATAAATCAGCATCACATGATTTTACATGGAGTGCACTCAGCAGAGACTTATTAGAAGCAGGGTGATGACTGATTTGGCTGACATTACAACAGCCTGAAGTGTTGTCACTCATCTTCCACATTCTCCAGAGAAACAAGTCAAGTTTTGTAACATATCCCATTCCCATTTTGCAGGATACATATCCTATCCCCATACTGCAGGATACATATCCCGTTCCCATATTGCTTCTAAATACATTCAGGAGTTTGGAAATGTTGGTGATGGTCCCTGATAAAGAAAAATTGCCTTACTGATTTCATCAAGCTCCCATATGAACATATACATTGGCATGTAAAAGTATGGACACCCCTGGTCAAAATTACTGCAATTGTGAACAGTTGAAGATTAAATGATCTCTAAAACGGCTAAAGTTAAAGATGACACATTTCCATTGTATTTTAGGCAAAACAAAACAATATATTGTCATTTTTTACAAATTCCAAAAAGGAAAATGATATGATGCAAAAGGTTGGGCACCCTTGGAGATTTATGTGCTCAGATAACTTTGACCAAGGTTTCAGGTCTTAGCCTGTTAGGGTTATGTCTTGTTAAGTATCATAATTAGGAAAGGTCAGGTGATGTACATTTCCCAGCTTTATAAAAACTCAGACTCCTCTAACTTTGTGCCAATAAATATCAGCCATGGGTTCTTCTAAGCAGCTGCCTAGCACCCTAAAAATGAAAATGGTGGAGGCCCACAAAGCAGGAGAAGGCTACAATAAGATAGCAAAGCATTGTCAAGTTGCCCTTTCCTCGGTTCAAAATGTAATTAAGAAATGGCAGTTAGCACAATCAGTGGGGGTCAAGGTAATGTCTGGAAGACCAAGCAAAATTTCAGTGAGAGCTGCTCGTAGAATTGCTAGAGAGGCAAATCAGAACCCCCGCTTAACTGCAAAATACCTTCAGGAAGATTTAGCAGATTCTGGAGTTGTGGTACATTGTTCTACTGTTCAGAGACACCTGCACAAATATGGTCTTCATGGAAGAGTCATCAGAAGAAAACCTCTCCTGTGTCCTAACTGTAACATATAGCATCAGAAGTATGCAAAAGAACATCTAAACAACACTGATGCATTTTGGCATACCTTTAGAAAGATTTAGCAGACTCTGGATTTGTGGTACATTTCTACTGTTCAAAGACACCTGCATAAATGTGGCCTTCATGGAAGAGTCATAAGAAAACGTCTACTGTGTCCTCACCATAAAATTCAGCTTTAGCAGCATGCAAAACAATGTCTAAACAAGCGTTATGCCCTTTTGAAACAAGTCCTGTAGACCAATGAGGTTAAAGTAGAATTCTTTGGCCACAATAATCAAAGGTACTGTATGTGTGGGGAAAAAAAGGGCACAGAATTTCAGGAAAAAAACATCTTGCCAACCATTAAGCAATGGGGTGGATCAATTATGCTTTATGACTGTGTTGCATCCAAAGGCACAAGGAACATTTCACGGGTAGATGGAAGAATAGATTTGATTCAATTTCAAGAATTTCTTGATGCAAACATAACACCATCTGGAAAATAGCTAAAGTTGAAAACAGGATGGCTTCTACAAATGGATAATTATCCTAAACACACCTCAAAATCTACAATAGACTACCACAAAATGCGCAAGATAAAACTCTTACAATGACCCTCACAGTCCCCAGATCTGAACATCATTGTAAATCTGTGGCTAGACCTCAAAATAGCAGTGCATGCAAGACGACCCAGGAATCTCACGGAACTAAAAGAATTTTCCAAGGAAGAATGGATGAAAATCCCTCAAACAAGAATTGAAAAACTCTTGGCTGGCTACAAAAGGCATTTACAACCTGTGACACTTTAAAAAGGGGGTGCTACTAGTTAGTAACCAAGCAGGTTGCCAAACTTTTGCATCTGCCCATTTTCATTTTTGTAATTTGTAAAATATGATGATATATATATATATATTTTTTTTTTGTTTTGCCTAAGGTACGAAGGAAATATGTCATCTTTTAGGTATTATAGAGATCATTTTATCTTCAACTTGCTTAACTATTCACAAGGGTGCCCAGACTTTTACATGCCACTCCATAGCTAAGAAAATAGCTGACAAAGGGAATTAAAAATCTCTGAGGTGGGTTTCTTATTCATTTTTTAATAAGAAATTATTTTCAGAGTAACTAGCGATGTATATGAACTTGTTACCGATTACCTTGAAATCATTTTTCCATGCTCACTCTGACCTTTGTCTTCTACAAGGATATGATTTTCAATTATGATGATTTCGGGTACTGGAAAATATCAAACCTTAGAGCCTATCTGTAAGCACCCACTTCATCCAATACAGCCCAATGTAAAGCTTATCAGTACAGAAAGGGATGTGATTACAGACCAGACGCGGCTGCTATTTTACGTGGTGAAAGGAGCGATACCGAGCTGTTTAAAGAATAGAGCAGAGATGGGGCATCGGATCCAGCCCTATTATACGCATTCTTTTTAATAATGCACGTTTTATTACTCATCCACAATATATTCACAGACTACAAGAGAACTAATGATTATTTTTACAAAACTACAACTTTTATTTTTTCCATGCAGTAAGAGGACATGCAGGTAGTTTTGTCACATGGATGCACAAATGGAAATCTGCCTCAAGATAGACTTACTGCATACTGCAACTTTCACCTTGAGAAATCAACACTAAAGAATCCGACATTGGAAGACAAGTAAGACTAAGGGCCCCGTCACACATAGCGACGCACCAGCGATCTCGACAACGATATGACCTTGTCAGGATCGCTGGTGTGTCGCTACATGATCGCTGGTGAGCTGCCAAAAAGGCAGATCTCGCCAGCGATCAGCACCAGCGACAAGCGGGTAACAAGCGACGCATGTCGCTTAGTTACCCACTGTGTACCTTAGTTACCAGCACACTGGTGCAGGGAGCTGGTAACCAAGGTACACATCGGGTTTCTAAGCGGCACTTAGAAACCCGATGTGTACCTTGGTTACTAGCTCCCTGCAACAGCGCACTAGTAACTAAGGTACACATCGGGTTTCTGAGAGCTGCACGCCGCTTAGAAACCCTCTGTTTACCTTAGTTACCAGCGCGCTGATCGCTGGTCTCCCGCCTGTCACACACAGCGATGCGTGCTGGCCAGCGGGAGACCAGCGATCAAAAAAATGTCCTGGCCATTCAAGGACGATCAGCAATAACCGGCAGGGGGGCCGGTCGCTGGTCAGTGTCACACACAGCGATCTCGCTGGTGAGATCACTGTTGCGTCACAAAACTTGTGACTCGGCAGCGATCTCGCTAGCGAGATCGCTATGTGTGAAAGGGGCTTAAGATCTCTTTTGAGAAGGATTTCTGTTTACTTTGTCCACATGACAAAACTTCCTGTTCTCGTAAAAATAGCTCAACAGGGAAAACGGCACCATTATCAATTAGTAGGTAATATTTAAGAGTCAATATCCATTATGATACCTATGTATAGGACTGTGGAATGGACTGATTGTTAAATTACATATGAACTTGACACTACATTTTTGATGACCCTCATGGATTTTTTCCATTTTTTAGAAATAAAAGATATCTACTATATAATCGTCTAATTCTGTCTTTCTGTCTCTCTGTTTGTAATGAAAATCCCGCGACTAATCAGCGACAGGTGCAGTCCGGCCGCGAATTGGCGTGGAATTCGAACGACGCACGCCACCCCTACCGTCGGGAGATCTGCGGCGCTAGCCACTGACCTCCCGATGGATGCCGCGGGTCATCTCCTGCCGCATTATTCTTAAATCTTCAAAAATAAACTATATACATATTCTAGAATACCCATTAGAATCGGGCCACCATCTAGTTTTTTTATAAGGGTTGTTTTCCCCTTGGTCTTCTGCTATGCAATACAACATCGGATAGCTCTTGTCCAATTTAAATGCTCATGTGAACGAGCACTTAGTAGCTGAATCTGTCCTGCAAACAGTGTGCTATGTAAAAGCATATGTCACTAACAGCAGCAATTGGGGTAGATCTCACATTTCTTCACTTAACCACTTAGATGAAGCTGTCAATCTCTGACAGCAACATTGAAATGGAGCTGTCGCCATTGTGCCCTGACCCTGATCCCATCAGGCTCCGGCAACATGATTGCAGGGTAACAATTAATGCTGAAGAACCCCATTGTTGCAATTTTGACTCACATGTGAAGCTCAGCCACAGGCTGAACTTCATAGGAGACCATACTTTTTCGTATATGTTGCAATACTTGATTTGGTATTGCAGTATATAGAACAAGTGATCAGACAGTCACAGGTTCAAGTCTAAAAAGTTAGGTAAAAAATTAAAATGTGTGTTTTAATAATCATATTCTGCATATTCCACATTTTCACATGTTCAGTATTTTACCTCAGTATTTTTAAGCCAAAATCAGGAATGGGTGATAAATACAGAAGTGGTGACGTGTTTCTATTATACTTTTCATCTGATTGTTCCGCTCCTGGTTTTGGCTTAAAAATACTGATGTAAAATACTGACCAAATACTGAACGTGTGAAAGTGGCCATAGTGAGATTTATTCCATAGATCTCAACCCATGTCCATTAACAAATAACATTGGTACATGTGCTGTCTGTTACACACATCAACATCAGATGGCCCAAAAATATGTTCATGTGGAAGCATCATGGTAAGGCCACTTTCACACGTTGAGTATTTGGTGAGTTTTTTACCTCAGTATTTGTAAGTCAAAAAAAGGAGTGGAACAGTCAGAGGAAAAGTATAATAGAAACACGTCACCACGTCTGTATTTTTCCCCTACTCTTGGTTTTAGCTTACACATACTAAGGTAAAAAACTCACCAAATACTCATCATCTGTACATGGTCTAACACAGACAAACGTCCCCAAATCAGCAGCCAAAATTTCACTCCTGAGCTGAGCTGCTCTCGTGAGGGCATAACTCCCCCTTCCTTTACTAAGTTTGTATATTGATTTTTTTTTTTTTATTGTGCCTTTATTGTCTTTGGAAAGAAGTGTGTTCATGTTGTGGGTTATGATACACCATTCACATTTTGTATTGCTGAACTGCACAGTTTGGGGATTAGTGGCAGATTCCTAGATAAGAAAAAGAAAGAGTTCGATATAATGAGTATGTACCTCATGTTTTTGAGTCTTAATGGAGTAGTGGTGGAGAGATGTCGCTTAAGGCACCATTACGAAGATAGATGATAATTAGAGATGATTATATATTTTGAAACTGAAGTTAACTATGTTCAGTAAATTTAAAAAAAAGATTGTATTTTTGAATCATAGGTATTCCACGTGCCCTGAAAAGATGCATTTAAAAGCCCAGTTATACTAGTCGATAATCTGTCAGATTCTAATGCAAATGACTCATCGTTTGCGATAATTGGTAATGTGAATAGAGAAACTGAATGATTTGTCCACAAGCACTCATTCATCGTGCATGAAATCATTTAGGAGAGCAAAAAATTCCCATTCATCTTTTGAAGATTGTGTATCGCTAGGGATGAGCGAGTAGTGAAGTATTCGGACTTGCTATACTAGTATACCATAACGCGGGTATTCGGTACGAGTAGCGAGTTCAATGATAGTCAATGGAAAATGGGAGTAATTGTCTGCTGGACCCTACAAAGTGGTCTGGGGGCTGAGGAAAAGGCTAAAAAATGTGTAAATGTTAAAAAAAAATGTATGCTGTAAACAAATGTATATAACATGGGGGCACCTGGTCAGGGGCTGCACGAGTGGTTTTACACCACTGCTTCACTAGAATGTACAAACACTATTTGAAGTCCTGTGGCTTTTTGCTGGCAGAGCGGGACTCGTACGCCACTTACGCAGTGCCAGTGATATATCAGAAGTGCCGTAAGAGCGACGGATGATGGAGGCGATCTTCTGACAGCTAAGTGTGTAAGTGGTGTAAGGAGAGCAATCTGCCCTAGGGGCTCTGTTATGGTTAACGCAGGGAGAAGCCACCCATCATCATCTTCATCACAAGGGATTCACAGTTATAAAGCTTAGACTACTGTCCTTGTTGTACCACTGCCCAATGTGTAGGCAAAGACATAGTGTCTTCAAAACATTAGCCCTAGGGGCTGTATCATGGTTGATGAAGGAAGCAAGACAGGTCTGAAGGGCCAAACAATTATGATGAAGCTAGGACTACTAGCATAGAGGTGGCAGTGCCCAGTGTCCAGGGATAGCCATAGTGTCTCCAAAAATTAGCCCAAGGGGCTGTATCATAGTTGATGAAGGAAGCAAGACAGGTCTGAAGGGCCAAAAAATTATGATGAAGCTAGGACTACTAGCATAGAAGTTGCAGTGCCCTGTGTCCAGGTATAGCCATAGTGTGTCCAAAAATTAGCCCAAGGGGCTGTATCTTAGTTGATGAAGGAAGCAAGACAAGTCTGAAGAGCAAAACAATTATGACGTAGCTAGGACTACTAGCATAGAGGTTGCAGTGCCCAGTGTCCAGGCATAGCCATAGTGTCTACAAAAATTAGCCCAAGGGGCATGATACCATGGTTAATGAAGGAAGAAGGGTCTCACTCTCATCACAAGTGCGTCCGATGGGAAATATTAATTAATGTATTATTGCTTTTAGCTTATTGACCATGAGGTACCTGTGTCAGAAGCAGGTTTTGAAAACATGTGTAAAAAGAAGAAAAGGGGCTTGTATGGAAAGGGATGGACGTGATCACCAATTTTAAAAAAAAAAAAAGTTTTGGGTGACTTTAGGTTGGGATACTGTCATCTGGAGGGCTTAAATACTGTTGCGAAATCCAGTCCTTGTTAAATTTTATCAGAGTCAGCCTGTCTGCATTCTCTGTAGTCAACCGTGTGCATGTATCTGTGCTGATTGCCCTAGCGGCACTGAAAACACGCTCTGACATCACACTAGTAGCAGGGCAGGCCAGCACCTCCAAGGCATAGAAGGAGCGGTCGGACCAACTATGCAGCTTGGATACCCAGTAATTAAACGGTACAGAAGCGTTAGGAAGGATGCAGGTATGGTCACTTAGATAGTCGGTTTATTGAAGATGGCCCAGTTTGTGGACATTTTACCACCACCTCTTTTGGACCTGCTTGGCGCATCTCTCCCCATTAATGCATGCTGTTGCACAGAGCTGGTATCTCTGCTAGCAGTGGTGTCTGAGGGCTGTTGCCATCAAATGATCAACAATGGCCTTCTTGAAGGATTCCATCGTGAAACCCCTTGGTGACTGCAACAGTAGTGAAGGAAATTTGTCCTTGTACATGGGCCTAGAAATGTGGCCAACCAGTATAGGTTGCTATTGAAAATGTGGATTACGCGAGGGTCTTGTCACAGACAGTCAGTTATGAAGTGTGCCATGTGTGTCAAGCTGCAAAGAGGCAAATGTTCTGTGATCCCTGAAGGAGGAACAATACCCATCCTCTCCTCACACTGACTCTCCTCTTCCATCTCCTCTCCAGCCCACCCATACTGAACAGACATGAAGCTGGGGTTGGGATTCCCCTCTGTAGCATGAGGTGTCCCTTGAGTACCACTGAAAAAGAAGTCCTATCCCTCCTCATTTTCATCATCATCTTCATCCCCCAATGTTACCTGATGATATTGGCTGGGCTGGGTAGGATCACCCATTGTGAAATCTTGCTCATACCCAGCTGCTGGACACATAAAAATTCCATGTTTTGATTCTGCAGCGATTTTTTCAGCAGACATAGCATAGGGATGGTTACGCTGATATTAGCCAGATCACCGCTCACAAGCTTGGTGCAGTACTCAAAATTATCAAGCACCTCACAAATATCAGCGATGCACACCCACTAGACAGTTCTTATGTGTCTTGGCTGAGTCTCAGTGTGACGGGCATGTTTAAGCTGGTATTCAGAAAATGCCCTCTGCTGCTCACTTACCCTTGCCAACATATTATATGTTGAGTTCCATTGTGTTGGCAGGTCGCAAATAAGTCTGTGGTTTGGCAAGTTAAATTGCTTTTGAAGCGCTGCAAGATCGGCAACAGCAGTTGAGGAGTGGTGGAAATGGGCGCAAATACGGCGCACCTTCTCAAGTAGGTACGGCAAGTCAGGGTATGTTTTTAGAAATTTCTGCACCACTAGGTTCAGCACGTGAGCCATGCATGGCACATGTACCAGCTTCCCGAGCTTTAAAGCCACCAGGTTACGCCCATTGTCGCAGACAACCAGACCAGGTTGGAGTTGCCGTGGGGAGAGCCACTGATCGCTGTGTTTTTTTATTCCTTGCCACAGCTCTGCTGCAGTGTGTGGTGTTTCACCTAAGCAGATCAGCTTCAGAAGAGCGTTTTGCCACTTTGCTGATGCACTGCTGCACAGCTCCCAACTTGGGAGTGATGTGGAGGGTAATTCAGCATAGGATGATGAGGCGGAGGAGGAGGAGCAAGAGGGGAGACTGGACGTATATGATGAGGCGGAAACCCTGATTGAGGTTGGGCTCGCTATTCTTGGCGTGGGTAGGATATGTGTTGATGGTCCAGTTTGAGACTTTGTCTCACCCGCCACCAGGTTGAGCCAGTGTGCCGTGACAGAGATGTATCATCCCTGGCCACAAGTACTTGTCCACGTGTCTGTTGTAAGATGGACCTTCCCGTGTATGGAGTTGGTGAGAGCACGCTTTCGATTGTTTAAGACGTGCTGGTGTAACGCGGGGACCGCACACTGGGAAAAAATAGTGCCTGCTGGGAAACGAGTATCGTGGGGCAGCCACAGCCAAAAGATCACGGAAAGACTGTGTCCCCACAAGCCTAAACAGCAACATCTCCAATGCTAGCAACATGGCAATGTGAGCGTTCAGTATTTGTGCTTGTGGGTGCGTGGCTTGGTATTTACACCTCCTTTCATACATCTGGGGCACGGACAATTGGACACTTTCCTGGGACAAACAAGTGGATGAGCTTGTTGTGGCCTGTGTCTGTGCAACCGCAGCTTGTGAGCAAAAGGTATGATGATCACTTGCTTCCTACCCAGCAGATTGGAAAGGACATATCACAGGCGACATGGCAGTGGTTTGAACTGCAGTCGCAGACACTGATTTGGTACCCTGTTGTTCAGCCCACCGACTAGGGTGCTTGGCTGCCATGTGTTTCCGCATACTGGTGGTGCTTTGATTGCCTTTTCCCTGGCTTCTGCTCAGCTTCCTATGGCAGATGCTACAGATGACAACATTTGGTTCAGAAGGACTATCAGAAAAAAAATTCCAGACAGTGGCTGAACGCCTTGAATTGGGGCACAGAGGGATTGCCCTTGGCAACAGTCGACACACTTTGCACTCTGCTCAAACCAGTAGCCCTTGGTGTCTTTGTTGGTGCTACGTATCCACCTTCATCCTCTCTGCTGCTGTGCTGGCTATGCGTGCCAACGGTCCAGGTTGGATCGGTGGTCTCATCATCAACCACCTCGTCATCCATGTCACCCTCCTTCCTTGTTGATATTGGTGACTGGCCAGATGGCAACTGTGTGTCATCACCATCAGCCTCCACCTCTTCACCAGGTATATCACGTGGATGAAAGTGCCTTTCTTCTAGCCATGGGATTTCAAATATTTGGCCATCATCAACAGACGATACCCCCTCACGTTCCTCTTCAATGTTGTGCGGTGAGAGGCCAGAGGCAATGCAAGGAAATGGATCAAACAGATCCTCGGAGTGACCAAGGTTGGGTCAAATGTTTCCTGTGGCTTCTTACTGGGTGATGAACTAGGAACAGGTTGAGAATAGGATGACTCAGTGTTATCTGTATGGACAGTAGACTGTTTTGCCATGGATGATTGGGTGCTGCTAGAACATTTCGTTGAGGCCTTATCAGTCATCCAAGACAGTATCTGCTCTTGTTCTTCTGGCTTCCAGACCCGTTTATGTTCCAGACTGGGAAATTTCACCAGGAACCTAGATACATCAACCTTCTTCGGTCTCCCAGACTATGTGCCTTGTTGGGCACCAACGACCCAAGGTCCACACCCCTGTCCCTTCACAACAGCCTTTTTAGGAATTTTGGATTTTTCTGCCATAGTTGCAGATGTTCAGATACAGATATTGAGGAACAAGGAGCAATTAGTGCTTTGTGGAAGGTAGCACTACAGCCTAGTACTGCTTTGTGTTTTATAAACAGCACCGCAGCAGTTGAAAAAAATTGCCCTGAGGTTTAAGGTGAGATTGCGCACCCCAGTCACCACACAAGACAGCGGTGCTGGCTGCGTGTCAGTTGTGCAGTACCGTGCGTGCATCCTATTCGCTGTGAACACAGCACCGCAACAGCACAAAAAAATTGCCCTGAGGTTTAAGGCGAGATTGTGCACCACAGTCACCACACAAGACAGCGGTGCTGCCACTAAAAAAATTGCCTTGAGGTTTAAGGCGAGATTACACACCCTAGTCACCACACAAGACAGCGGTGCTGGCTGCGTGTCAGTTGTGCAGTACCATGCGTGCGTCCTATTTGCTGTGAACACAGCACCGCAACAGCACAAAAAAATTGCCCTGAATGGCGAGATTGCGCACCACAGTCACTACACAAGACAGCGGTACTGGCTGCGTGTCAGTTGTGCAGTACCATGCGTGCATCCTATTCGCTGTGAACACAGCATCGCAACAGCACAAAAAAATTGCCCTGAGGTTTAAGGCGAGAATACGCACCCCAGTCACCACACGAGACAGCGGTGCTGGCTGCGTATCAGTTGTGCAGTACCGTGCGTGCGTCCTATTCGCTGTGAAAACAGCAGCAGCACCGAAACAGCACAAAAAAACTGCCCTGCAGAGGTAAATGTGACCCCAAAAATAGCTGGGAAAACTGTCACTACTCAGTCCCTGACCTTATACTTTCAGCTCTGAAAAGAGCTTTTGGGTTTTACAGAGAATTTCTGGATGATTTGCACAAAAAAACACAACTCTCCCTAGCAGCTGCTCACACTCTCCCTACACTTGCTGTCTTCTGCATGCAATGTGCAAAAAATGGCGGCGGCAGGGCTTAGAGCCAAGCTATGATGACTCATAGCCTATGATGAGGCTGGGCGGCCAGCCAATCATAGTAATGCCGCCCACAACCAAGAAGGCTGCAGCATTACTGTGATTGGCAACTGCTGGGCAGGAAATCCGAGTAGTGTGAGGCGAGTAGTGAAATACTCGCTATGTTCCAAGCACCGTGAGTACCGCATTACTCGCCGAGTAACGAATACCCACGATTTTGCTTGCTCATCCCTATGTATCATAGGGATACAACCAGCAAGAAGGAGGAGTGGAATGATTACTTTTTAACCATTTCATTCATGATCGTCCTGTATAAAGACTTGTCTGACAGTTTGTTAGTCGTGGGTTAGGACTGCATCGTTCATCGTATAAATGATTATCTGCTCGTGTAAACAAATCCACCACCCAGAAGTCTCCTAGGACAATCTCCAATCAATCTCAATATGTTTAATGCAAACAGAGCCATAATGTCAAACTAACTTCACCATAGAAACATATGGTGGTTACCCAGTAGTAACGAACAGCCAAATTAGTAACACAGTGAATCCATAGACCTTTTTATGTTTTTTCTAAATAAATGGTCCATTATTTATCATGCTTAATCATTTTTAATGAGGCAGACCTTTTTTGCAGAACACTGACTCAAGCTGATAGTGTCGTTATCAGAGGTAACATCATCCTGCTGTGACGAACAACGTGTTATATATTCCATAGAGCCCTTTGCTTTTTCTCCACTTCCTTGGAGGCAAAATAAATAATTGTGACCTATGTTTGGTAGTACTACTGCCTGGATAGTTGGTGCCAATGGAAGCAATGGTAAGCTGCTCCTTCATCCATAGCTTTGGTATGGATTTTTTTTCTTTTACACTACCTCTTTTATTGTCATTTCAACTTTTAATTTATTCATACATTCTGCACAACACTATATTTTTCTTCTAATAATCTTCTCAACCTCAATTATTCATCCCTTGCCAAAAGAATAACAAGAAATGCTAGAAAGGTAGATAGTTACATGTAAAGAAATCCAAATGTGGTACCAAGTGGCAGAATAGGGTTTTTTACCCATATTTGCATAAAAAAATTCAACCACTTTCTAAAAAATTACATAAAAGAAATGTTAGGTAGATACTAGAGTTGAGCGAAACGGGTCGAAAAATTTCAAAAGTCGCCGACTTTTGGCAAAGTTGGGTTTCATGAAACGAAACCCGACCCTAGGATGAGGTCGGCCACGAGGTTGGCGACTTACGCGCCAAAGTCGCGTTTCAAAAGTTTGTTTTGCGCTCTTTTTCAGCCAATCAGGATCCACGGACACTGTGGGCAACGTGATGACATAGGCAGGGGTCGCCACCATCTTTCAGAAGGGCATGCAAGTGATTGGTTTGCTTTGGTGGGCATCACAGGGGGTATAAAAGGGCGTGCACGCCGACCGCCATCATACTTCTGCCGATCTTAGCATAGGGAGAGGTTGCTGCTGATTCTGTAGGGAGAGTGTTAGGCAGGGAAGAAGAAATAAAAACTGCTTCTGCTGCTAGCGATTGTGCCTGTACAACACACCAGTCACTGTGTGTGCAGTGCAAGGGGAGGCTATATTGTGGTGTATCAGTGGTGTTGGTTGTTGGGCTGCCTTCTAAGGCTTCCTGACAGCTGCATTGCTCTTTACCCACTGCTCTGCAAACTGCTTTTTTAAAAGCAATCCCAATTTTTTTTTTGTCCTGCTGAGGTACTGAGCGTGCATTTTTTCACACAATACAGCGGTGTACGCTCCTCATACAGTACCGTGTAACGGCTGTTATCACAGCCACAGTGAAGCTATCTGTGTCACTCTGTGAGAATAAGTCGAGGACATGTTCCGTTCTTACAGACCTGCACTCTAGGGAGATTCCTACTCTGCCCAATTCTACATACACCTTGTAGTTTGTGATACACTAGCCAATTTCTGCCTGTGACATAGCGCTGTGATATTCAGTGGGCCTCACACAATCCAAAAGTGTCCAGTGTCCACAAGTGTCTGCAGAAATTCAAAATCTCCCTTATCCTCTAGTCACTTTGGTCACAGCTGTGCCATCGAGCCTGTGACATAGCGCTCAGATATTCAGTGGGCCTCACACAATCCAAAAGTGTCCAGTGTCTGCAGAAATTCAAAATCTCACTTATCCTCTAGTCACTTTGGTCACAGCTGTGCCATCGAGCCTGTGACATAGCGCTCAGATATTCAATGGGCCTCACACAATCCAAAAGTGTCTAGTGTCCACTAGTGTGAGCAGAAATTCAAAATCTCACTTATCCTCTAGTCACTTTGGTCACAGCTGTGCCATCGAGCCTGTGACATAGCGCTTAGATATTCAGTGGGCCTCACACAATCCAATAGTGTCCAGTGTCCACTAGTGTGAGCAGAAATTCAAAATCTCACTTATCCTCTAGTCACTTTGGTCACAGCTGTGCCATCGAGCCTGTGACATAGCGCTCAGATATTCAGTGGGCATCACACAATCCAAAAGTGTCCAGTGTCCACAAGTGTCTGCAGAAATTCAAAATCTCACTTATCCTCTAGTCACTTTGGTCACAGCTGTGCCATCGAGCCTGTGACATAGCGCTCAGTATTCAGTGGGCCTCACACAATCCAAAAGTGTCCAGTGTCCACAAGTGTCTGCAGAAATTCAAAATCTCACTTATCCTCTAGTCACTTTGGTCACAGCTGTGCCATCGAGCCTGTGACATAGCGCTCAGATATTCAGTGGGCCTCACACAATCCAAAAGTGTCCAGTGTCCACAAGTGTCTGCAGAAATTCAAAATCTCACTTATCCTCTAGTCACTTTGGTCACAGCTGTGCCATCGAGCCTGTGACATAGCGCTCAGATATTCAGTGGGCCTCACACAATCCAAAAGTGTCCAGTGTCCACTAGTGTGTGCAGAAATTCAAAATCTCCCTTATCCTCTAGTCACTTTGGTCACAGCTGTGCCATCGAGCCTGTGACATAGCGCTCAGATATTCAGTGGGCCTCACACAATCCAAAAGTGTCCAGTGTCCACTAGTGTGAGCAGAAATTCAAAATCTCCCCTGTCCTATAGACACCTTGTACCTTGTTTTACATTACTATATAGTTTGTTGGATTTTGTCTACATTTCTACCAAAAATGAGGAAGGCTGGTGGAAGAGGCCGTGGAATTGGGCGGGGGTTGGCAGCTGGTAATGATGGTGTTGGCGGTGGATCTGATGGTAGTGGCAAGAGCAAAATAGGACCGAATGCAGGAGGTGTTGAGCCTGCGTCATCGTCTGGCTCCATAAGGCTTCGAAGGCTTAGTTTTCTAGGAGTTGGCAAACCGCTTTTAAAGCCAGAGCATCAGGAAAAAGTTTTGTCTTACATTGCTGACTCAGCCTCCAGCTCTATCGCCTCCTCTTCTTCAGTTGTAAAAAGTAAAAGCACTGAGTCTTCATTGGAGGCTCATGTTCATGAACCACACCTTTCCATGTGTCCTTCACCCCAACCAAGATTGAAGGATGACGCAGGCCATACTACTGATTACTCCATGGAGCTGTTTTCACATACCATGCCTGGATTATCAAGTGAAATGGTGAATTACCCAGGCCAAGATGAATCTGACATGGAGTGCACTGATGCACAGCTGCTGATGGATGATTCTGCTGGTACATTCACTCAGAGCACTACATTGTCCTCGCAGTGTACAGAGCCAGATTCTGACCCTGATGAGACTCAGGTGCCCCTTCCCGCACACTATACCACCATACACGGTGACACAGAGGAAGGTGCACATGACATTGAAGAGGAGGTGATGGATGACCCAGTTGTTGACCCAGATTGGCATCCATTGGGGGAAGAGGGTGCTGCTTCCAATAGCTCAGATGAGGAGCATCCACAGCAGACATCGACATCGCAACAGCTGTTATCTGGCAGGCCCGGAGCACTCCAAAGACAGGTTCCAAAAATCAAAAGAGTTGCTGGACAGCTTGTCCAGAGGGTCAAAAGATCACAGCGTGCTAGGCCGCAAAATGTCTGCCAAAGTAGGAAGAGTGCAGTGTGGCACTTTTTTGAACAAAATCCTCATGATCAGGCCAAGGTTATCTGTAAGAAGTGCGCAAAGACCTTTAGCCGAGGGAAAAATCTGAAAAATTTGAAAACCAGTTGCATGCTTAGACATTTAAACACCATGCACTTGCAAGCGTGGAAACAACACCAAACCTCAAGTGCCACATGTGCAACTGATCACAACGAAGGTAGTCAGCAACGCTACATTGTTTCCCCCACTGTAAGCCCACCGGTTAGCACAGCAGCAAATGTTGAGGTGTCGTTGCAAGGCCACAGCAGTCAGGGAATCCCACTGTTATATCAACGAAAGACTGATTCCAGGCCATCAGAAAGAACACCAACTCCATCACCATCATCAACCCTCTCTCAGTCCGCCCTGTCCACCGCTACTTCCACCATATGCAGCTCTCAAGTCCAGCTCACCCTCCCAGACACTATGAGTAGGTCAAGAAAGTACTCAGTCTCTCATCCGCGTACACTGGGTTTGAACGCCCACATTGCCAAACTAATCTCGTTTGAGATGATGCCCTTTCGGTTGGTGGAAAGCGCAGCTTTCCGCGAACTCATGGCCTATGCAGTACCACGCTATGACCTACCCAGTCGCCACTTCTTCGCTCGCAAAGCCATCCCAGCCCTCCACCATCATGTGAAAGACCGCATTGTCCATGCACTCAAGCAGTCAGTGAGCGGAAAGGTGCACCTCACAACTGATGCATGGTCCAGTCGGCATGGCCAGGGCCGTTACGTGTCCATCACTGCGCACTGGGTTAATGTGGTGGATGCAGGGTCCACAGGGGACAGCGGTGGTGGGACAGTGCTGCCTAGCCCACGGTATAGGAAACAGGCGTTCGACCCTCCTCCTCCTCCTCCTCCAGAAGCGAAAGCTCGTCCACAGAGCGCAGTCGTACGAGCACGCCATCTGCAGCTGCCACTGTTGCACACGAGGTGTCCCCCTATCGAGCAGCTAGTGGAAAGCGTCAGCAGGCTGTGTTGCAGATGATGTGTTTGGGCGACAGACACACCGCCGAGGTGCTGGCCGAGTACTTGAAGCGACAAACTGAGTCATGGCTGGGCAGTGTACATCTTGAGGCAGGCAAGGTAGTTAGTGATAATGGCCGTAATTTTGTGGCAGCCATAGCCCTTTCAAAACTCAGCCACATACCTTGCTTGGCTCACACCTTGAACCTGGTGGGCAGTGCTTCCTCAAAAATTATCCGGAGTTAACAGCCCTGCTCCAGAAGGTGCGAAGGCTGTGCGCGCACATTCGCCGGTCGCCTGTACACTCCGTTCGTATGCAGAAGCTGCAGCGATTGCTCCACCTTCCCAACCACCGCCTCATTATCGACATTGCAACAAGGTGGAACTCCACCCTGCACATGGTGGAGCGGCTGTGCGAGCAGAGGCAGGCCATAATGCATTTGTGGGAGGATACACGGCCAGGCACTTTGAGAGCAGACATGGAGTTGACAGGTGTGCAGTGGTCGAAGCTGAAAGACCTCTGTAAAGTCCTTCAGTGTTTTGAGGAATGCACACGGCTGGTAAGCGCAGACGACGCCATCTTAAGCATGAGCATCCCACTTATGCGTCTGCTCATGCAAACTTTGACGCACCTTAAGGAGCAGGCTTCTGCAGCCAATGTTGATGAGGAGGAAGAGGAGGAGGGAATCCTTGATGACATTCAGCCATTGTCTGCTCAGGGACCTCTCCTGGACGAGGTGGAGGAAGAAGAGGAGGAGGAGGAGGAGGATGATGGGGATGATTACTTAGGGGAGGAGGATGCATCTCGTGGGGCAAGTGAAAATGTTGGCGTGGCAAGGTCTGGGACAGGGTTTGTGCGTGACTGGAGGGATGTGGATTTGCCAGAAAGTGCTCCTCCAACCAGCACTCGCAGTGCATCATTGACACCGGGAACATTGGCCCACATGTCAGATTATGCCTTGCGGATCCTAAAAAGGGACCCCCGCATTGCCAAAATGATGAACGATGACGACTACTGGTTGGCCAGCATCCTGGATCCACGCTATAAAGGCAAATTACAAAACATCATGCCACAGGAGAACCTTGACCTAATATTGGCTAATAAACAAGCAACTCTGGTAAATCGGTTGCTTGAGGCATTCCCAGCACACAGCAGCGGTGATGGTTCTCACACGAGCCGTACGGGCCGGGGGCAGCTTGGCAGAGGTGTTCGTGGTGCACACAGCAGAAGTGGCGTTGGAGACAGGGGTTTCATGACAATGTTGTGGACTGATTTTTCAAGTACCGCTCACACAACTGGTAATACTGCATCGATGGAAAGTGACAGGAGACAGCAGTTGTCAACTATGGTTACAAACTACTTTTCCTCCCATATCGATATTCTCCCACACAGGTCATTCCCCTTTGACTATTGGGCCGCTAAACTGGACACCTGGCCTGAATTGGCACAATATACCTTACAGGAGCTCGCTTGCCCAGCTGCAAGTGTGCTATCGGAAAGAGTCTTCAGTGCAGCTGGATCAATCCTGACAGAAAAAAGGACCCGTCTGTCAACCCAAAATGTGGATGATCTAACCTTCATTAAAATGAACCACGCATGGGTTTCCAAGGATTTTGTCCCACCTTCCCCTGATGACACATAGGGTGACAGAAAAATGGCTTGCTTTGGTCCACCTCTTCCTGGGACTTGACCTATTTCACCTTTTGCATCAGCTGAATGTCCAACATCAACATATGCCACTTTCTAAAACTCCCTAACTGTGCTGCCTCCCCCCCATGGCCGGGGTCACCACCTAGTGCACGACACCGTGCGAGTGCCGTTGCCCTGGACAGGTGGGTAGGCCGACTCTTGGGAGCGGGCACTGGCACAGGGTCCCTCATAGTGCAATCAAGTGTCTCTGACGGTGGTGGTGCACACCCACCGTCAGACACACCGCCGTACTATGAGGGGCCCAGTGCCAGTACCGATGCCCACGAGTGGGCCCCCCTTGCTTGGGCAGGGCCCCAGCATTTGCAATCTTTACCTCTCCCTGCTCCTCCGCTGTGTAGTCTGGGCCGTCAAATCCATACTGTGCCTGACACCGTTTGAGCCTGCCTCCTGATGTATAGACATATATTTTGAATGTGTACGCTATCCATACATGTTATCTGGGGATACGGTACCCTTTCTCACCTTTGTGCAATCACGTGCAATCCATACTGGGCCTAACACCGTCTGAGCCTGCCTCCTGATGTATAGACATATATTTTGAATGTGTACGCTATCCATACATGTTATCTGGAGATACGGTACCCTTTCTAACCTTTGTGCAATCACGTGTAATCCATACTGGGCCTAACACCGTCTGAGCCTGCCTCCTGATGTATAGACATATATTTTGAATGTGTACGCTATCCATACATGTTACCTGGGGATACGGTACCCTTTCTAACCTTTGTGCAATCACGTGCAATCCATACTGGGCCTAACACCGTCTGAGCCTGCCTCCTGATGTATAGACATATATTTTGAATGTGTACACTATCCATACATGTTATCTGGGGATACGGTTCCCTTTCTCACCTTTGTGCAATCACATGCAATCCATAATGGGCCTAACACCGTCTGAGCCTGCCTCCTGATGTATAGACATATATTTTGAATGTGTACGCTATCCATACATGTTATCTGGGGATACGGTACCCTTTCTAACCTTTGTGCAATCACGTGCAATCCATACTGGGCCTAACACCGTCTGAGCCTGCCTCCTGATGTATAGACATATATTTTGAATGTGTACGCTATCCATACATGTTATCTGGGGATACGGTACCCTTTCTAACCTTTGTGCAATCACGTGTAATCCATACTGGGCGTGAGAACGGCTGGCGAGCTGTTAAGCAAGCTACAGCACCTGTGGTTTGCACACGTAAGTTTTTCATTTTTTCAGGAATGACGGTTAGGCCTAATTCCGGAACTGCGGTTGACCTGCACTTACTGGGAAATCATTGTTCACGGGTAATAATTGTAGTCAGTGATCCCCATCTCTAACGTTGTTCAGCGGGTTATCTGCACCTGTAAGCGACAAACGCTGTCCTTTTCAGTGTAGCGCACATGCAGCCACGGACATGTAAGGGCATGACACACCAGTTATTGGCCAATCTCATGTGCCAGAGCCTCATGTGTCCCTCTAGTAAGCCGGACTCGGACCGCGGGGCATGACGGAGTCTCGTTCGCTAACGGAATTAAGCTTGCAATGTGTGCATCTGTTCTGTAGCTGGCATGGTTGAGGTTTCCCAGGTGGAGTCGAATTTAACCGTAGGCTCCACTCCTGGTGGTGCCCTTCTGGACATTCCTTTAAGGTTCAGCTTTGCAACCATACTGCCCACGTAAAACAAACACTTTGCCTTCATGAACGCTGTTTGGAGGGTCATGACTCGTGGGAATAACGCCGCCCAATCAGTTAACCTGCTAGAGAGATCCTTCGTTGCTCCCAAGCATGACATCACACTCCCTAGGAAGAAGGTAATGCCACTGTGGCGACCGTACTCCTGGGGGCGACACAAGTGCACTGATGCCCAGCCAATGCTCGATGAATCTGCTGGTACATTGACCCAGACCACTACATTCCCCTCGCACGCTACACGGCCTGAATCTGACCCTGATGAAACTCAGGTTACCCTTCCCATATACAGTTCCATCTTACACGGTGACAAAGAGGAAGCTGCAGATGAAAGTGCAGGTTCGGCCCACCCGCCATCAGACACACCACCGTACTATCAGGGGCCCTGTGCCAGTGCCGTCGCCAACGAGTGGGCCCCCCCCTGCTTGCTCAGGATCACAGCACTTGCAAAGTTGAAATACTGTGCAGTGAGATGGAAGATGGGGACGACGAGGAGTCCAGACAAGTACAGGGATTCCCTAGCGAGGAGACTTATTTGATTGTTTTCAATGTTGGGACAGCAATTTTTGGGGAGCACTATACTCTGGAGAATGATAGATGGGGCCCACCATACACTGGAACATTCCAAAGGTGGACATCAGACACTGGAGCAGCATTTACAGGGCCCATTATACACTAGAGCATTAGAAATGGGGACCATTATGTTTGGAGCATTATTTGGGCCCATAAGACAGTGGAGCTTCATCCATGGGGACCAACATATACTGTAGCATTATGTGGAGCTCATCATATACTGTTTCAAACATTATATGGGACCAATGATTCTGTATGGAGAAATAGATGGGCCTCGTCATGAGATGTAAAAAGTGAAGTATTTTTCATTGTACTATACCGCTATTTCTCTGCCGTATCGGAGCATGATGAGTTGTGGTATGTGTTAAAGGGGCGCTCTTTCGCCCAGGGCACATGAAAACCTGGAGCCAGCCCTCCCCCCCACAACTGTAGCCAAATAACCCCCATTTTTCAGTGTGTAACTTGTATTATGAAGTTAATTAAGGTTGACAAGCTTAAGTAAGAAGAATTGATGCTTTTGGCATTCAAATGGGCACTGTTGGTGTGTTTCCTGTCCTCCTCTCACTGCCGACTTTTATTCCCCATTGACTTACATTGGGTTTCGTGTTTCGGGACGACCCCGACTTTTCCCTATAATCGGACGATCTTGCTCGACCCGACTTTTGGAAAAGTCGGGTTTCACGAAACGAAACGCGACCCTAAAAAACCAAAAGTCGCTCAACTCTAGTAGATACACATTAAAAAAGACAGTACCAGCAACAAAGAGTTGTATTATTGAGATGTGTATGGATTTAAAATTTGGCTAGTAAAATAAACATGCAAGAAAAATTATATGACATACAAAAGTAAACAATTGTAATTGAATGTCTACATTTTGGGTAATTTTCCCTTGTAGTTTTAAAAAACAATTATTCCCCTGTCAAAAAAATGATTGCACAAGGTATGCAAAAACTACATACAGTATAGCTGCTACTAAAGCACACCATTTCTGACTGACACTGATTTCAGATTTTTTTTCCTGTAAAAACTATTGTGCTGTCTCTATGCTGCTTTCTAGCGCATTAAGAATGAAGAACGATTTAATCATTTTAGTTCAAATATAGAAAGACAGATGCCACGTACAGTTGTGGCCAAAAGCTTAAAGACTGGCAGAAATTTTGTTTTTTTAACAAGTTTGCTGCTTCAGTATTTTAGATCCATTAGTCATATTTTTCTGTATCTCGCTGCGGTAAAGCCAGGAACCAGAACAATCAGAGAGAACTTTACCTATGATATGAGCAATTTGTGTAAAGATGAAAGGAATATGCGGCACTCACCAATTCGATAAAAGTGTATTATTCCTTTATTCCGTGCTTCAGGACATGGACAAAAGCGAGGCGTGCAGGTTGTAGAGACATGCAGAAAGAAACAGGACAACGGCCCTTATGCATAACAATGCTTCAACGGGTCCAGGTGTGTAATTACTTGAGGTCACTCCCTTTTAAAGGGCTGACAATCCAGTATATAGTGAGAGAAGAAATAGAATTAGACTTACCGGTAATTCGGTTTCTAGGAACCTTCCACGATGATATACGGAGGTTGCCTCTTTGCCCTGATGGGGGACAGGAAACACAGAGAGGTTAAAAGGCCCTCCCACCTCCCATTTGCCAGTGACTTATAACTGAGACCATAGCACCGGTTTACCTTCTGATTCCCAGATTTTATCCAGGAGTATAGGGTGGGAATTAGTGCCGTCGTGGAAGGTTCCTAGAAATTGAATTACCGGTAAGTCTAATTCTATTTTCTCTAGTCACCTACCACGATGGTATTCGGCACTAGGGAGGGAGTGACAACGGCCTGGAGTACTTTACGGCCGAAGACTAGATCCCTACTGGACAATACGTCCAGTCTATAATGTTTTGAGAAAGTATGCAGTGAGGACCACGTTGCTACCCTGCAGATCTGCTCTGCAGATGCGCCTGCTCTTTCTGCCCAGGAGACTGATGTAGACCTGGCTGAGTGGGCCTTGACCCCCATTGGGGGTGGCTCATTTTGAGCTACATACGCTTCCGCTATAGCTTTTTTTATCCAATTGGCGATAGTACTCTTTGCCATCTTCTTCCCTTTATTTTGACCTACATCATGAAACAATCACTGACCTCAGGGAGACCAGTCAAAAAAAACACTACAGCAGCCGGCAAAGGCGCTCTATCAGTGATATCCTAGGTGCAATGCTCCCTGGGAAATACAAATATGCAAATAAAGTCTGTGAATCCTCATTTAAGAGTCTCAAACACGGGACTAGCCAGATCTTCCTCCAGAGAAGGACCTAGCCAAGTGGTGGCTCCTTTCGGAAACCACCATATTAAGTGGCCCTTTAAGTCAATATCCAGCTCTTTACGAGTTTACAGATAGGACAAGGGAAATACCAAGACCAGGTATCCATCCACAGACAGCTGTTTCGGGGTGTTGCCCCTCATCAGTATGGAGTAGGATTCTGGCTAAGTGGGAGCAATGCCTAGAAGACCAACATCATGAAGCAATCACTGACCTCAGGGAGACCAGTCAAAGAAAACACTGCGGCAGCTGGCAAAGGCACTCAATCAGTGAAATCCTAGGTGTAATGCTCCCTGGGAAATACGAATATGCAAATAAAGTCCGTGGAGCCTAATTTAGGAGTCTCAAACATGGGACTAGCCAGCTCCCACCTAGCCTGAATCCTACTCCACACTGATGAGGAGCAACACCCCGAAACAGCTGTCTATGGATGGATACCTGGCCTTGGTATTTCCCTTGTCATATTTGTAAACTCGTAAAGAGCTGGATATTGACTTAAAGGGCCACTTAATATGGTGGTAAGGTGGTTTCCGAAAGGAGCCACCCCTTGGCTGGGTCCTTCCCTGGAGGAAGATCTGGCTAGTCCCGTGTTTGAGACTCTAAAATGAGGCTCCACGGACTTTATTTGCATCTTTATTTTGACCTGACAGATGGACAAATAGGTTTTGATCAATTCTACAATGACGTGTTTGCTCTATGTAATGCAGGATAACACGTCGGACATCAAGCGTGTGGAATTTTTCTTCTTTAGAGTTTGCTGGATTTTGGCAAAATGATGGTAGGACGATTTCTTGGGAACGGTGGAAATCAGAGACTACCTTCGGAAGGAAGGATGGGTCGAGATGAAGGACTATTGAGTCATCTCTAATAAGCAAATAAGGCCCCTTTGTTGGTAGGGATTGTAGTTCTCCTATACTTCTGGCCGTGGTTATGGCTACCAAGAAGACTGCCTTGCATGCAAGGAATTTGGGAGAACAGGAAGACAATGGTTCAAAGGGTGGACCTATGAGCCCCTGGAGCACTAAATTCAGATCCCTATCGACCGTCTCTTAGGGTTCATTCTGATGGCTGATGCCATGAACCTCTTGATCCAGCGATGACCTGCTAGATCCTGGTCAAAAACAGAGCTTAGCGCTGAGACCTGGACCTTCAGGGTGCTAGGTGTAAGGCCGATCTCCAAGCCTTTTTGTAAGAAATCCAGAATCTGTGACATATTCGGGCTAATTGGTTCTGGTAGGTTAGGTAGACAGAAGGATGAAAACTTTTTCCAGATTTTATTGTAGATGGCGTTGGTTACCGGCTTCCTGGATTTTTGCAGGGTAGCAATTACTGGGTCTCACAACCCCTTGGATTTCAGTACCTGGGCCTCAGTAACCACACCGCTAGATTCCACTTTTGGGGATCTGAGTGAAGATTGGGCCCCTGTGGGAGGAGGTCATCTTCTACTGGGAATAGAATCAGCCCATCTACCTGTAGCTTGATGGTCAAGTTGAACCAACTTCTTTTTGGCCCGCCAAACATTTGATCCTGAATGGACTGAGGCTCTGACTCCTCTTCTAGCCCCATAGTGCTGTGTACTGCAGATATCAACTCCTCAACAGAAGAGGAGAGGTACTTTCTAACTTCAGAGGCTTTGGGTGATACGGGTTCCTCCCACCTACCGGAGGAAGATGTATAAGACAGGTGAGACTCAGAGTCAGAGTCCTCGACCTGTATCTTCCTTTTTTTGCCTGGAGAAGGGGGTGGTGGCGGTGGTGGTGGAGGAGTAAAGGCCACCAGGGAACACTGCACCTCCTGTTTGACTAGTGCGCAAATCTCTTCCAAGAGAGAGGGTTGATCTGCTCTCACTAATTTGTTGATACAAGACTGACAGAGCTTTTTACCCCATAGAGAGGGTAGTTTAATGTTACAGAGGCGCACTTTTTCCTGACATTGGCTTGGGGGGTAGACTTGTCTCCCTTGAATATGAGGTTGAGAAGTGTCAGAAGAATAGGTCCCCTAACTAACCATATCCCCCGGACCCCTTCCCTGCATCACTTACTGAAGCAGGGGCAGCGCTGGGCTCTACAGAAGCAGAGCATGAAGTGCCTTCCATACTGGCAGGATGATAGCCTTACCTCTGTTGTGACTTTGGGCAGGATTTTATGTGATGAGGAGCCAGCACCTGCCCCCAGCATGGATTTCCCCTCCCCCTCCTGGGTCCATGTGCTTCAGTGTAGGCATCCGTGGATGCTGAGCCGGTGCGCGCTAGAGGGGGAGAAGACCAGGAAGCTGCAGGAGGCACCCGGTCGGGACCCCTGGCCTGCTTTGCCCTCTCGGGGGCGCGGGAAGACCAGGAGGGGGTCCCAAGGTCACCACTGCGGGGGGCGACGGGAGCAGCCTGGAGGAGGAAGCGAAGCGCGACCATCTGCTGCCCAGCATTACAGGCATAGCCTGTGAAGATCAGGTACTGCAGCCGCCGGCCACTACAGTATGCGGAGACCTCTCCCTGCCCCACAGGGAACAGGAAAGACACTGGCAAGTGGGAGGGCCTTTTAACCTCTCTGTGTTTCCTGTCTCCCATCAGGGCTCCGTATACCGTCGTGGAAGGTGACTAGAGAAAATAGTGTTATACATAAACATACAAGGTGAAATAAGTATAGTAATTACCATTAAAACAGAAGCATTGTATAGCAGAGGAAAATATACAGATCTAATAGACAGAGCAATTTGTGAGCCTGGAGGGAAAGCCAACATTAAGCTAGTGAAAATAATAATTCTTGCAGCCGGGTCATTAGTTCCCTGAGAACTGATACCATTTGTGGCCATGATCAACCTTGGAGTTGAGCAACACTTACTGATATTGGCTTAACTTGAAGCTTGTGGGCCCCAATGCAAAATCTCCAATAAGACCCCCAACTATCATTGATCTTGATAGCTTTGGTCATCTCATATTGGCCAAATGGATCTTTTGGACCTCCCTATCATCAAGGACCCAAGTGTGACTCTAATCCGTGCAACCACTATAATTATGCCTCAGCTTCCCAGTGGATTACAGTCATTGACTATGTCAGTGGATGTAGTTTCCAGGGCTTATCCCAAACTAGTACTAATAGACATTTCGTCACAGGTTTACTGTAACAGAAGACCGCTGCATCTGGTTTCTCTTACTCCTGCACTGATTACAACCACTCCACTTTCATATTAAACAGTGCAGGTTTCTTTTAGCAGTGCAGGGGTTAATGTGCTCAGTTGAGAGCTCTTTGAAGCTTTCCTGCATTAAGGCTCTCAGCTGTTCACTGTTAGCCACTCCCATCTCCTAAATAATCTGGGCCCTGACAAGCACTCATTGCCAGATAGCTTATACTGCAGGGTTAGAGATGGTGGTTTGTGGTTGTTGGTTGGCAGATGACAGATTTATCTGAGACTATTGAGTTTTCCATGTGTGCTATTCCCCTTCTTCTCTAACTTTTTTTCCCTATCCTCCATTTCCCTGTGTATACATCTGTTGTTTGTGTTAGTATATTTGTATGTTTGGTATTTTCCTTTATCCCTGTTTGTATTACCTTTTAAATCAGGTGGGTTGTGAAGAAACCAGAGTATATCTTAATTGTCCAGATGGCTAAGTTTTTGCAGGCCTGGAGGAATTGACTTTTTGCCTGTATATTTGGCTTGTGGATTTAAGTGTGGATTCTGGTGGGTCAAAAAGACTGGCTTGCACAATGATATACCATGTAACATAGTGTGTGCTTATCTGATGTTTGTTTATATTCTGGAATCAGTTTGTTGACTTTGATTGTAGATAGGGAAAGGCTGTGAGGGTGGACTGAAGGACACTGGGTAATTCTAAAAATAGCTTACCTGCCTCGGGTATAAAAGACCCTGAGACAGAGAGACGGGATCTCATCTCATCACATAGAGCTACTAGCCGGACATTCTGCTAAACACCCAACTGACAAGAAACTCTTCAGGATCCCAGCTGAGGGTATGTCAGACCCAGCTGAAGCAACACAGGACTGCTCTCGGTTATCTCCCTACGCTTGTCGTGACCTCATCTCTGTGTGTTATCACAGGTGGAATAGTGACCCTGGGAGCTCTGACATAACATCCACTAGCATCCTGGTGAGTAAGCGGAGGAGAGAGACCTTGTAATGTGCACCATCTTGGGAAAATTGCTGGAATTGTTCTGTTTGCTAGTGGATGTTGTGGTTCAATAAAGCATGGCCACACTGTTTTACCCTAACCCTGTGTTGTCTGTGTAGTGTTCTGCCCACAAGGAGATAGAGTGGTATGAGCCCTGGTCCATGCAGTCTTGCTATAGACAGCCGGGCCAGTGCACAAGAGCACCCACTAACCCCGTTTCTCCACACTTGGTGGCAGCAGTGGGACACTACTCAGCCCAGCGGAATCGGGGGAGCTGCAGGGGACTGGTGTTTGTAGACACTGCCCAGGGCTTCACAACCAGGGAGGCATACAGACAGACCAAGCAGACCATTGATGAGGCATACACAGTAGGTTTCAGACTGCACCATGCCCAACCCCACTTTGGGAAGAAAACCAGAGTGGATGCATAGTTGTAACAAGAAACGACAACTACAGGAGCTGTGCAGCTACGACGTATTGAATACCGGACCACGGACACTCATTCGGATTTCATCAAGGAATTAGTTCGTTGGGATACCCAGAACATTGTGGAGGATGACGAAAACTCTGCTAGGATGGACCCAGAGGAATTGCCAGAACCAGGACCCTATGCCGGTCTGGAATTTACCCAGTCACCTGCAGCCCGAATCCAGGAGTTGTTGAACATCGGGACCTGAAGCCTCAAGCGGTGAACAAGCTTGTGTTATGGAATCAGTCTTGGGAGTTCCAGTACGCCTAGAGCCAGCATCAAACCCTACCCCCATGGTAGTTCCCCAACAAGGAAAGCAGCTACGCTACAGAGACATGCCAGTGTTTAATGAGTCATTCACTGAAGTCTGTGAATTTATGCAAGATTTTGAGACTCTAATGCTGATGCACCAGGTGCCCATAGATGATTGGGCTAAATACCTATGGACTAGTTTGACTGGTCGGGCACGGGATGCTGCCCGGTCACTTGGGCCTCAACACTGCCAGGATTATGAAACTATTAAGGACACCCTGCTGGAACTTTTTACCATTACATCCGAGAGATATCGCACGAAGTTCCGGACATTGTCTCGCCAGGCGGTCTCCTATGTAGAATTTGGCAGTCAACTCCGGAGACACTGCAACCGCTGGCATGACGGTAGGGCTGCCCACTCTGCTGCTGCCCTTTGGGATGTGATCATGCTTGAGCAACTTATGGAGAAGATGGCCCCAGAAATTCGAGAGTGGGCAGCTGGCTGGAAGCCCGACACCCCAGAGCAAGCAGCCCGATGGGCTGACGAGTATACAGCCAACTGACCCTGCTGGAGAAACAATATGCCCACTGATCCAAGAAGACCCTTCAACCAAGGATTTGAGCGACCACCAGGCCAAAGGGTTACCAGCAACACCCGTGAGTTGCCCAACCCACGGCACTGCTATACATGCGGGCGTCTTGGACACATTGCCAAAGATTGCTTCCAGGGCCAGGGCCCCATGCCTGGAGCCCCTCTGCTGGCAAATCCAGTCAATGTCTGCCAAGACAAGCCACCAGGGTCTGAGGGTCACTACCCCCGGGAAACACCAACAAAGGATAAAGTGATGTACACTGTTCACACTATATGGCAGGTTGACCACTCTGCACCAGCCAACCTCCATAGCCACTGCCAGCCAGTCAAGGTCAGTGATATTGAGGCCTAGGGACCTCGGAACACTGGGTCTTCCATCACCCTAACCAGCCCAGATATTGTACCACCAGAACTCCATTTTCCAGACTGCAAAGGGGCCTTCTCAGGACTCGGGGTCAGAGCTTGTGAAATGTGTGTATTTTTGTAGGCAATTTACCAGCCAATGTACAAGAGAAGGATCTGGAGGCGTTGTTCCATCAGTATGGGAGGATCCGTTCCATCGAGCTGAAGAATCATCGGGGAGGCAGGGCCCCATCGTTCGCCTTCATCACCTTCCAGGATCCACAAAAGGCAGAAAATGTCATGAGTGGAAGCAATGGATAACAGTTTTGTTCTCGTCGTTTACGTGTGGAGTTTCCCAGGTCACGCAGGAGACCAGGGGGACGTTATGGAGGACTCCGCTAAGCGAACTGAATACAAAGTCCTTGTCTCAGAGCTTCCTCCCCTCGTGAAGTTGGCAGGATCTAAAAGATCATATGAGAAAAGCTGTAGATGTCTGCTATGCTGATGTGCACAAGGATGGCACAGGGATTTTGGAGTTTGTTCGCAAGGACGACATGGAATATGCTTTCAGGAAACTGGATGATACAAAGTTTTGTTCTCATAAAGGTGGGACCTCTTACATTCGTGTCTCTGATTAAAGACATGCTAACGGACTGTCCCGACAAGTGGAGAAGGATGACCAGAAGACTATCACATCTGGTTAATTAAGATGGGGGAGCAATGTGAAGAAACCAGAGTATAACTTAATTGCCCAGATGGCTAAGTTTTTGCAGGCCTGGAGGAATTGACTTTTGTCTGTATATTTGGCTTGTGGATTTAAGTGTAGGTTCTGGTGGGTCAAAAAGACTGACTTGCACAATGATATACCATGTACCATAGTGTGTGCTTATCTGATGTTTGTTTATATTCTGGAATCAGTTTGTTGACTCTGATTGTAGATAGGGAAAGGCTGTGAGGGTGGACTGAAGGACACTGGGTAATTCTAAAAATAGCTTACCTGCCTCGGGTATAAAAGACCCTGAGGCAGAGAGATGGGATCTCATCTCATCACTTAGAGCTACTAGCCGGACATTCTGCTAAACACCCAATGGACAAGAAACTCTTCAGGATCCCAGCTGAGGGTATGTCAGACCTAGCTGAAAGAACACAGGACTGCTCTCGGTTATCTCCCTACGCTTGTTGTGACCTCCTTTCTGTGTGTTATCACAGGTGGAATAGCGACCCTGGGAGCTCTGACATAACATCCACTAGCATCCTGGTGAGTCATCGGAGGGGAGAGACCTTGTAATGTGCACCATCTTGGGAAAATTGCTGGAATTGTTCTGTTTGCTAGTGGGTGTTGTGGTTCAATAAAGCATGGCCACACTGTTTTACCCTAACCCTGTGTTGTCTGTGTAGTGTTGTGCCCACAAGGAGATAGAGTGGGCATTCAGTGGTATGAGCCATGGTCCATGCAGTCTTGCTAAAGACAGCGAGGCAAGCGGATGAGAGCACCCACTAACCCCATTTCTCCACATGGGTGTATTATGGTACACTAACTACTCCCCTCTTCCCTGGGTTGGGGAGGTTTTCAGACTAAGGGTGGATTCAGGAACTAAGGCAAAGTACCTGACCCCGGCATCTTCACCATCAGAAGTAATCTGGGGAACAGGGGGAGCTAGGGTGCCCCTAGTGTTAGGGACAGGGAAGGAGCCTCTGCTCCCGGGATACCCAACAACAGAGTCATGACACATTTTGTATTGGACAATTAAAGGAAGTGGTGAGTTAAATTGTTATGACTTTTTTAGTTAAAATGCTGTACCTTAATGAGAACTGCCATACAAAATCCTGTTAATGTAATCAAAGTTTGAGAGAATGACGTTTTCTTTTTATGCATTTTATAATGCAATTCACCCCAGTTATGGGATCTTCCATTTGGTGTTTCACCTTCTCTGCTGCCCTGGGCATTGTAGATACAATATGATGGCAGAATTGACACTGCAATAAGCATTGTGTAAAAAATAACAACATTCTACCATTAAAACCAAGGGTTACTTATTAACCCGGAATGAGAAAATTCCTGCTTTGCGATGGGCTTCAATTACCTTGTACACAAAGAAGATCAAATTAATAACCTGTAATTAATAAAAGGAGTTGATATTAATATATAATTTATAGCCTAAAGGCTTTTATGTTTAAAGGAACATTCCCACAAATGTTTTATACCCTAAACCTGTGCATGTAATGTAGTGTAAGTGCATTAATATACTTAGCGATCGCCATCTTCCCAACACATGCAGGGATTGCCTGCTTGTTAGGCAAACCCTGCATGTGTTGCAGCTGTCGAACAGCCACGAGACATGCAAGCGCTGCAATTTGAACATATAATTAGAGCATGCTGAAGATACTCTCTTAGCACTCGAGTATGCTCAGATAACATCATATCCAGGCACACTTGCTCATCACTAGTGCCTGACTTTGATGCGGGCTCGTACGTGCAATGATCTCACAGCACCAATGGGCCATGATAGCCGGAAGTCTGTGAAAGACCCCACGCTTGTCATGGCGATTCTTTTGTGAAAGCCAATGCTTATTTTGCATTCATAGGAGACCATGATTTTCGCACTAGCAATCAGATGATTGCAAGTTAAAGTCCACTAGGAGGACTGTTAAATATTGTAAAAAGTGAAAAGGAAATGTTTTTAAAAAATATGAAAAAATACAAACATACAAAAGTTCAAACCACCCCCCATTTGCCCCATTAAAAATAAAACAAAAAATAAACAGTACATATATTTGTTATTGCTGCTTTCATAAAAGTCCATAAATGAATACCATCGGTACACAGTGTAACAAGAAAGAAAAATCAAAATGCCAGAATTATATTTTTTTGGCTGTCACAATATTGCAAAAAAAATGCAATAAGAGGTGATTAAAACATCATATATATACCCCAAAAATGTTTCAGTAAAAATGTCAGCTCCGGGTGCAAAAAATAAGCCCTCACACAGTCCCATATCCCGAAAATGAAAACGTTATGGTTCGCAGAAAATGGTGTCACAAGCAACATTTTATTTTTCAAATTTCCCCCCAAAATTTCCCCACTTAAGTGAAGAAAAACCTATACAAGCTTGGTATCTGTGTAATCATAGTGACCTAGAGAATCATATTGCCAGGCCAGTTTACCCATATAGTAAACCCGGTGAATAAAATTTAAAAAAACATTGTGAAATTGCATTTTTTTTGCAACTTCAATGCACATTGAAATTTTTTACAGTTTTCTAGTGTGTTACATAATAAAATGAATGGTGTCATTCAAAAGTACAACTTGTCCTGCAAAACTCAAGACCTCATACGCCTATGTAGATAGAAAAATAAAAAAGTTTTGGCTCTTGGAAAAAAGTAAGGAAAAAAACTAAAAAATGGAAATTGAACTTGGCGTCAAGGGGTTAACACACTTGTATAATAGGTATGTATTACTTTAAAGAAACCCTGTTTGTGCAACTAATATGTACATGCATGACATTTTCTTAGTAGGCAACCTATAGTACAACACACTCCACCTATGGAACCTTCCGCTTGATGCTTCACCCCCCCCCACTGCCCTGTACATTGCAACTTGCAGACACCCGTAAAGGGACACTGGACACTAGGGTGACCAGATCTCATATGGGGGGAAAAAATGTCAGAATCTTGTTCGTCTGGACCCCACAAAACGATTCCCCTTTCCAGATATTGAGAGAGCCAAAATTTGAGCTCGATCAAACAACGTTAACCCGTGCCGCTCGTCGCTCAAAGTTTGAAAAAATCCAAATTGAGGTATTTTAAGATTTAGGTATTTTGCATAGTCTGTTAGACTATAAAGAATGTGACAACAACATTGCAGATATAGCCCTGACCAAATTTTCGAACCATTTGTGGTATTTGAATGCAGAGTTGGTGGGATTATCGTTTTTTGATCCCACCATTACAGACAATGAAAAGTTGTTAATGGCTAATAAATTGCTCAGTAGCACAGATGAACCATCAGAGCACGCTAACCTACATGAGTTTATAATTTTACATAGTTATCTAATCTATTCTAGAGCTTTTGTTAAAGTAGTTTTTGAAACGTCAGAATATAATGCTCGGCATTTGCTTACAACTTGCAGGACATATTGCTTTTGTTCTTCATCTTTTGTCAGAAGGTCGTTAAAGTCGGTTACTTCCTACCTCTTTTAATTTTTCTTTCCTAACTTTTGGATTTACAACTAGTGTTGAGCATTCCGATACCGCAAGTATCGGTATCGGCCGATACTTGCTGTATCGGAATTCCGATACCGACTTCCGATATTTTTTCAATATCGGAATTCAGCATCGGAATCGGAAGTTCAGTTGATTGACGGCCTGACGTCATCATGATGCGCGGTGTGTGCGCATCATGATGCGCCGTCATTTCGGGCCTTCCGGGGGTCTCTGCCGGCCTGCCGGGGGGCTGTGCCGGCCTGCCGGGGGGCTGTGTGGACTGCCCGGGGTCTCTGCCGGCCTGCCGGGGGGCTGTGCCGGCCTGCCGGTGGTCTGTGCACCCTGTGGGGGTCTGTACCGGCCTGCCGGGGGGCTGTGCCGGCCTGCCGGGGGGCTGTGCTGATGTCCGGGGGTCTGTGCAAGCATCGTCCGATGGGACTACAAGTCCCATCGGGCGATGCCTGCTACCATGACAGTGATTGACACATTAGCCAATGATGGGACAGTAGTAGTCCCATCATCCGGCTAATGTGTTAAATGTTAAAAAAAAAAAAAAAATACTACATACATACTACATGCATGCTACATACATACTACATGCTACATACATACTACATATATACTACATACATACTACATATATACTACATACATACTACATACATGCTACATACATACTGCATGCTACATACATACTACATACATACTACATACATACTACATGCATGCTACATACATACTACATATATACTACATGCATGCTACATACATACTACATGCTACATACATACTACATACATACTACATACATACTACATGCTACATACATACTACATATATACTACATGCATGCTACATACATACTACATGCTACATACATACCACATACATACTACATACATGCTACATATATACTACATGCATGCTACATACATACTACATATATACTACATGCATGCTACATACATACTACATGCTACATGCATGCTACATACATACTACATACATACTACATGCTACATACATACCACATATATACTACATACATACAATACATTCATACAATACATACATAGACATACAGTACATATAACATAGAGTAACATACTTACCAATACTTGTCACATTGTTCCCCGAAGCCATTGTCTTTCCGGAATAAATATTAACATAACAAACCACAAAAATACTCACCCACGATCCGAAGCAGTCCACGAGTGTGTCCCACGACGATCTTGGGTAGAGAACTGCAGCATCAGATGATGCTGCCGTTCTCTACGGGCTGCAGGAATCCAATGACGGAAGGTAGGTATCCTTCCGCACTGTATTCCTCCGCCACTTAAAAAAAAAAAAGTCCCTAGTCTCACTTTATGTCATTGCTGCGTGGGAATTTCCCACACAGCAATGGCATAAAGTGAGACTAGGGACTTTTTTTTTTTTTAAGTGGCGGAGGAATACAGTGCGGAAGGATACCTACCTTCCGTCATTGGATTCCTGCAGCCCGTAGAGAACGGCAGCATCATCTGATGCTGCCGTTCTCTACCCAAGATCGTCGTGGGACACACTCGTGGACTGCTTCGGATCGTGGGTGAGTATTTTTGTGGTTTGTTATGTTAATATTTATTCCGGAAAGACAATGGCTTCGGGGAACAATGTGACAAGTATTGGTAAGTATGTTACTCTATGTTATATGTACTGTATGTCTATGTATGTATTGTATGAATGTATTGTATGTATGTAGTATATATGTGGTATGTATGTAGCATGTAGTATGTATGTAGTATGTATGTAGCATGCATGTAGCATGCAGTATGTATGTAGCATGCATGTAGTATATATGTAGTATGTATGTAGCATGTAGTATGTATGTAGCATGCATGTAGTATATATGTAGTATGTATGTAGCATGTAGTATGTATGTAGCATGCATGTAGTATATATGTAGTATGTATGTAGCATGTAGTATGTATGTAGCATGCATGTAGTATGTATGTAGCATGCATGTAGTATGTATATGGTATGTATGTAGCATGTAGTATGTATGTAGCATGCATGTAGTATATATGTGTTATGTATGTGGTATGTATGTAGCATGCATGTAGCATGCATGTAGTATGTATGTAGTATGTATGTAGTATATATGTAGTATGTATGTAGCATGTAGTATGTATGTAGTATGTATGTAGCATGCATGTAGCATGCAGTATGTATGTAGCATGCATGTAGTATATATGTAGTATGTATGTAGCATGTAGTATGTAGCATGCATGTAGTATATATGTAGTATGTAGCATGTAGTATGTATGTAGCATGCATGTAGTATATATGTGTTATGTATGTAGCATGTAGCATGCATGTAGCATGCATGTAGTATGTATGTAGTATATATGTGGTATGTATGCAGCATGCAGTATGTATGTAGCATGCATGTAGTATATATGTAGTATGTATGTTGCATGTAGTATGAATGTAGCATGTATGTAGTATGTAGTATGAATGTAGCATGTATGTAGTATGCATGTTGTATGTATGTAGCATGTAATTTTTTTTTTTTTTTTTTTTTTTTTTTTACATTTAACACATTAGCCGGATGATGGGACTACTACTGTCCCATCATTGGCTAATGTGTCAATCACTGTCATGGTAGCAGGCATCGCCCGATGGGACTTGTAGTCCCATCGGACGATGCCTGCACAGACCCCCGGAGCCTGCACAGCCCCCCGGCAGGCCGGCACAGCCCCCCGGCAGGCCGGCACAGCCCCCCGGAGCCTGCACAGCCCCCCGGCAGGCCGGCACAGCCCCCCGGCAGGCCGGCACAGCCCCCCGGAGCCTGCACAGACCACCGGTAGGCCGGCACAGACCACCGGAGCCTGCACAGACCCCCTGGCAGGCCGGCACAGCCCCCCGAAAGGCCCGTACAGACCCCAGAGAGGCTGTACAAGGGCAGGAAAGGGTTTTTCTTATTCCGATACCGGAAGTCCCATAGACTTGAATGGGACTTCCGGTATCGGAATCGGCGATACCGATACTTTTTTTAAAGATCGGCCGATACCATCCGATACGATACTTTGAAGTATCGGACGGTATCGCTCAACTCTATTTACAACCCTAGCGTGCTCTGATGGTTCATCTGTGCTACTGAGCAATTTATTAGCCATTAACAACTTTTCATTGTCTGTAATGGTGGGATCAAAAAACGATAATCCCACCAACTCTGCATTCAAATACCACAAATGGTTCGAAAATTTGGTCAGGGCTATTTCTGCAATGTTGTTGTCACATTCTTTACAGTCTAACAGACTATGCAAAATACCTAAACCTTAAAATACCTCAATTTGGATTTTTTCAAACTTTGAGCGACGAGCGGCACGGGTTAACGTCGTTTGATCGAGCTCAAATTTTGGCTATGTCAATATCTGGAAAGGGGAATCGTTTTGTGGGGTCCAGACGGACAAAATTCCGACATCGATTTTTTTGCGGTCACCCTACTGGACACAGACAGTAACAAAAGCTAGACAAAATATGAACAATTTACTCTAAAGTGTAATAGCCAGCCAAAGCATTTAGGCTACAGATTGTGAATTAAGATCAATTGATTTTGACCAATTGAATAATCAGGAGTCATACATTTTATGAAGTGATGGGTGAACCACTGGATGTTCAGGTTCAACAGAACATTTTTAAAAAAATTTCTGTCCTGGTACCAGAACAGTACCTGAACCCAAACCCAGACCCCATTCAGATGAATGGGAGGCCCAAAAATCTGTTTATTGCCATGCTGTCATCTGCAATGTCAGAATCTGTGGTAAGAGTATTACCGCCGGTCAGAGAGCTGCAGTTCCCACGCTGTCAGATGACAGTGTGAGCCAGCAGCTGCAACCAGTGGTAATAGGTTTACCTCCGTTAACAGAAGCGATGGATGATGTGAGTACTACTACCATCAGCCTAGACCTGCTGTGGCTGAAAACAGTAAGAGCAGGTGCTGCTTATGGGAGTATTCCTCAGCCAACACCTGCGCTATAAATGAATACATTTTTGGAGTATCTTCTATTTTTGATAAACATATTGGCAAAACTGACAGCTGTGGACTGCAACCCTCTGCTGTCAGCTTTATCATGGCTGGTTGTCAAGAATAAAGGAGTCCGCACGCCTTTTTTTAATCATTTTAGTAAATAATTTTAAAAAATTGTGAGGGGTCCTCCCCATTTTTAACAACAAGCCAGGCCAAAGCAAACAGCTGGGAGCTGGTATTCTTAGGTTGGTAAGCGTCCATGGATATTGGTCCCCCCAGGATAAAAATAGCAGCCCACAGCTGCCCCAGAAAAGGAACATCTATTAGATGCGCCAATTATGATGCTCTTCCCACTTGTTCTGTATCAGTGGCAAGTGGTATAATATTTGTGCTGTTGATGTCAACTGTTTTATGGCCACTGACATCAAGCCCACAAGTTCGTAATGGAGAGGTGTCTATAAGACGCCTCTGTATTACTAACTTCATAGTAAGTTTTGAAATAAACACACAGCCAGAATAAATTCCTTTAATTGAAATAAATGACACAGGCTCCTTTTATTTGAAATTAAAATAAAAAAAATAAAATTATACTCAATGTATGTCCATTCCATTGAAGGCAGTGTCACCTATAAAAAAAACAGAAAATAATAAACAACAAAAATACTCACTTTATGCCTATTTCACCAATGCCCATGTCTCCTGTAAGAAACAAAAATAATAAACAGCCATATACTTCACCTGTCCGAAGTGCAGATAATCCATACTGTCCTCCGATGAACCAGATGGTTTGGAGAGCAGTCACAATATTGACCGCTCTCCCCATCATCTGGTTTACACTGACAGGAGCGTAATCGCTCCTGTCAATGTCTAACGCTGAGCTCCTGTGAGAAAGTTCACCAGAGTTCAAAACTGAACCCTGCTGAACTTAATTATGGTACCGCTCGCTGAGTGAGAATGTTTTCATGCAGTGGTGCCGTGAGTTCACCAAGGTTCAGCTATGAACTATGGTGAACATTCTCACAGGAGCTCAGTGCTAGAAACTGACAGAAGCGATTGCATTCCTGTAAGTTTAAGACAGATGACAGGAAGAGGGGTCTTTAATGTGACCGCTCTCCAAATCATTTGAATCGTCGTAGGACAGTATGGACAAACTGCACTTTGGACAGATTAGGAATATGGTTGCTCATTATTTTTCAATTTTTACAGGGGACATGGGCATAGGTAGATTAGGCATAAGGTGAGTATTTTTGTTGTTTATTATCTTCTGTTTTTTACAGGTGACAATGGCTTCAATAGAATGGGCATAATCACATAGATGCGCCTTTTCTGGGGTGGTTGCAGGTTACTGTTTTTAGGCTGGGAAGGGCCAATATACATGGCCCCTTACCAGCCTGAGAATACCAGCCCACAGCTGTCTGCTTTTGCTTGGCTGGTTGTCAAAAATGGGGGGGACCCCACATTTTTTTTTAAATTATTTGTTTAAATAATTTTAAAAAATGGTGTGGGGTTCCCTCTATTTTTGATAACTAGCCATAAAATAGCTGACAGCTGAGGATAACAGCCCACAGCTGTCAGTTTTGCCATGCTGGTTATCAAAAATGGAAGAGACCCCAGGGATGTATTTATTTGTAGCACAGGTGCTAGCTCATGAAAATAGAAGCGACCCCATGCCATATTTTTTAAAATTTACTTACAGCTGATGAATACTCCAATCTACATCGACTGCTTTCTCTGTTAATAGCGACAGAAGGTGTAGGCTGATGGGAGTAGTACTTCCATCAGCCAACCCTTCAGTGACCGGCTGTCATGGGTGTGTCAGATGCAACAAACTGAGAAATGGAAAACGGTCTTAGGGGCGCAGGAAATAGACTCAAACAAGAGATGGATCCTCCGTCGAAACGCGTTGTGGTTTAAACCCATCTCTTGTCTGAGTCTCTTTCCTGCTCTCCCAAGACTGTTTTCCATTTCTCATTGCTCCTATCCTCCATTGGAGGTTTTCGGCTGGAGCTGTGGTGGAGACTTGACATCCTTGTCTGCCCCTGGGTTGCTTCCTAAGCGCTCCTTTATGACCGCTTATCACTGACTCAGATGCAACAAACTGTCACTCTGCATCTGGCTGCAGAAGGTCTCTGCGTTTGGTATTACAGGCGCCTCCTTAATTCTTTTGACTTTTGGACCCAGCAGTAACCTACCTCCAGCTCTAGTTGACACACCTGGACCTAGGTGCTTATAAATCCCCAGTCTGTTGCAGAGAGTCACCAGTGATATTCACATTTTTCCATTGTGAAGGCTTGGAGCTACAGCAGTTGGCTAACTTCCTCTCTGGAGCTGTTTGAGGATGTTTGGTGTTACCTCTTTCTGCTCAAGCTAAGTTCATTCCCATTGTCTGTCTGCCATTTTGTCTTTGGATTACAGTGAGGACTGAACAGTGCCCTCCCACCCCCTCCCTATCCAGGGCTTAGCTGTAGGGAGATACAGGGCTTAGGTTTCTGGCTCGGTGATAGGTGAGGAACCAATTTAAGGATGGTAGGGCATGTAGGGTGTTATGAGATCAGCTTAGTGGTCATCTCTCACCCTTTCCCTAGTGTCTGGGCTTCCTTCTCTTCATCCCTTTGTGTTGCACTTTGTCTTTCCCACTCTGTGCATGACACCAGATCACCGCAGCGCTCTGACCGCAGCTCTCAGACCGGCGGTAATGATTTTACTGTCGATCACAGCCGCTGGTGTTTTTCACACTGTCATGAAGATAATAGTGTGTGAAACACCCCATGTTCAGGGTACCACACTTGAATAGTGACACAGACTTCCTTGAGAAGTCTGTGTTTGGGGTCCAAATCCGAAGAGTAGGTGTTCGGTACGGACCCCGATCTTTACTGTTCAGGTTCGCCCATCACTAATTTTATGTGAATATATCAGAATAAATACCAGGTTATTCATTTTGTCTTTTTCGTGAGTGTACAGGGTCATGGAAACCCATCGCATAAGAGGAATTTTCTCATTCAAGGTTAATAAGTAGCTATTTGTTTTAATGGTGGAATGCTGTTATTTTTTACACAATGTGTATTGCACAATATAGGTACTGATTATATCTCTTACAATTCTCCAGTAAGAGGTTCTGTTAAAATCTCGGTGAGTAATAGATTACAGTGATTTGACAGGAATCCATTACCTCTCAATGCAGAGTGGCCTTGCTTTTCTCGCTTACAATAGCAATTGTCCTTATAACTGAAGATCCGACCAACGAGCAAGTAGTAAACTCTTATTATTTCACATAAACTTTTAATCTATTAGGAGCGCAGCATACAAAGCCAGTGGAGCAAATAGCTTTTCAGCAGAACATGAGAAAACAATAGCAATTCAGAAAGAAAACCTAAAGGGAAAATATAGCTGCTTTTATATCTCCATTTATACCAATATGTTAGTTATTGCTGAGATAGAAGATATACCGTAATTAAATATATATATATATATATATATATATATATACTCTCAGCTATATCATGCAGTAGCTATCACCATTCTACATTTTATAATGCTCAAAAGGCAGACCTTGAAGGCATTGAAAGGCCACAAGTAATATTCTGCCTGGAATTAGAGAGCAAGTAGGTGGAAGTAACTAAAGATGAGGGATCAATCTGCAGAGGGTTGAGTTCAAGTTGAATTTCCTGATATTTGCAGTTTCATCCGAATTTGAACATTTTGAGATTTGATTTGTGAGAGCGGACTAATGTAATAGCAGATTATCATACCTTGTACAATGGTGATCACTACCTGGGTTATCACAGAGCAGCAGTTTCCAGTGCAGTACAATATACAGCAGAGTCATTTTCCATGTCCAGGGTCACTTGATACATTTCTCTGTCCTGTAGTGTGTAAGCTCTTATGGTCATTGGCGTTCTCTCTGTCTCTTGTCTATAAAGTGTAAGGTCCCATGGACAGCAGGGTTCACCCTGTCTCTCTCCTCTCCCCCCATGTGTCTTTTCCAAGCAATTACAATCTTTCCCATAATTATGTTTGAGCAAATTTATGTTCCAAAATAAAACTTTTCAGGAAAATTTGGACACATTGGCGAATTTGAATTTCAAAAGAAACGCTAGTTTCTGCAAGTTACGATTGGTCTGGAATTATTGCTATAGATGAGTGAATGCGAACTACAGTATAAAGTTTGGGTTCGTATCAGACACCAGTACCGAAACATGGACTATTTCCCTGAAATCCGTTTTACTGTTTGGGTTTGGTGCCATATAATGTTTTTTGAAAGGCTTCAGAGCAGACACTCAACCAGCTTTTAGGCACTTCTGGAGACATCACAGCCATGCCAAATATATGCACGACTTTGATTGGTCGGTGACACACATGACCCTGCGTGTATAAATGCTGGATCACGGGTGCACTGCCATTGTGCTCTGACTAGCATAGGAACAGTGTAAAACAAATAAAAAAATTTAAAAAACAGCATGTGGTCACCCCGGTTGTTAATAACCAGCCAAGGGAAAGCAGACATCTGTGAGCTGGTCTTACTATGCTGGGAAATGGAAAATATCTATGGACATTCCCAGCCTATTAATATCAGACCACACATGTCTGCTTTATCTTGGCTGGTTATCAAAAACGGGGGACCACAGAGAAAATTAATATGGAGTCGCCCCTATTTTTATTAACCAGCTAAGGCATAGTAAACAGCTGTAGGTTGGAAGGTCCATGGATATTGGTCCCTTCCCAGCCTAATAAGACCATCTCTCAGCCTCCTCAAAATTAATGCATTCATCCAATCTGGCACTTAGCCTTGGTTCTTTCCGATTTCCCTGGTTTTATGGTAATTGGGTCAATAGTTTTCGGGGTTAATGTCAGCTGTGTAATGTCAGCTGGCATGAAGCTGAGAGATTAGTAATGGTGAGGCATCTATCAGACACCTCCATTACTAACCCCATATTTAAAAATAAAAAGACACACACACAGGAAAAAAAAAGTTTTCACACATTCTCTGGTTTATCCATTTATTACTAAAAACTAAGCCCAGCAGCTCCTGCGTAATCCATTGTGATTCCCACGACATCCAGTGATACTCTCCTGCAGCCTATAGAGTGTTGTTCTGAGAATGACACATCATAGGTTACTCATTGTCATGTCTCATGAGCTGGGAGGTCAAGTCTTAAGAGCGATGACATTACTGATGTAATTGTCCATGAGATATGATCGTGAGTGACCTATGCGACCTCGACAATCTATGCAGCCTCATCGCTCATGAGGCATGACTGGGAGTTACCTATGCTGGTTATTAAAAATAGGGGAGACCCCACATCATTTTTGTTATGGGTCCCCAATTTTTAATATTGTAGTAGAGAATAGGTGCTCAATCGACTAAACAATGGTGCTCAGAAGTAACTGAATATAGTAAAATTGAATATGAACTTCGGCACTCAGCGTCATGTTGCAGCATTGACTCACAGGACATCACAACCTTACCAGTATTTGGTTTATCCCTTCATAACTCGGACTAACCTTTGGCGCCTTTGAATTGCAATTTAAAGAGACCTTTTTCCTCACAGGTATCTCTTGATAAAGGCTGGTTGTCAGGCTGAATCGATGATTTTGATTATCTGGAATTCTTCTGGGTCATTTTTTCTGTTATTAAAGTTTTCATTGCAATATACTTTTTGAGTGCCAAAGTTCATATTCAACTCCCCAGTTTTTAGAAACCAGCCAAGGCAAAGCAGACAGCTGGGGACTGATATTAATAGGCTTGTAAAGTTCATAGATATTGGCCTCTAACTAGCATAATAAAATCAGCTCTAAGCTGTCTGCTTTACCTTGGTTGATTAAAAATAGGTCCCATGTTTTTTTTTCATTCTTTTTATTTATTAACAAGTAGAGAAAACTACACATGCAATGCACTGCTCCACTCCTTCGCTTGGACCTCTGCCTCCTGGTTCAAAATTATTTTTTAGATTTCTTTATTCTATGTTATTTTAAGTAATTTTCCTATCCTCATTTGATTGCTGGGTAATTGTCCTGCTCTTACCCCCATTTTGCTTCCTTTATCTGCCCCATTGCCCTTACTACAACCATTTTACTGCACCTAAGTTCAGGTCTCCATTTACCTTCTATGGCATTCTGGTAGGGGTCCGCTTATCACTAATTATTGCCAGATTGTAGAGCATCTGTCAGTGGTTAGGTGGTAGATTAAGACAAGAGATCTAAGGCTTTACATATTGTTAGTTGTTTTCTCACTATTTGTAAAATATCTATAGGACCAATGCCTGAATTTATGGATGCTCCTATATGATACCAAGATTGTGGAGATTGGAAGTTGAATAAGAAATTCTTGCAATTTTTTTTATGCAAAGGATCCTCTCTTAAGTAAATATTCCCTATGGTGCCTTTAGGGGGTTAAGGCCCCGTCTCACATAATGAGATAGTTAGCGAGATTGCTGAAACGTCACAGATTTTGTGACGCAACAGCGACCTCGCCAGCGATCTTGCTACGTGTGACACATAGCGGTGACTGGCCCCCCTGCTGGATATCGCTGATCATGCTCGAATGTCCTGGGCCATTTTTGGATCATTGACATCCCGCTGGCCAGCATGCATCGCTGTGTTTGACGCCGATGAGCGACCTCATTGGCAATGCAGAACTCAGGGAAGCAGGTGTGAGTCGTCAGAAAAGCTGCTGTGTGACAAGGTACCAACGACCACCGAGGTGGTTATACAGATCGCCGTATCATTGCTGCGTCGTTGAATAGTTCTGCCTGTTTGGCAGCTTACTAGCGGCAATGTAGCGACGTACCAGCGATCCTTACCAGGTCGTATCGTTGTCGGGATCGCTGGTGCGTCGCTATGTAAAACGGGACCCTTACCCTACACAGCTGAACTCTGCATGGGGAAGTAAGAAGCACTGATTATGTATGCATATACCTGCAATACCTGCTGATTGTGCATGCGTCCTTGCAGGTATATATAGATGCAATGTCATCAGCACCGCTACTCACCTTCTGATATGGAAGGGAATGGCCCCTAGATAACCCTTGTAACCCTTGTAAGGCCGGAGTCATGAGAAAACATCGCACAGCACTCAGACCAGTGTTAATCTATGGTATAGCTCACATCATGTTTTTTCTCAGATGTATTCGACGTGCATGTAAAATTACAGCATGCTGCGATTGTACGCATATATCGTCCGAGACTTGCCAGTGCAAGCCTATGGGTGCGAGAAAAACTGAGACGTGACACGGACCATCCATCTAGCTTGCGGCAAATACGCACATATTTTCCTCATTTCAGACCATTGAGCCATTTAATTCAATGGGGAAAATCAGTGAGAAATGTAAAGCCATTTTAATGCCTTGGCATGGTATCAACAAGGTAATTAATAGCTCTCTAAGGAATGTTCTGCCACACTGAATGCACCTGGGAAAATTATCAAGATCCACTGCTGTCAGCTCCCTTTGCAATTGTTGACCAATGAAGTTCCAGATGTGCACGATGGAAGACAAGTCCGGAGAAGCTGAAGGCAATGTTTAAGCCATGTAAACTGTTCACAGTAGCATGAACAACAAGCAGCCTACTGTTACCAGGCTGAAAAACAGCTCCTTAGATACTTTGGAGAACTGGCCGCACCACTTGTTGCAAGATCAAATCAATGTAACGCCGAGCTGTTACTGTACCTGGTGTGAAGACTAGAGAGATTCGATTACTGTACATTATTCCACCCCACACCATAATCCCAGTACTGGAGCCAGTGTGGCGTTGTCTCAAGCAGGCTTTTTCACATCATTACCCATGTGGTCTCCAGAGGAATCTTCGGCTATTATTGCATACAACAAGACAAAAGTGTGACCTATCGCTGAAGTGCATAGTTCCACATTCCAGCCTCCATTGTCTTCTTGCTCTACCCCATGATGATCTTAGAGAGCAATGTCATAAGGTCAATGGGACACCTGTAGCTGGTAGTCTGCCTTGTAGCGCAATGTCTTGCAATAGCCTTCTGACAACGATTTTGATATTGATGACCTATCCAAAAAAAATAGGTCATCAATATCTTGGACCAGGAAACCCCTCTAAATCAAACCAGATTTTGTGTTCCCTCATTCTAGAGAAGATGAGTAGATGCTGTGTGGAGCTCAGAGTTTGTCCAGGGCTGTAACAGGTCACTTGAAAGCATCTGATAATTAGCTCTTTATAATAATAATCTTTATTTTTATATAGCTCTAACATATTCTGCAGCGCTTTACAGTTTTGCAGACATTATCATCGCTGTCCCATATGGGGCTCACAATCTAAATACATGACATCATATATTTTGTGAGTGACTCACACCACTGGTTTAGATTAGTCATATCAAAATTTAGCAAAGATTTCAAAAGGCCAGAGTTGAAGCAAAGTTAACCCAAAATTTCACTTGGTTTAAGAATCAAGCTTTCTTGCCTTGCACTTATGACTTTCTCATAAAATGATATGCAAACTGGCAATGACACAACCTGGAAATCTGCATAGAAGTAAACATGACTGTAACAATCGTAATAACCAGATTCATCTAGCAGGTATCTTTCCACAGTATATGCCAATGTCTGGGTTGAATAGCGTCTGAACTTGAACTCGTATGGTAAGCAGACACAGTCACTACATTGCTCTGTTAAACTAATTAGCTGGGGGATAATAATGACAGTCTGGGAATTGCAGCACTCCCTTTTTATCCAAATTAGTCTGCTACAGAGAGACATTAGCCGAGACAGGAAAGTTATAATTGTGCAGTGAAAGTAGGTAACCTTTCCTAGTTTCTCTCTATGAAAAAAACAGACACCTAGATTTTACCCTACAACCAATCTAAAGCAAATTAGGGCATGATAGATTTACTAAATTCCTCCTGCTATTATGGTGCCAACAAATCCAAAAACACTGTACAGAGATTGTAATGCCGCACATCAGACCTTGCTCCCCAAGGGAATCACAGTCTTACCTCCCTGTTTCTTAAACACACATGATGGGCAACTTCACAGAAAACAAAAGAACTACAGCTCTGGAAAAAATTAAGAGACCACCACATCAAAACCCTGTAATGGGCAGCCCATTCTCCAGACCTGAACTCCATTGGAATCCTCTGGAATGTAATCAAGAGGATGATGGAGAGTCACCAGCCATCAATCAAAGAACTGCTTAATTTTTTGTGGCAGAAGCAGTGTGAAAGGCAGGTGGCAAGCATGCCAAGACGCATGAAAGCTGTGATTAAAAATCATGGTTATTCCACAAAATATTGATTTCTGAACTCTTCCAGAGTTAAAACATTAATATTGTTGTTTCTAAATGATTATGAGCTTGTTTTCTTTGCATTATTTGAGGTCTGAAAGCATTGTTATTGTTTTTTTAATTTTGACCATTTCTCCTTTTCAGAAACAAAAAAAAAATGTATTGCTTGGAAATTCAGAGACATGTTGTCATAAGTTTGTAGCCCAACTCTGAGGACTGGTTTTTCCATAAGGACAATGCGCCATGCCACACAGATAGGTCAATCAATGAGTGGATGAAGGACCACTACATCAAATCCCTGTCATGGCCAGCCCAATCTACAGACCTGAACCCCATTGATGACCTCTGGAATGTAATCAAGAGGAAGATGGATAGTCACATGCCGTCAAACAAAGAAGATGCAAAACACAAGCCACGGAGACACCATCACATGTTTCTCAACGCAAGCAATGACTAGCCAGGTCTTTCCCCGGGAGGGAACAACCACGGGAAAGGCAGTCTCCAATGAAGGAAACCACCTATGCCAAAACATGGTATCCATCCACGAACTCATGAAGTCATAGGTGGTTTCCTTCATTGGAGACTGCCCTTTCTGTGGTTGTTCCTTCCCGGGGAAAGACCTGGCTAGTCATTGCTTGCGTTGAGAAACATGTGATGGTGTCTCCGTGGCTTGTGTTTTGCATGTTTTTACATATTTCCCATAAGGGATGGGGGCATTGCTCTAGAATCACTGCACTGAGAAACATGTGATGGTGTCTCAGCAGTGTTGGATGTTGATCTCCATGAGTTCATTCATCCTCATTTTTCATCAAACAAAGAAGGACCACTTAAATTTTTGTAGCAGGAGTGGTATATGGTCACCCAAAAGCAGTGTGAAAGACTGGTGGAAAGCATGCCAAGACGCATGAAAGCTGTGATTAATAATCCTGGTTATTCCACAAAATATTGATTTCTAAAGTCTTCCTGAGTTAAAACATTAGTATTATTGCTTCTAAATGATTATGAACTTGTTTTCTTAGCATTATTTGAGGTCTGCAAGCAATGCATTTTTTTGTTATTTTGACCATTTCTCATTTTCTGAAAATAAATACAAAATTTAATGCTTGGAAATTCAAAGACATGTTGTCAGTACTTTATAGAATAAAAGATCAATTTATATTTTACTGAAAAATATACCTATGAAGAGAAAAATCGGACAAACTGAAAATTTTGCAGTGGTCTCTAAATTTTTGCCAGAGCTGTATATATATTGTTGTATATAGGCTCACTCGGCTGGACACAGAGGTAGAAATGGATTACTGTCTCTTTAAGAACATCTTGGTTTATTAGGTGCAGCATGAACCAAGCTGAAAAAGTATACACAGCCCTCTAGGCTAAACAGCAAAATAAAACACAGTGCTTCTCCTAGTGGAGATCAGCCCACAGGCAAACATCGGCACAAACACTTCTCTGGAGTGTTCCTCTCCAGACACTGAACAACTACTTCCTCTAGAGGCCTGCTATTTAAGCCCCAGACAATTCATTCAGGTGGAGATAAGGTGGACATCCTCCCACCCCCTCTATGGATGTCCGCATAAAGCGCAATCAATTATACAAATTAGTTGTAACCCATCACCGCACTTAGGGCTTCGTCACACATAGCGACTCACCAGCGATCTCGACAATGATATCAACTTGTCAGGATCGCTGGTGAGTCGCTACATGATCGTTGGTGAGCTGTCAAACAGGCAGCTTCACCAGCGATCAGCACCAGCGACGCCGAGCGCGCAGCGTCGCTGTGTACTTTAGTTACCAGCGCGCTGATGCAGGGAGCTGGTAACTAAGGTACACATCGGGTTTCTAAGCAGCGCGCATCACTTAGAAACCCGATGTGTACCTTGGTTACCAGCACCCTGTATCAGCGTGCTGGTAACTAAGGTACACGGAGGGTTTCTAAGCACCGCCCAGTGCTTAGAAACCCTACTTTTACCTTAGTTACCAGCGCGCTGATCGCTGGTCTCCCGCCTGTCACACGAGCGATGTGTGCTGGCCAGCGGGATACCAGCGATCAAAAAAATGTCCTGGCTATTCCAGGACGATCAGCGATAACCGGCAGGGGGGCCGGTCGCTGGGCAATGTCACACACAGCGATCTCGCTGGTGAGATTGCTGTTGCGTCACAAAACTTGTGACTCAGCAGCGATCTCGCTAGCGAAATCGCTCTGTGTGACGGGGGCTTTAGTGTGCTGACGGAAAATCTCTGGGTTATATATCACAGATGCCATTAAGCGCAATGAAACATACAGTATCTCCCCTCCAGCACTTTACCAGTGACTTTGTCAAATATCCCACCCCTGCTCAAAGTCGGAGGTTTTGGCACCTTCACTCACTAAGCAGGCGAGTCTGGACAGGGCATCTGTATTCTTATGTAACTTCCCTGGCCTGCTGCTTGACATGAAAATTAAAGTCGTGGAGAACTAAAAACCATCTAGTCACCTGGGCATTCTGTTCCTTTCTTTCCCTCATCCATCTCAGGGGTGCATAATCTGAGGCTAACCTGAACTTACTGCCTAACTGGTAGTATCCCAGAGTGTCGATTTCCCACTTGATGGCCAAGCACTCTTTTTCTATGATGCCATAGTTCTTTTCACAGGAGGAGAGTTTCCTACCATATATAGGTATAGAACTAGATGATCTTCCCCATCTATGTCCTGGGACAACACAGCTCCCACCCCGATGTCGGAGGTGTCCGTCTGGAGCACGAACTCCTTTGTGAAATCCGGTGTGACCAAGACCAATTGTCTGCACAGGGCAAGCTTCAACTCCTCGAATGCCATATCAGCTTCAGAGGTCCATTTGACCATTGATGACTTGGTGCCCTTGAAAAGATCAGTCAGGGTGGCTATAATGGAGAAATTTGAGATAAATCGCCTATAGAAATTCCACAGTTTGCAGAAACGTCCAGACCTGTTGTTTGGCGGCTGCAGCCACTTTACGATTGACTCCACCTTATCTATTTGTGGCTTTTTCTTGCCACTTGCGTTGATGTAGCCAAAGTATTTTGCCTATTTTTTCCATAGGGCACTCTTCTTTGGGTTTATCATAAACCCTGCCTTCCTAAGAATTGCCTTGACCTTCTGCAGGTGACTTCCCCAATCCGAGCTGAAGATCACAATGCTGTCCAGATAAGCTTATGGCATATATTTTGTGAGCGGCTAGCATCCATTCCATGGCCAACTGGAAGGTAGCTGGGGCTCCTTGGAGTCCGAATGGCATCTGGGTATACTGAAAGCACCCGTCAGATGTAGAGAAGGCTGTCTTCTCCTTGGCACTTGGAGACAGGAGAATTTTCAAGAACCCTTTAGTTAGGTTCAGGGTGGCGATATATCTGGCTGACCCTAGCCTCTCAATAAGCTTATCGACCTGGGGCATCAGATATGCGTGAAACTTGGACCAGCCACTCTGACTCCTTGATGATGCCCATGCTTAACATTCTCCTCACCTCTTTAGAGATCACCTCGTGGCAGGTTTCTGAAATCCGATATGGCTTTTGGTTCACCCTCACATGTGGTTCATTCAGGATTTATTGCTCCACAACCTGCGTAAATCCTGGTAACACCATAAACAGGTCTCTGATCAACTGAAGTAGCTCCCGGTACAGTTGTTTGTGGACCGGCGACAGTGTCTGCCACAGTCACATCCTCGATCTTGGCTTCAGGATGGACCCATAGGCATTTTGCTTCTACCAGATCCCTGTCTTGCCACAGTTTCTGCATGTTAATGTGGTACACCTAGTATGGCTTTCTTCTCCCTGGTTGGTGGACCTTGTAGTTGACGTCACTCAACTTTTCGACCACCTTGTATGGCTCTTGCCACTTGACCAGGAACTTACTTTCCACCGTGGGGATCAACACCAACACCCAGTCTCCAGGGCTAATTTGTGTCAGTCTTGCCGACCAATTATAGACCCTTGCCTAGGCCTCTTATGCTTGTAGGAGGTTCTCCTTCACAATCTGCATCACACTCACGATCCTGTCCTGCATCTGGGTCACACATTCGATAATGCTTCTGTGGGGTGCTACTTCTGCTTCCCAGGTCTCCTTTGCAATGTCCAGAAGCCTCCGACGGTGCCGTCTGTATAATAGCTCGAACAGTGAGAGCCCTATAGAGGCCTGTGGGACTTCTCTAATAGAGAACAGTAGATATGGGAGCAAGCAACCCCAATCTCAGCCATCCTTCTCCATGATCTTCTTCAGCATGAATTCCAAGGTCTTGTTGAACCTCTCCACCAGGCCATCCATCTGTGGATGGTACACTGACATCCTGAGTTGGGTAATCTGGAGACCTTAAGCAAATCGCTCATTACCTTGGATATGAACAGTGTCCCTTGGTCCATCAGGATCTACTTTGGCAGGCCTGGCCGGGAGAAAATATGAACTAGCTCTCATACTATACTCCTGGCGGAGGAGTTTCTCAGTGGTACCACCTCTGGGTACCATGCTGCATAGTACATCACTACTAGGTTGTAGTGGTGGACTCTGGTGGACTTAGCTATGGGCCTGACCAGGTCCTTGGCAATCCGGTCAAATGGGACCTCTCTAATAGGTAATGGAACTAGGGGCCTGTGGCAGTGAGAAACTGGAGCAGTTAACTGACATGTAGGAAAGTATCTAAAATAATGAACAATCTCCCAGTGACACCTAGGCCAGTTGAACCTTTGAAGGACCCGCCTGTTGGGTTTTATCTACGCCAAGATGCCCCAAGACATGAGAATGGGCCAGGTCTAGTATCCTACATCTATAGGGTCCCTGGACTAACAACACTCTACCACTTCCTCTCTTAATTATAGCAGCTCCTCTTTTAAAGTGAAATGTGGAACCCTAGTGTTAGCCCCCGACTCTTGAGCAACCCCATTTATAACTGTTACAAAGTCTAATGACCCTTTTAGCGTAAGATCCCTCGATTGAGCAGTACCAAAATTTCCCCCATGAACCCCCAGTTCAAGAATCTTGTATCGTCCTCATTACCAGCCAGGACACACAAGGGGAACTCATCCACCTGTGACTGCGATGGGCTTTCATCTTGGTTGAACTGGCTGCTATCTGACTGACTTGGTATTACCACCTTCCGCCATAGGCCCCAGAACAGGCTAAAGCCACGCCCTATTATCACCAGGTCTAGCAAGTCCTTAACAATCCTGACTTCATGGGTCTCAGCCCCACATTTTGTTTTTATAAGCACTTTGGCAGCGGGATAGTCCTTGGAATTCCCATGAATACAGCAGACACACACATGTTTTCCGGTTATTAACTGATGGAGGAGTGCGGATGTTACCAGGGTCACCAAACTCCCTGATTCCGAGAGTCCTGACACCAGTACCCCATTTATCATCCCAGGACATGACTGTGGCCCCTCCCTGGGCTGATAGTCCACACTGCAGGTGCGATAAGCATAGTACAAACAGCACTTCCCTAGGCTGCAGTCCATCTGCTCCCAGGACATAGGACAACAGGCACCTATGTGTTCAGAACAGTGGCATCTCCAGCAGACCAGGTCTTTACCAGCGGCCTTTGGCATTCCTTCATCGACCGCTTGGGACCTCAGACTACCCCCAGTGGTGGTTCTACTACCATTCTTTTGGGACTCGGGTTCCCACTGGGTACCCCGGTATAGAGATGCACTACCCCCCGACTTCCTTAAGGACCTCTTAACCACGTGGTACCTCTCTATGATAGCCCACCCTGCATTCCGGGGGTCTCCCTGGGCAACTCAGGTTTGCACCTGCTTAGGGAAGGAGTGAATAAATCTGTCCATGACAACCCACTCGACCATCTGAGCTGGATAGGAGGACTAAGGCTGCAGTCATTTCTGTACAAGATGCAGTAAGTCAAGCATTTGAGAGCGAGAGGGTTTGTCACCATAATACGTCCAGTAATGAACCCTTCAGCCTCTGTCAAATATAGTGACCCTGATCGTGCCAATATCTCAGTTTTTAATTTGGCAAATTCACAAGCATCTTGTAAGACCAAATCAGAATAAGCATTCAGGGGTTCACCACTTAGGTAGGGGCCAGTACTTCTGCCCACTGATCTAGGGGCTTCTTCTCCTGCTCTGCAACCCGTTCAAAAACAGTCAAAAATGCCTTCACATCATCCCCTGGGGTGATCTTTTGCATGGTCCTTACGACCTTCTGGATGTATGTGTCATCACCTGGGCTTAGGGAAGGGGCTGCCGGCCTCTCACGAACCACCTCTGCGAGCAACTCAGTCTGTTGCTGTTGCCTTCTCTTAGTTTGCACCTGTACACACAAGCTTTCTTTTTCGAAGTGACAGTCAGTCCAGTCTTTTGTTATTTGTATATTGGCTCTCTGATCAAGCACTCCACTCATCAGCCTGTGGCAGTTTTAATTGCAGCAAGGACCTACCTACGTATAAATGCAAGTTTCAGACAAGGAGAGGATTCAAAATAAAATAGGTTCCCAGCAACCAGAGATCGCCTTGTCTTTAGCTGCTAGGCACGCATGAATTAGCCAAATTATGCGCTAAGCATATCCATTTTTTTCTTACTATATAGAGCAGTAATGCAATTCAAATTTCAAAAAGTTCAAGTTTATATGCTATAGCACTACAGAGTGCAACTTTATTTGTTTGCAGTCTAAAAAGTAAGATTAAGACTATTGTAGAATTTTACTAATATGATGACGACTAGAGATGGGCGAACCCGAACAGTAAAGTATTGGCATGGCTCTGATTGGCTGGCACACAGGGTAAAAGAAATTGAAAGATAAAAAAAAAATAAAAAGACATGGGATCCCTTCTACTTTTGATATCAAACACAGGTAAAGCAGACATCTGCAGGCTGCAGCCCTCAGCTGTCAGTTTTATCTTAGCTGGTTATCAAAAATATATGTGCCCTAATGCCATTTTTGTTTATTTTTTAAGTAAAGTAATTAAAAACCGACTTCATTTTCACTTCATTTTTCATAGACAGCAAAGCTAAGGCAGGCAGCTGGGGGCTGATATTCTCAGGCTAGGAAGGCTAAGAGATGTTTGGCCCTCCCCAGCTGCCCCAGAAAATGTGCATCGATTAGATGTGCCAATTCTGTCGCTTTGCCCAACTCTTCATGCTAACCCTTGTGTGCTGTCAAGTGGGCTAAAGACGCCCCTACTGTTAACCCTGTAGTGAAAATTTATAAAGACACAAAAAGAAAAAAGTCCTTTAATTGAAGAAAACACTCCCTGACAAATCCCCTCTTTTTGCTATTTATTAAAATAAAAATAAAAAGGTCAAAGTAATTCTCACCTGTGCACCTACAATCCACAATGATGATGTCCCACGACGAACGCCAACTCTGCTACATTTGGTTGCATTGCTAATCGGTGACATCAGTAATTTGACCGCTCAGCCCGGCAGCCAGAACACACTGAGCTTAATGTGATAACGCAGCGTTGTCATGCTAAGCTCAGTGTGTTTGGGCTGATGGGCTGAGCAGTCACATTACTGATGTCACCTCTCAGCAATGCATCCAGATGTAGTAAAGTTGTTTTTTGTCATGGGAGATCATCATTATGGATCAACGGCGGACAGGTGAGGATTACTTTGATTTTCTTATTTTTTTGTTATGTTAGGGTGGCACAGTGGCTCAGTGGTTAGCTCTGCAGCCTTGCAGTGCTGGGTCCTGGGATCAAATCCCACCAAGGACAACATCTGCAAAGAGTTTGCATGTTCTCCCCGTGTTTCCCAGGGTAACTGGGAATATATAGGGAATTTAGATTGTGAGCCCCATCTGGGACAGTGACAATAATGTCTGTAAAGCGCTGTGCAATTAATGGCGGCCCAGAAAAGCGCATCCATTAGATGCTCCAATTGTGTCACTTTGCCAGGCTCTTTCAGCTTGCTTTGGTTATGGATAATATTGTGGGGTTGATGTCAGGGACCTGGGAATTTAGGGAATTTAGATTGTGAGCCCCATCTGGGACAGTGACAATAATGTCTGTAAAGCGCTGTGGAATTAATGGCGGCCCAGAAAAGCGCATCCATTAGATGCTCCAATTGTGTCACTTTGCCAGGCTCTTTCAGCTTGCTTTGGTTATGGATAATATT